>NC_057409.1:51753694-52100656 GCF_019320065.1 Cervus canadensis | reverse complement strand
TTTACCATCTGAGCCACCAAGGAAGCTCAAGAAATAAGGTAGTATATTCTAAATAATTGAAAGTTTGATTAATCAGAAAGGTAAAGTAAGTGTGCATTTTTATGTAATGAATAACTTAGACTCAAATGCATAAAGCAAAGATTGAAAAAAACCACATAAATCCCCAATGATTTCAGAACATTTAAAATAAGATTTTAAATAAATAAGAAAGTAAAAATGTTAATAATCTTCTTACAAAGCTAACTATAATGGATATACACAGAGTATTCAAATAAAAGGAATATAATTAATTTCAATGCGACAGAGAGCAGTGTTGGTGAGGATGTGAAAAGAAAGGAATGTATATACATTGTTGGTGGGAATTTATATTGGTGCAGTCACTATGGAAAACAGGATGGAGATTTCTTTAAAGATTAAGAATAGAACTACCATAAGATGCAAGTATGTCACGTCTGAGTATTTATGCAAAGAATATGAAAACACTAAAAAGATATATGCATCCCCTATGTTCATCACAACACTATTTACAATAGTTAAGATGTGGAGCCACCCTAAGTACAAATCAACAGGTGAATGGATAAAGAAGATGTCATATATATAGGCAATGGGTAACTGCTCAGCCATGAAAAAGAAAAGTTGATATCTTGCAATTTGCTACAGCATGGAACTTGCAGGTATTATGCTAAGTGAAGTAAATCAGATGAAAAAAGGCAAAAGCAATAGAGTACGATTTCATTCAGGTGTGGAATATAAAAAGCAAAAAAAAAAAAAAAAAACAAAAACGCAAAAAACTAAAAACAAACCAAATCAAACGCATGGGTAGATGCAGAGAATTAAGTAGTGGTTACTTGAAGCCACCGAAGGCAATGGCACCCCACTCCAGTACTCTTGCCTGGGAAATCCCGTGGACGGAGGAGCCTGGTAGGCTACAGTCCATGGGGTCACTAAGAGTCGGACACGACTGAGCGACTTCACTTTCACTTTCAGTTGAAGCCAAGGGGCAGGAGGAGGGCATAATGGGCAGGTGAGCACGCTCTAGATGCAGAAGTAGAAATAGAATGTTGTACATGGGAAATGTGTATAATGTTATAAACCAGTGTTGCTTCAATAAAAATAGATTAAGAAAAGAACATAAATTTTCCAAGTTTACATAAAATATTTACAAAGATCGACCATGTGCAAGACATGAAGGAAGTCTCAACAGAATTCAGTGAATCAACATCATATAGGTTTTTCACCATTGGAAATGTATATTGCCTACAAATTAAAAAAAAGTTAAAAATGTATATGATTTTAAATTAAGAAATCTTCCTAAATAGTCTATGAGTCAAAGACTAACAATCTGAAAGGGAAATTAAGAAGGAAATAATATCCAAAACATAAAGTGCTTACAAATAAATTTAAGTAGGTGAATCCTTGTATACTGAACACTGTAAGACACTGATGAAACAAATTGATGGAACTGACACGAATAAATGGAAATATCTTTTGTGTTCTTGGATTGAGATAATATTGTGAAAATGCCATGCTTCACAAAGTGATCTACAGATTCAGTGTAATCCCTATGGCATTTTTTGATAGAAATAGAAAAAAAAAATCTTAAAATTTGTATGGAACCACAAAGACCACAGTAGCCAAAGAAGTCTTGGGAAAGAACAGCGCTAGAAGCATCACATTGCCTGATTTTTAAGCTACGGTACAAAGATATGGCTATAGTCATCAAAGCAGCATGGTGGTGGTAGTTTGGTCACTAAGTCATGTTTGACTCTTATGACCCCATGGACTGTACCTTGCCAGGCTCCTCTGCCCAGGGGATTCTCCAGGCAAGAATGCTGGAGTGAGTTGCCCGTTGCTTCCTCCAGGGGATCTTCCCAACCCAAGAATCGAACCCGGGTCTGCTGCATTGCAGGCAGCTTTCTTTACTGACTGAGCACAAAGCAATATAGTTCTAGCCTAAAAACAGTCACATAGATCAGTGAGTCAGAATAGAGAGCCCAGATATAAACCGTTCGACTGAAAAAAGAAACAACTTGAGAGTTGCTGGTTAAGCTTTGTTTGGGGCAAAATGAGGACTGCAGCCTGAAAGACAGCACCTCTGTTAGCTATGAGAGACTGCTATATGATTTTGGTGAAGGCAGAATTCAGTGCAATCAAGCACTTATTTTACAAAAGTAAAATTACAAAAATTACAAAAATTCTATTAGTCATGAAGAGCTGATGTCATCCTGGAGGGATTTAGTGCTTTTATAGATATAAGGAGATCCCTTCATCTTTTACATGTGGGCTTTTACATTGGGTTTCCCTAGTGGCTCAGACAGTAAAGTGTCTGCCTGCAATGTGGGAGACCTGGGTTCAATCCCTGGGTCGGGAAGATCCCCTGGAGAAGGAAATGGCAACCCACTCCAGTACTCCACCTGGAAAATTCCATGGTCTGAGGAGCCTGGTAGGCTGTAGTCCATGGGATCACAGAGTTGGACACGACTGAGCGACTTAACTTTCTTTCACTTTGCATGTGGACATGCTGTTTCCCAGCTCCAATTATTGAAAAATCTGTCCTTTTCCCATTGTACATTTAGTACCACTATCAAAAACGTGTTGCTGTTCAGTTGTTCAGTCATGTCCAATTCTTTGTGACTGCAGCACACCAGGCTTCCCTGTCCTTCACCATCTCCTGGGGTTTGTTCAAGCATGTGTCCATTGAGTCAATGATGCCGTCCAACCATCTCATCCTCTGTCATCCCCTTCTCCTCCTGCCTTCAATCTCTCCAGTATCAGGTCTTTTCTAGTGAATCAGCTGTTCACATCAGGTGACCAATGTATTGGAACTTCAGCTTCAGCGTCCTTCCTTCCAATGAATATTCAGGGTTGACTTCTTTAGGATTAATTGATTTGATCCTCTTCCAGTCCAGGAGACTCTCAAGAGTCTTCATCAACACCACAGTTCAAAAGTATCAGTTCTTTGCCACTCAGCCCTCTTCATGGTCCAGCTCTCACATCCATACATGACTACTGGAAAAACCATAGCTTTGACTATATGGACTTTTGTCAACAAAGTAATGTCTCTGCTTTTTAATATGGTGTCCAGGTTTTTATAGCTTCTCTTCCAAGGAGCAAGCATCTTTTAATTTCATGGCTGCAGTCACCATCTGCAGTGATTTTGTAGACAAGAAAATAAAGTCTATCACTATTCCCATTGTTTCCCCTTCTGTTTGACATGAAGTGATGGGACTGGGTGCCATGATGTCAGTTTTTTGAATGTTGAGTTTCAAGCCAGCTTTTTCACTCTCCTCTTTCATCAAGAGGCTCTTTAGTTCCTCTTCAATTTCCACCATAAGGGTGATGTCATCTGCATATCTGAGATTATTGATATTTCTCCTGCAGATCTTGATTCCAGATTTTGTTTCATCCAGCTAAGCATTTCCCATGATGTACTTTGCATATAAGTTAAATAAGCAGGATGACAATATACAGCATTGCCATACTTCTTTCCCAGTTTTGAACCAGTCAGTTGTTCCATGTCCAAAAGTTAGTTGACTATATATGCATGGGTTTGTCAACTACACTTTGGCACTTGCCAACGGCATTTGCCAGTGACTGAACAACAACAAGGGCACTTGCCATCTGCCTCTTAGGAGATTGAATCTTGTGCTGCTATAGCTATTATCTTTGGACACGCCCTGAAGGGAGTTCAGGGTGGAGAATGAAGTACTTTGTGCTGCAGGGAAATTGGTGCAACAGGTCCTTAGATAGTTGGATATTTTCAAGAACTAATTTCCGGATCCCAATCCTTGCATGTATGCATGTTTAATCACTCAGTCATGTCCAATTCTTTTGACTCTTACCAGGCTCCTCTTCCAGTGGGATTTTTCAAGCAAGAATACTGGAGTGGGTTTCCATTTCCTTTCTCTAGGGGCTCTTCCTGACCTGGATATCAAACCCACATATCTTCTGTCTCTTGGAAACTCCACACATTTCTTATCTATCCTCTGATCTCTTATGGTTAACTAACTTCCATTGCCAAACCTAATAACCCTACAATTATTACATGTTGGACTGTCAGTGAAAGAACCAAGTCTTTTTTGTTTTATTTTGCTGTAAGTCAGTGTCCCCTGGGATCGAACCCATGTCTCCTGTATCTCCCGCATTCACTGTGCTACCTGGGAAGCTCATATAAACTTATGGATGAGTACTAAAGCAAACTGTATAAGATTTAGATAAATAAAAAAGTATACAATATTCATGATTTGACAGAATTGATATTGTTTACAGATGCCTTTATCCAAAATTATTTAGTTCAATTCAAAATATATTTGTGATGTATGGTATTTGATTCTGAAAAGTATAGAGACTCAACATGGCAAGAATTGTCAAGACGCTATTGAAGAACAGGATGAGAACCATGGGCCTACGTAGTAAAGTTTATTATAAACTGACAGTTATTATGGCAGAATGACTCGACTAAGGTAAAACCATAAACATTAGGAAGCGGTAGTTCTCAACTAGGTGCAATTTTGACCCTCTAGGAGACACTTTGCAATGTGTGAGGACATTTTGAATGTTTTGGTTGGAGGTGGGGAGAATGAAGAGTGGGTAGATTGGCTGGGATCTAGTGGGTAAAGGCCAGAGATGCTACTAAACATCCTAAAATTCACACACAACTCCTTGTGGATGCAAATAAATCAGTCTAAAATAGTAATAGTGCAGCTTTGGAGAATTGTGTAGTATTCAGAAAGAGAACCATGCGTATTAGGATTATTAACTAATGTCAAAGGTGGAAATGAAGAATATTAGAAAATTGTTATTTCTCGTAAATGATACTGGGACAGCTAGAAATCCAAACCAATGAAAACTTGACCCTGACTCATACCTTATGCCACAGTTAAATCAAGGTGGCTTGTAAAACTAAATGTGAAATAATAAAGATTTTAGAAGATAAAATATGAAGGAATCTTTATAAACTTGGGGTGTAGAAAGACTTTATATGCAGGGAACAAATACCCTAATTGTAGGTGAAAGGACTGCAAATATGCCTACATGAAAAGTAAGTAATTCTGATCATCAAATGGCATGGCTTATTGAAAAGTAAATTGGCACAACTTCTCAGGGGAAGAGGATAAGAGGAAAATTCTGAGGGCAGAAGGACATTGAAAGGTCGGGGCATGCCCCCGGGAAAGTGCTGCAAGGCAAATTCCAGAGGCTGGCTAAACTTCCAGGGGCTGGCCCCCTGCAGCCTGGTCCAATCAGGTACCAACACAGAGCCCTCGGACACTGACCACCGCTGTAGCCCGCGCTTTCTTCCTTATATGAAAAGACCTGGCCTGGACGCCCTGCCCGGACTATAAAACCCCTCCCCACCCCTCATACCTTGCAGACTCCCTTTGTCTCCTCACTCACCAGCCCCCTGGGAGTTCTGCCCGAGAGCGAGAGCGACGCTTAATAAAAGGCCTTTACCACCGGTCCTTAGAGGCGGCTTTTTCTTTCTCCCGCGGCGTTTTCTAACATCTGGCGCCCAACGTGGGGCTCGGGTTGAGGGGCCCCCGGCACTCGCCATTGAGGCCCTCCTCGAGCTCCACCGCCGCGGTAGCCCCGGACCCAGGCGGCTGACCAAGCCCCCGGACGGCAGGATACGGGGTAAGTCCCTTTGGCTTTGGGGCCTGCCCTCCCTGGCGATCACCTCCTAGGGCTCCGTAACCAGTGCGCACTTACTGGGCCCTCCCGGTCACCAGCTGGTGGGGAGATGTCCCCAGCGGCTGAGTAGACCTCCAGCTTCGGCCTCCGGCTTCGGCCTCCGGCTCCGGCCTTCCCGGTCACCAGCTGGTGGGGAGACGTCCCCAGCGGCTGAGTAGACCTCCGGCTTCGGCCTTTCCGGGTCCCTGCCGTCGTGAGGAAGACGTTCCCCACGACTACACGGACCTCCGGCTCCCCTCAGCTCGTCCGAAGACGTTCGGACAGCGGGGGTTGCCTCCACGCCCCGTGGTCGCCATGGGATCGACAGCCTCCAAACCCGATCCCCAATACTCCACCCCCTTAGAGTGCCTGCTAGCTAACCTGCAGACTCTAGGGCTAAAGAGAGATATCTGCCCCCAGCAGCTCACTTTTCTGTGCTCACAGGCCTGGCCTCAGTATTCCCTAGATAATGGCTCACAATGGCCAGCCACAGGGACACTAGACTTTGACGTCCTCCGTGATTTGGATAATTACTGCCGGAGAACGGGAAAATGGTCTGAGGTCCCCTATGTTCAGGCCTTTTGGGCTTTGCGCTCTCGCCCCACCCTGTGCACTACGTGTGCTCCTAGCCAGATCCTACTCACCATGGCCCCCCCGACTCCACCCTCCCGAGCTAAGCCAACCCCTCCCGCCTCTGAGTCCTCTGCTTTCTCTGTTCCCCCAGAAGATCTGGTGGCCCCCCCTCCCTACGCCTCTCCCACGGCCCCCTCCCCTTCCTCTCCGGTTCCTACTCCCTCCCCTTCCACTCCGGCCCCTCCTAACCCCTCCCCCTCTAACCCCACTCCGGCCTCTTTTGCTCCTGTTCCCGCCCCTGAGGCCTCACCGATGGCCCCAGATTCTCCGGCCGTTAACCCTATCTTGTATCCTCCTCTTCCCCCCGTCACTCCCTTCTCGTCTCCGGTTAGCTCCCACACTCGCTCCCATAGCAACCCTCCAGGGGCCTCCCCGCCCCCTCCCCCAGCCCCGCTACTCCCTCTGCGACAAGTAGCCGGAGCTGAGGGTCTAGCCCAGGTTGCCTCCCCTCCCCCTCCCCCAGCCCCGCTACTCCCTCTGCGGCAAGTGGCCGGAGCCGACGGCCTGGCCCAGGTCCACGTCCCCTTCTCTCTCCAGAACTTAGCACAGATTGAGGCCAAGCTGGGATCCTTTTCCTCCAACCCCACTCAGTACATTAAGCAGTTTACTGGTCTGACCCGCGCCTACGCCTTAACATGGCAGGACATATATGTCATCCTGGGATCTACCACCACCCCCGAAGAGAGGCAGGCCATTTGGACGGCAGCCAGGGCTAAGGCCGACCAGCGGCATAGTGCCAACCCCTCCCCTGAGCGCCCCCCGGGAGCTCAGGCAGTTCCTGACACCGACCCTGATTGGAACTACCAGGAAGGGGGTGGCGGCCAGCTGCGGGTACGCTATATGATAGAGTGTCTCCTTGATGGGATGGAAACGTCCTCTCATAAAGTGGTAAACCTCCTCAAACTAGATGAGGTGACTCAGGGGCCCGACGAAAACCCAGCCATGTTTCTTAATCGGCTGACTGAGGCCCTTGTTCAATACACCAGACTGTCCCCTGAGTCCCCCATGGGGGCAGCTACCTTGGCCAATCGTTTTATCTCCCAGTCCGCACCTGACATCCGAAAAAAACTGGCCAAGGCTGAGGATGGCCCTCAGACCCCTATTCGAGACCTGGTAAAAATGGCCTTTAAAGTTTATAACGCCTGTGAAGAAACTGCTGAGGCCAGCCGAAAGGCAAGGCTCAAACAAAAGGCCGAATTTCAGGCAAGCCTCCTAAACCAGCAAACCCAGGCCTTGGTAGCAGCCCTCTGGCCGGCGGCGGGCTCGGGGCCCCAAAACCCCCCTCCGGGGGCCTGCTTCAAGTGCGGCCAAGAAGGACACTGGGCCAAGATGTGCCCCAATCCGCGGCCTCCTTCCAAGCCGTGCCCGTTGTGCAAACAACGAGGACACTGGGCTAGTGACTGTCCCCGGGCCTCTCGGGCTCCGACCTCTAGGGGCCGGAGACCAGAGCGCCCCAGGGAGACCTCCTGCCCTCCTCCGGCCTCGGAACTGCTGAGCTTCAATGATGACTGATGCCGCCCAGACTCGGGGACCCCAATAACCCAAGCCGAGCCTAGGGTAACGCTCCAGGTAGCGGGTAAGTCCATCAACTTTCTAGTTGATACGGGGGCTACCTATTCGGTCCTTTCCTCTTTCGGGGGCACTTTACGTCCTTCCCAGGTTTCGGTTATGGGCATTGACGGCCAACCCTCGTGTCCACTCCAAACCCAACCACTGTCCTGCCAATTAGATTCCTGCCTATTTACCCACTCCTTTTTGGTCATCCCCTCCTGCCCTACTCCTCTCTTGGGAAGAGATATACTCGCTAAGCTGAAGGCCACTCTTCACCTGACTCCAGGATCGGCTCCCACGTCAGGGGCCTTCCTAATGTTACTTGTTGACCCTCCAACCTCTTCTGTTAATCCTGAGGTCTGGGACACCCGAGTCCCGGTGGTGGCTCGGCACCACCCTCCAGTCCTCATCCGGCTAAGGGACACCACCTGTTTCCCAGCCCAGCCCCAGTTTCCTTTGTCTACTCATAACCTCAGGGGACTAAAGCCCATCATCGACCGTCTCAGAGGACAGGGTCTTTTGATCCCCACGACTTCCCCCTGTAACACGCCCATCCTTCCTGTTCGAAAGGCTTCAGGAGACTACCGGCTAGTGCAGGATCTCCGCCTGATCAACGCGGCGGTGGTCCCTGCCCATCCACTTGTCCCTAACCCCTACACTCTCCTTTCTTCCATACCTCCCAAAACCTCTCATTTTACCGTCATTGACCTCAAAGATGCCTTTTTTACCATCCCACTCCACCCCGACTGCCAATTCCTCTTTGCTTTTACCTGGACTGACCCCGACACTCAGCTGACCACCCAGCTCACATGGACTGTACTCCCTCAGGGGTTCAGAGACAGTCCCCATTACTTCGGACAGGCTCTGTCCCGAGACCTGGCCAGATGCTCGCTCCGCCCTAGCACCCTCCTCCAATATGTAGACGACCTGCTCCTTTGCAGCCCCTCAGAAAAAACCTCCCGACAACATTCTGCAACTCTTCTTAATTTCCTCGGCTCCCAGGGTTACAGAGCCTCACAATCCAAGGCCCAACTGACTCAGACTTCTGTTGTCTATCTAGGCCTCAAAATCACCCCTACCACTAAGGCCCTGACGGCAGATCGGTGTAGCCTCCTCGGGTCCATCTGTCCTCCGGCCAACGGAGACCAGATATTGTCCTTCCTAGGACTGATGGGGTTCTTCCGACACTGGGTCCTGAACTACGCCACCCTGGCCAAACCCCTATATGCCGCTGCTAAAGAGACTCCCACAGGACCACTGTCTTCCCCCACTGAAGTGACTAAGGCCTTCCACGCTTTACGCTCAACCCTATTGGCTGCACCCCCTCTCTTTCTCCCAAATCCCAACTATCCACACCATCTATACACTGATGAAAAGGGAGGGATAGCCTTTGGAGCCCTGGTGCAACCGATTGGCCCCGAACTGCTGCCTGTTGCTTACATATCCAAACAACTTGACCCCACAGCCAGGGGATGGTTCCCCTGCCTGCGGGCACTAGCGGCAGCAGCAACATTGTACGCTGATGCTAAAAAGCTGATTCATGGTCAGCCCCTGACCATCTTCTCACCTCATCGCCTTGGCGATCTTTTAGCCTCTAGATTTCTCTCTGACCTCAGCGAATCCAGGCTCCAGCAGTTTCACCTGGTATTTTTGGACAATCCGCAAGTTTCCGTGAGTCGTTCTCCACAATTAAACCCGCTTTCTTCGTTGCCCTCCCTCCCCCTCTCCTCAGAACCCCCAGCCCACTTATGCTCAGAGGTCCTTGAGTCCCTTATGCAACCACCTCACAACCTGTTTTCCGAACCTCTACCAGATCCAGAGCTAACTTTGTTCGTCGATGGGAGCTCAAAGCGAGATCCTGATGGAAACCGAAGGGCGGCTTATGCTGTGGTAACCACCGGAGAAGTCCTGGAGGCTCAGCCCTTGCCACCCGGGACGACCTCTCAAAAGGCTGAACTAACAGCCCTAACTAGAGCCTTACACCTAGCAAAAGGAAAAAGGGCCAATATTTACACAGACTCCAAATATGCCTTCTTGATTGCCCATTCTCACACGGCAATCTGGAAAGAGCGGGGCTTCCTGACCACTAAAGGATCCCCCATCTGTAATGCCCCCCACATTATTCGACTGTTAGATGCCTTATCTCTGCCCAAAGAGGTCGCTATCATACACTGCAAGGGACACCAAAATACTCATGACAGTGTCGCTCTGGGTAATAATATGGCAGATCAAGTGGCTCGACAAATCACCTTACAATAAGCCCCCGAGCCCTTGCTGACTTTGAGATCCACCCTCAACCCAGATTATTCCAGCGAAGAAGCCAGAGCCTTGCTGGCACAGGAAGGGGCTCAGAGGCACCCGTCGGGATGGATACTACTCCATAATAAACCGGTGCTTCCTGAGCGCCAGGCTAAGGCCATAATATCCCAAATCCACAATACCCTCCACATCGGGCCAAGGGCTCTCTTTTCCTTTCTCAGCCCTGTCTTTTCTCCCCTACATCTCAGACAGACCATATATGCGGTCCACCGCTCCTGCCTAACATGTGCTTCCACCTCTCCTCAAGGAGGACTCCGACCCCCACAGGAGACTCACCAGCTAAGGGGACATATGCCCGGACAAGATTGGCAGATAGACTTCACCCACATGCCCAGACATCGAACCTACCGCTATCTGCTGGTCTTGGTGGATACCTTTTCAGGATGGGTCGAGGCCTTCCCCACCGCCCGAGAGACGGCAGCGGCGGTGGCAGAAGTCTTGACGACCCATCTCATTCCCAGATTTGGGTTGCCAAACTCCCTCCAGTCTGACAATGGGCCTGCATTTATCTCACAGATCTCCCAGCAGGTGGCTACGGCTCTGGGCATCGACTGGCATCTCCACATCCCCTATCGGCCCCAATCGTCAGGCAAAGTAGAACGGGTGAACGGCATCATCAAGACGCACCTGACCAAGCTTGCCTCAGAACTGCGGCTGTCTTGGGTCGACCTCCTTCCTCTGGCGCTCACTCGCATTCGCACCACGCCACACTCCAAAACAGGTTTGACCCCTTTTGAACTGCTCTACGGCAGGCCCTATCTCCTGACTCACCTCCCAGAGGGAGAGGCTCCCCCACTTGCGGGGTACCTCCCCCTCTTCTCCCTCCTACGATCCTTGCTGAGAGAACACGCAAACCGGGTCCTGCCACAACCGACAGACGACGAGGGGCCAACTCAGCCTCTGGCCCCGGGAGATCAGGTACTGCTAAAAACCTTGAGTCCCCGCCTGCTACAACCTCGCTGGACGGGGCCCCATACTGTAATCCTCACCACTCCCACGGCAGCCAAACTGCTGGGACACGAGCCCTGGTATCACCTGACCCGGCTCAAACGAGCTCCCCCGGGTCTCCCAGAGACAGGGGTAGCCCCGGCTCAGGCCCCTCCTCCCAATCACTCCTACTGCTCCACCCTCACGGGGCCGACCAAACTGACCATCACCCGAACCCCTCTGTCGTCAATCCCAAAATAATTGGGGGACCACATCCCGATATCCGATGCTGACCTGGCACCACCCGCTGTGGCTGCTGACAATCACAGCTCTGGCCATACTTTTTGCCATTGGATTAGCGGCCGCGGCCCCCCGCGATTGGTCCTCCACTCTTCGACTGTCCCTGGCCCTCATATACCTAGCCATCTGCTTCCCACTCCTGAGGTGCTATTCCCTTGGGACACCCTGACCTGGTTACCAGCTCCAACCCTACGAGACCCACGGGGCTGGTTGTCTGCCACACCCCCTTCACCCCAACCTCAGAACAATGCAGGACTCTCTACTCTGGGTTACTCTGGAGGTACTGGGGGTCCTGGAAAAAGGGGGGCACACCTACCAAAGCCCCCACCAGCCTTTTCAAGTCACATGGATCTTAAAAAATGGAGAGACCTACAAAGAGCTAAACCGGACCACAGCCACCCAACCGAAAGATAAGTGGTGGCCGGACTTATATTTTAACCTTACAAAATTAATCGAACAATCAGGATACTCCAAGTGTAGGGTCAGGTCTCTCGGGTTTTATGCCTGCCCGGGACATCAGCGAGAAAACATAAAAACCTGTGGGGGAATGGTGAGCCGCTACTGTAAATCCTGGGGCTGTGTCACTTCCAATGATGGGTATCGGAAGTGGTCGGTGACCAGGCCAGACCTGATCAATATGTCCTTCACGGGTCCTCTTCCAAAATCAGATTGGCAGGGACGACCCTCCAACCCAGGGCAATGCAGCGACCAGATCCGACTATCATTCACACAGCAGGGACGGACTGAAAATAGATGGATTTCCGGGCTGTCCTGGGGGGTAGTGATATATGATACCTATGGTACGGGAAGCAATAGTGCAACATTGTATGTTCAGCAAGTCCTACAACCCGCCCAGACCCAAGTTATGGGGCCCAACCAGATTATTACACCCCCCCGCCCCTCACCACAAGGGACAAATGCCGCAAATGTTGTGACCTCGCCTACCCCTACCCCCTCTCTTCAGCTAACCCAGACAGACCCACCAGAAACCCAAGAACCCCTGTGGGCCTTGATCAAAGAAACCTACGGGGCCCTTAACCACTCCAATCCTAATGCGACTCAATCCTGCTGGCTTTGCTACACCTCACACCCACCTTACTACGAGGCCGTGGGTTTAAATGCCACCTACAACTTATCCACTCTCTCTAACTCACCACAGTGCTCTTGGGGAGACCGCAAGGTGGGCCTTACCATGAAACAAGTATGGGGTTCGGGGACCTGCTTAGGCACGGTTCCTACAGATAAACAAACCCTGTGCGCCCAGACTGACAATGACACCAACTTCACCGATAAGACCTACGTCATTCCCGAAATCGGGGGGTGGTGGATATGCTCATGGACTGGGCTGACGCCCTGTCTCCATTTGGCTGTCTTCGACCAGAGCAGAGAATTCTGTGTCATGGTAGTAGTAGTACCCAAGATTACATACCACCCAGAAGAGGTCCTCTACAACTTTTGGGACCAAGATACCCCAGCTCCCAGACATAAGAGGGAGCCCGTTACAGCTATTACTCTAGCAACACTGTTCGCCCTGGGGGCGGCCGGAACGGGCACGGGCATTGCTTCCCTGACTACACAACATCAGGGCCTAATCACCCTGAGAGTCGCCATTGATGAAGACATTGCACGAATAGAAAAGTCTATGATGGCCTTGGAAAAATCCCTAACCTCTTTGTCAGAAGTGGTGTTACAGAACAGACGAGGCCTAGACCTGATTTTTTTACAACAAGGGGGCCTCTGTGCAGCCCTCAAAGAAGAGTTTTGCTTTTACGCAGACCATACAGGGGTAGTAAGAGAGTCCATGGCCAAAGTAAGAGAAGGACTAGAGCGCAGAAAGAGGGAACGGGAAGCCCAGCAAGGTTGGTTCGAATCATGGTTCCAAAACTCCCCCTGGCTGACCACCCTGCTCTCGACCTTAATGGGACCACTCATAATCCTCTTGTTGCTCTTAACTTTCGGGCCCTGTCTCTTAAATAAGCTCTTGGCCTTCGTCAAACAGCGGCTCAACACGGTTCAGCTGATGGTATTGCGACAGCAGTACCAAGGGCTTCCAACGGACACTCTGTGACAAAATTAACGGCAGACGCTCCCTGTCATCCTGGCCACACCCTACCCCTCGCCGCCCCCGTTCAGCAGGAAGAAGCCAGAGAGAACCGGCGCCCCTTGTCCTATAACTAAAAGGCCGGGATGAAAGGTCGGGGCATGCCCCCGGGAAAGTGCTGCAAGGCAAATTCCGGAGGCTGGCTAAACTTCCAGGGGCTGGCCCCCTGCAGCCTGGTCCAATCAGGTACCAACACAGAGCCCTCGGACACTGACCACCGCTGTAGCCCGCGCTTTCTTCCTTATATGAAAAGACCTGGCCTGGATGCCTGCCCAGACTATAAAACCCCTCCCCACCCCTCATACCTTGCAGACTCCCTTTGTCTCCTCACTCACCAGCCCCCCGGGAGTTCTGCCCGAGAGCGAGAGCAACGCTTAATAAAAGGCCTTTACCACCAGTCCTTAGAGGCGGCTTTTTCTTTCTCCCGCGGCGTTTTCTAACAGACATCAAGTCTAATATTCTAGTATGGGAAAATGCTTCATAATTTGAAGAAGAATAAAAAGGATGGCTGAAGCAGGGTTAGAAGTGTAGTAGAAAATGAGATTAGAAAATTTATAATGAACCAGATCACGGTAGCCAAATTTTAGGCTATTTTGTGAAAATTTTATTTGAAAAAAGGAGAACTGAGACTTTACTGTTGTATTTAACACCCAGGTGGCAATAGTGGTAAGCAGGAGACATAAGAGATCTGGGTTTGATCCTTGGGTTGGGAAGATCCCCTGGAGAAGGAAATGGCAACCCACTCCAACATTGTTGCCTGGAAAATTCCATAGACAGAGTCTGGTGGGCTACAGTCCATGGGATGACAAAGAATCAGGTATGACTGAAGCACCTTAGACTAAGACTGAGGTCATTGACACATTAGAGATATTTATAGTGGTGGTGGTAGGGGTGGTGTTGTGTGGGAGAGGAGAGGGGATTGCAAAAACCTGACTGTAGATTCAAGACAGTGATTAATGACTCTTCTAAGAATTTGCTATATAATGAGAAATAGATAGATAGGATCCTAGCATAAGAGGTGATATATATATATATATATATATTGTTTTTTTAGTGGGGAAGTAATGGGCCAGTCAGCATGGTTTTGGTTGTCCATATTCAGCTGCAAAGGTAAATAAACTGGGAAAATAAACTTAGAATTAATAATGATTTTTAGTCAAGTACTTAACATGAAGTAAGGCAGATGAAAGATATTTTAGGATATATGGAAAAGAAGTAAACTTAAGTCTTTAAGAGACATTGAAAAAGTGGTCAATAGATTATGGGTCCCAGTAGGGTTGAAATATTCCTAATATGGAGGTATTGGATGATAATCAGCTGAAAAGAAAATAAGTGGTGATTTAAGATGCTTGAAACTGAGATTTTAACAGTGTCACAGTTATTAGCAATAACAAAATACCTTGTATAACAATAGAAAATGGACATGCAAGATATGTTTGAAGATAAAATCATTGCAAGAGAGGAACAATTATGTTGTATCATTTTTATGTTAGTGCCATTTATAAGTATATGGAAAAGACTAAAATGATGACAGGTGTAGCATTCAGTTAGTAACAATGAATCAGTAACTAAGCTCTTTTAACAACTAAAATGGATCACAGACAAAACTGTAACATTCCTAGAAAATAATGACAGAAGCTAGATGGCATTGGGTGTGTCAATGAGTTTTTAAATACAATACTAAACACATTGTCCTTGAAAAAATAATTGATGAGCTGGATTTTCTTAAAAATTTCTCCACAAAGGACAATGTAAAGAAAATGAGGAGACAGGCACAGATTGGAAAAGCACGGATTGCAAAAGACACATCTGATAAAGGACTGTATTCTAAATCATAGAAAGAATTTTAAAGTTCAGTAAAGTAGGAATAGAGGAAAATCTTTCAACATGAAAAAGACTCATAGACATTCTAGCTTTCACAATATTCAACACTATTCTCTTTCAGAAGTACAACTTCACTGGTAAAATGCTGAAAGGCTACTATTTACTGTCTCCATCTGATATCAGTTAAACCATGAAGGAATCATAAGACAAATGACAGTTTTACATAGAATAAACCTTGAAGCTAAAGAAAACAATACGATATATGGAATTTATTGGGTGGTTACAGTGACTAAAAGTTAAGGCTCTCTTGTATGCATTACACACTCTGTCTAGTGACCTATGTTTGAGGACACAGTAATATAATGAATCAATCAGATCCTACATTTCAGCTCAGAGGGTAGAAAAAATAATAATAAAATTTGTGGGACAGGATTGTTCTATTGATCTCTTCTAAATCTAATCTCACTTGTCGTATTAACCAATCACTGGGTTTCTACCCCAACAGGACTCTTGCCCTAAAGCAGTGACAGCTGGGATTGCTCTTATGGAGAATGTTTTCATTAAGTCCTGTCATCCATTATTTGAATATAGTCATCAAAATCATGACAGCAAGTGCTTCTGTGAGTTTGACCATTCTATGAGAATAAAATAAATGAATACACACACATACAAACACACATATATTTCCTAGTCTAGACTTACTAATATGGAAAGTGATTGGGGCTAAATCGGATATGAAAAAACAAAAAAACAAAAAAACAAAACTTAATTTTCCCTCTATCAGTTAAATTGGAACAGGAGTCAGAACTTGGAAATGTAGGTGCTTTCTGTCAGGATGCATTTAACAGGGGGCTTCCCGTGTGCTGTTTTGGATCTGTCAGGAAACCTTTGGCCCTTATTAATTCCTGAGTTTTCAGGAATTAAGAGGAGAGGCACGCCTTTCCTGGGGCTGAAGAATCCAGGCATTTCCTTTGTTTGTTTCTCCTGATGGTGATAAGTACCCTCTTCTCTCTTTAGTAGGGATCACCTTGGCTTTGTAAATCTGGAATTTTAATCTTTATCTTTGCTGAGAATAACTACCTTGTAAGACAATATATATGCCCACGCCCTGTTGATTAAAACACCTTTGCTGCATCAGAGCTTTGGTCCCAGTGTCTTTCTTTCTTCCCCTCTTTATCTCCGTATTTCTGGCTGATTCCCTGGAGAGAGAAAGCTGGCTGCGTAACCCAGGGAATATTAGCCTCTTTCCTTCTTTCACTTTCTCATCATGGACTCCAGACCACCAGGTTCCGGTCCATTAAAGGACCAACACTTTCTTATTTTCTAGAAAAAAAAAAAAAAAAAAAAGCTATATGCAAGACACTGTCATTTTAAAAGGAAGTATAGGAAATATAACCTCATTTCAGGCTTCTCTGGTGGCTCAGCAGTAAAGAATCTGCCTGCAATTCAGGGGTTGCAGAAGATGACATTTCCATCCCTGGGTCAGTAGATCCCCCAGAGGAGAGCATGGCAACCCACTCCAATATTCTTGCCTGGAAAATCCCATGAACAGAGGAGCCTGATGGGCTGCAATCTGTAGGATCACAAAGAGTTGAACATGACTGAAGAAATTAGCTAGCATACACACACACACACGTAAACTCATTTCAGTGACAGGATGACCTTCAATAATGTCCAATATCCTGCTGCTTCTAAAATGACTTTTATATTTCAAAGGCATCTTTTCTTTCTTCAGCCAAGATTTTAAATTCAGAGATGAGGTTAGGTGTCTCTTAGAAAGATAGATTCAAGGAAGACAGATCCAAGGAAGAATAATAATTCCAGCTAGTAATTTTGATGTGTAAAAACTAAGAAAATTATGTGCATGTTAAGTCAGTGTGGAGATATAATTTCTGCATTCTTTTTAATAAAAACTACTAGTAATTTGAATTAGTGAAAAGTGAAACTGTTATTTAATTATGTATATTGTTTATAATAAATATAGATATGAATTGATAATGCAATATATACCCCATTGAAAATCATCTACCATTTTAATGAGGCTTGGGAAAAATCCAATATTTTGACAGAATGTAATAGGAAGAATTTTGGTTAAAAATAATATTAGTATATTAAGATCTTTGAAAATTTAAAAACTAAAAAACAGTTCCTTACTCTTCTCATGTCTAGCTATAAAAGGTGCAGAAAAGGAGCTAATGACATCCCAGCAATTAACATTATCATTTTTAAGACTTTTATGAACTACAATTAGATAATTACTGCAAATTAGTAAGTTAGGATAGCAGAATTATTAGAATGTATAAGAGAGTCAGCAATATGTTGAATGTATGGCATTTATCCAGGAATCAGTGGGGCTGACATTTTCTTTGCTTTTTTTGTTAACATTGAATAAGAACTGGTTTTGGTCTTTATTAACTCCAAATGTGATTTTACTTACAATTTTCACTAGTTTATATTTCATACTATTCATATTTGTGTCTTTGATATATTGTTTTTTCTTATAGCTCATAGGGCTATAAGATATTATTTGTTGAGAACTGAAATCTAAAACCAAAACTGCAAACTGAGCTGTCAGGAATTTTTACATTTTGAAAGTTCTTTTTTACTCTTAAATATTAAATCTATTTCTGAATAACTTCTTATAAGAGAATAATGCTTAAAATAACAAATCCTTTCTAGGAATATGACCGTTATATAGATTGTCATTATCTCAAATGTAAAGGTAGCCTCAGTTCAGTTCAGTCGCTCAGTTGTGTCCAACTCTCTGCGACCCCATGGACTGCAGCATGCCGGGCTTCTCTGTCCACACCAACTCCCGGAGCTTCCCCAAACTCATGTCCATCGAGTCGGTGATGCCATCCAACCATCTCATCTTCTGTAGTGCCCTTCTCCTCCCGCCTTCTAGCATCAGGGTTTTTTCCAATGAGTATTAGTTCTTTGCATCAGGTAGCCAAAGTATTGGAGTTTCAGTTTCAGCATCAGCCCTTCCAATGAATATTCAGGACTGATTTCCTTTAGGATTGACCGATTTGATCTCCTTGCAGTACCTGGGACTCTCAAGAATCTTCACCAACACCACAGTTCAAAAGCATCAATTCGTCGGTGCTCCACTTTCTTTATAATCCAACTCTCACATCCACATATGATTACTGGAAAAACCAGAAAAAACAAGTCTAGTCATGTTTAAAGGGAGGCTAGTTTATGTGTAAAAAGTAGAGTGAAGATCAAAATTAGGTCTGTCTAGATATAACAGTAGGAAAAAAGATGAAGAAAGATCTCTGCTAGTAACATTAAACTCTTAAAAAGGAAATTAAAATCTCAAGTAGTCTGACTGTTACATATCCTTTTAAAAATATAAGGCTAGTTAAGTCTTTTTTTTTTTTTTTTAAGGACCTAAATGATCAAATGAATAGATTCTCATGGGGTCCTGAATTATAACATTAACATTGCTACTTTGTTCTCTAAAATGTCAGGCATGTTCTGCTTTAGAGTTACCCTAATAGATCCTTCTTCCTTGCTATTTGTCCATGCTCCTTCCTTGCTACCAACACCGTGCTTTTGAACTATGGTGCTGGAGAAGACTCTTAAGAGTCCCTTAGAATGCAAGGAGATAAAACCAGTCAGTCCTACAAGAAATCAACCCTGAATATTCATTGAAGGGCTGATGCTAAAGCTGAAGCTCTAATACTTTGGCCAGCTAATGTGGAGAGCCAACTCATCGGAAAAGACCCTGATACTGGGAAAGATTGAAGGCAAAAGGGAAGAGGTCAGCAGAGGATGAGGTTGTTAGATGGCATCACCCAGTCAATGTGAACCTGAGCAAATCTTGGGAGATAGTGGAGGATAAGGAAGCCTTATGTGCTGCAATCCACGAGGTTGCAAATAGTTGGACATGACTTAGTGACTGAACAACAATAACCAATACCAAATGAAATGCGATGCCTAAAAGCATGATGATAATAAGTATTAAGAAATTAGTACTTGTACCATCTTCATTTCATTTATGTATTCATTCATTCATTCAATGAGTGATGAACAGCTTCATGATTCATTTCACCATACGTCATTAAGAAAATTATAGTCATAAAAAAACTGATTTAACTCCATAAATTCAAATGTGCCACATAGTTATTGCATTGACATGATTCCTTCTTTCTGGATTAATGTCCAGTTGTCTAGATGTGCAGGAGTTCTTTGTCTTTCCCTGGCCATACATCCCCATGAGGTGTTAGGAACTCACGTCACCAAATGAGGAGCTTCCTGGACTAAGGTCTAGATTTCTTTATGTTTTCAAAATTCCAAAGGTGTTTGTCCTCTTTTCTTAATCCTAAAACATTTATGTTATTCTTGCTAAACTTTTAGTTTGTTTTTATGACAATGATAGGAAATAAGGAAAAAAGGAAGAATTTATAAACATCCCACCAGAATTTCCTCTAGCTTCATAGATTACAAATCTTCAGTTTGTTTTGCATCCTGCTGGACTATTTCTTTGCAATAACAAAGTAAAACATGGAACTATGCATGAGATCAAAGCAGTCAATCTTAGGGGAAATCAACCCTGAATACTCATTGGAAGGACTGATGCTGAAGCTGAAGCTCCAGTATTTTGGTCACCTGATGCAAACAACCGACTCATTGGAAAAGTCCTTTATGCTTGGAAGGATTGAGAGCAGAAGGAGAAGAGAGCATCTGAGGATGAGATGGTTGGATGGCATCACCAATGCAATGGACATGAACTTGAGCATAGTTTGGGAGATGGTGAAGGACAGGGAGGCCTGGTGTGCTGCAGTCCGTGGGGTCGCAAAGAGTCGAACATGACTGGGCGACTGAGCAACAGTCTATCAGAACATACAGCTGTATAAATGTACACCCATGAAATCTGAACAGTATGGAAAAGCAAAAAGATACAGCACTAGAAGATGAGGCCCTCAGGTCGGAAGGTGTCTAGTATGCTTCTGGCGAAGAGTGGAGGGCAATTACTGATAGCTTCAGAAAGAATGATATGGCCGGGCCAAAGTGGAAATGATGCTTAGTTGTGGATGTGTCTGGTAGGGAAAGTAAAGTCCTATGCCCTAAAGAACAATATTGCATAGGGAATCTGGAATGTTAGGTCCATAAATCAAGGTAAATTTGACATGGTCATGCAGGAGATGGCAAGATTCAACATCAATATCTTAGGAATCAGAGCACTAAAATGGACAGGAATGGGCAAATCTAATTCAGATGACCATTGAATCTACTACTGTGGGCAGGACTCCCTGAGAAGTAGCCCTCATAGTCAGTAAAAGAGTTTGAAATGCAGTACTTGGTTGCAGCCTCAAATTCAGTTTATTTCCAAGGAAAACCATTCAGCAACACAGTAATCCAAGTCTATGCCCCAACCACTGATGCTGAAGAAGCTGAAGTTGACTGGTTCTATGAAGACCTATAAGACCTGTAGAACTAACACCAAAAAATATGTCCTTTTCATCATAGGGGATTGGAATGCAAAACTAGGAAGTCAGTAGATACCCGGAAGAACAGGCAAGTTTAGCCTTGGAGTACAAAATGAACCAGGACAAAAGCTAACAGTTTTGTCAAGAGAACACACTGGACATAGCAAATACCTTTTCCAACAGACTAACAGATGACTCCACACAGGGAAATCACCAGATGGTCAATCCCGAAACTGGATTGATTATGTTCTTTGCAGCTGAAAATGGAGAAGCTCTATCCAGTCAGCAAAAACAAGACTTAGAGATGACTGTGGCTCAGCTCATGAGCTCTTTATTGCAAAATTCAGGCTTAAATTGAAGAAAGTAGAGAAAATCACTAGGCAATTCAGATATTACCTAAACCAAATCCAGTATGATTGAACAGTGGAGGTGACAAATAGATTCAAAGGATTAGATCTAGTAGGCAGAATACCTGGATGGAGGTTCATAACACTATACAGAAGGCAGTGACCAAAACCATCAAAAAGAAAGAGAAATGCAAGAAGGCAAAGTGGTTGTCAGAAGAGGCTTTACAAATAGATGAGGAAAGAAGAGAAGTGAAAGGCAAGGGAGAAAGGGAAAGATATACCCAACTGAATGTAGAGTTCCAGAGAAGAGCAAGGAGAGATAAGAAAGCCTTCTTAAATGAACAGTGCAAAGACATAGAGGAAAACAATAGAATGGGAAAGACTAGAGATTTCTTCAAGAAAACTGGAGGTACCAAGGGAACATTTCATTCAAGGATGGTCAGGGTAAAGAAAAGAAATGATAAGAGTCTAATAGAAGCAGAAGAGATTAAGAAGGGGTGGCAAAATACACAGAAATAATAATAAAAAGTCTTCATGACCTGGATAACTATGATGGTGTGGTCACTCGTCTAGAGCTAGACATCCTGGAGTAGATGTCAAGTGGGCCTTAGGAAGCATTACTAAAAACAAAGCTGGTTGAGGTGATGGAATTCCAGCTGAGCTACTTCAAATCCTGAAAAAGATGATGCTGTTAAAGTGCCACACTCAATATGTCAGCAAATTTGGAAAACTCAGCAAGGACTTGAGTCAATTTTCATTTTAATCCCAAAGAAGGGCAATGCCAAAGAATGTTCAAACTACCACACAGTTGTTGTGCTCAGTTCACGTTTTAGCATGGTTATGCTCAAATTCCTTCAAACTAGGCTTCAGTAGTACATGAACTGAGAACATTCAGATGTACAAGCTGGGTATAGAAAAGGCCGAGGAACCAGAGATCAAATTGCCGACATTCATTGGATCATGCAAGAGAGTTTCAGAAAAACATCTAGTTCTGCTTCATTGTCTATGCTAAAGCCTTTGACTATGTGGGTCACAACCAACTATGGAAAATTCTTAAAAGTTGGAAGTATCAGATCACTTTATCTGTCTCCAGAAAAACTTGTATGTTTGTCAATAAGCAGCAGTTAGAATCATACATGAAACAGCTGGCTGGTTCAAAATTGGGAAAGAAGCATGACAAGGCTGTATATCGTCACCCTGCTTATTTAACTTATATGCAGAGTACATCATGCACAATGATGGACTGGATGAGTCACAAGTTGGAAACAAGATTGCTGGGAGAAATATCAACAATCTCAGATATGCAGATGATAATATTCTAATGGCAGAAAGTGAAAAGGAACTAAAGAGCCTCTTGATGAGGGTGAAAGATGAGAATGAATAAGGTAGTTAAAACTCAACATTTAAAAAACTAAGTTCATGGCATCTGGTCTCATCACTTCATGGCAAATAGATGGGGAAACAATGGAAACAGTGAGAGACTTTATTTTCCTGGGCTCTAAAATCACTGCAGATGGTGACTGCAGCCTTGAAATTAAAAGAAACTTGCTCCTTGGACGAAAAACTATGACAAACCTAGACAGAATATTAAAAAGCAGACACATTACTCTGCTGACAAGGGTTCATATAGTCAAAGTTATGGTTTTTTCAGTAGTCATGTATGGATGTGAGAGTTGGGCCATAAAGAAGGCTGAGTGCTGAAGAATTGACACTTTTGAACTCTGGTGTTGGAGAAGACCCTTGAGAATCTGTTGGACTGCAAGGAGATCAAACTAGTCAACCCTAAAGGAAATCACTGCTGGCTGAATATTCATTGGAAGGACTGATGCTGAAGCAGAAGCTCCAATATTTTGGCCACCTGATGCAAAGAGCTGACTCATTAGAAAAGACCCTGATGCTGGGAAAAACTGAAGGTGAGAGAGGAAGGGGACAACAGAGGGAAAAATGGTCGGATGGCATCACTGACTCAACAGACATGAGTTTTAGCAAGCTCTAGGAGATGGTGAAGGACAGAGAAGACTGGTGTGCCACAGTCCCTGGGGTTGCAAAGAGTTGGACACGACTGAGTGGCTGAACAACAACAAAAGACTCTTGAGAGTCCCTTGAACAGCAAGGAGATCAAACCAGTGAATCCTAAAGTAGGACAATCCTGAATATTTGTTGGAAGGATCTTGCTGATGCTGAAGCTACAATACTTTGGCCATGCAATGCTGAGCCTCCTCATTGGAAAAGACCCTGATGCTGAAAAAGGTTGAAGGCAAAAGGAGAAGGGGATGGCAGAGGATGAGATGGCTAGATAGCATCACTGACTCAATAGACATGAATCTGAGAAAACTCTGCATTATACTGAAGGACAGGGGAGCCTGGCATGATGCATTCCATGGGAACGCAAAGAGTTGGACATGACTTAGCAACTGAACAACAACAAAATATGCACATATATGTATATATATGTATGTATACATGTATACATGCATACATACACTTTTAAAAACAAATACAGGTTTATATTAGATATATATGTTGTTTCTCTTTCTCTCTAGTATCTTCATCTTTATCTCTTCCTCTTTTCTTTCCCAAAGAGTATAAATACATCTAAGTCTACTGTAGCACAATATGTACAAATTTATAACAATCTCCCTTCCCTTTTTTTTTTTTTTTTACATTCTATATCCTTTCCTTCTTAACTGAACTCCTTGAAAGAATAGTGCAAATCCCTGTTCTTTACTTCCTGGGTACCAATCACTCCTCTTCTAGTGGCCACGTACCTTGATAATATCACTGCACAGAAGCTTCTCTTGAAAAAGACACCGTAGTCTGTTTATGGACAAATATAATAAACACTTTTTGGTTATATATCTTAGTATAAGTATAAGCTATATTGCCTAATGAATGACTTATTATTCTTTAGCTTTTCTGGTATTTCACTTCTTTATCTTCCTTGGAATTCTTTTCTTACTACTATTTATTCTTAGTCTCTTCAGTTTCTCATTTTGCTTTTATAACCTTTATGGTCTTCCATAGTCTTTCCTCTCTATATGTACTTCCTTTAATTGATCTCATTCCCTGTTAGTGTTAACCCTACATTTATGCTAAATGATCCAACTGTAATTTCTAAGTCTGGCTTATTCTGGAGCTAAAAATGATGCATCCAAATGTTCCTTCCTCCTGTGTCCTGTGGATTCTTCAAATCTATTTTCCCTCATACTGAGCTCAGCACCTCTGTTACCCAACTCTACCCTCTTCTGTCTTGTGGTTTCCTTTGTATTCTATATGTTACCAGTTACTAGTATTACTAAACTAAATTAGTTAGAAACTTAAACATTATCCCAAATTCTTACCTGTTCTAATCAGTTGGTAGTTCCTGACAATTTTACTTCTTAATTGCTTGTTTCAAATATTTCACTTTTTTATTATAATCAGACCAACTTTGAGTTTTGAAGAAAGAAATAAGAGGTCAGTTCTAACTATATACAAGGTGTCTTTAATATTTAAATCTAATTGTAAATTAAGGCATTGTGGGAGAAATAAACATTAAAATAGTCTTGAAAGGTTGAGAGGTCCACTCAGACAGGGGGATAGGCACAGAGATGGGAGGAAGTAGAAGTTATTACTGATAGAGCAGTTTGAGGCCAAACAGAGGCTTATGAATGCCAAGCTGTGGAACTTGAATTTTATTTTAAGGTATACCTATCACTGAAGAATTATTAATAGAAGGATGACAATTAAAGCAATGTGATATGGTTTTTAATCTGACTACATGAACTGTTATGAGTTGAAAGGCCAAAAAAAATCTGGAGGTGGGGAAACCAGGTCTGAGACTTTTGAATAAAAATGTAAGTAAAAAAAAAATTGTGAATTTGATTCTAAATGGAATCAAAAGAAAGATAAAATATTGAAGAACTGTGTTATACTTCTAATTTAAGCTGAAGGAGACTATCACGAATAAAGTGCAAATTCCTTTGGTTAGATATGTATTTTTCTCATTATATAGAATTGTTTTAAAATGAGAAATTAATTGAACAATGAAGTTTACATCATCTAAAATTGATTCAGTAATTCTGCCTAGTCCTTTAGTTATTTGACAAAAGTATGTGAAAGAAAACATCGAAGTTTCAGATGACTTAGGAAAACAAATGGAAGTTTTTGTACTCGGCATGTCTCATTACATGCTCAACTAGAGTGGACCCTGAACAAACTCATGTCAGTCACCTTTGTTTGCATTGTAAGATATACTCAAAGTGTCCAAACACATTGGTTTCACTGCTGAAAGTGAAAATGAAAGTCGCTCAGTGTGTCCAACTCTTTGTGACTCCATGGACTGTCCGTGGAATTCTCCAGGCCAGAATACTGGAGTGGGTAGCCTTTCCCTTCTCCAGGGGATCTTCCCAACCCAGGGATCAAACCCAGGTCTCCCACATTGCAGGCAGATTCTTTACCAGCTGAGTCACAAGGGAAGCCCAAGAACACTGGAATGGATAGCCTATCCCTTTTCCAGGGGATCTTCCTGACCCAGGAATCGAACTGGGGTCTCCTGCATTGCAGGCAGATTCTTTACCAACTGAGCTATCAAGGAAGACATTCATTGCTGTAAGCCCTATGTAATAAAATTGTTACTTCTTTTACCACACCTGCTATGTATGTTCTGACAGTAAAAACATTTTATCTACTTAGTAAAATGAATGACATTGTAAGGCTTGGCCAGGTGTTTTAGGGCATGGACACAAACCTCATTATGAGTGAATTCAGGAATGGATTTTAACATCAGTTTGTCATTTTGCTCATTTAATTTTTTCTTCCTGATCTGTCTTGTAATTAAAGGGCCAGAGTGCAATGGTTTGAATATGGAGAGGCTTCTAAAATATGGCATGTGGAAAAGGGCATTTTGTAGAGTGTCTGATTCACAATCACCCTTTCTTGTATTTCAGCTTCAGAAAATTTGTAATTCAGGAAGCCTCAGGAAAGAGTTAGAATTTTGGGGCTGACATATTTTGAAGCAGATTATCCTCATAAAAGTGTCTCCACATTAGATTTTGGAGTGTCCAGAGCAATAATTAACCCTGACATCTTATGTTTCTGGGGCTGTTTTTAGATCCTTTCATCATTCCTTAGAGGGAAAAGCCTAGAATTTTTTGTTTCTCTGAGACAGAAAAAAAAGTCTTTAAAGTGTGATAGTTTCCCATTATATCTTTAATCATTACTATATGACCACTATGCATACACAGAATTATTCATTTCACTTATATCCAGAAATGGAAAAATAAAATCCACCTGATGCTCTTAATTATTACATGAGATATCTACCAAAAGAACTTGGAATTCCAAATTAGATAAGCCAAATTCAATCTAGGTTCTGCCATTTACTGGTTATGTTAACTCAGCTGGTGGCCTAATATCTCTGAACCTTATTTTTTTCATGTGTGAAAAGTTCACATAGTGCTGTGGGATTTAAATAATTAGTGCATAGCACATAGACTGGCCTATTTCTAAACATGTGGTTCAAGAGATTAGTGTTTAATAATAAATGATCACATTCACTTAGTATTTTTTAAGTCATTAATAATTTTGAGGAACTTAGTAAAAATTATGTAATTTTTTTGGATTTATCAAATATCTGTACAGTTTCTACTCTATGTCATGTTCTTTTCTAGGCATGGTGGATAAAAGAGTGAATAAAATAAGTTCCCATTTCTTGTAGAGTTTCTGTTCCAGTAAATATAAACCAACAGTCAGGTGACAAAGTAACAAATATATTAATATTTCAGCTGGTAAGACATTTGATGAAGAAGGATTATGTAGTATAAGAAGAGAGAGGAAGATGTAAGTTGGGAGGCAGGTACTAGTTTCAATAGAATGTTAAGTAATGAAACAGATTAGTGAAAGTTCAAGCAGAGACCTGAATGAAGCAAGCAATAGGATTATTGGAGATCATTCCCAAACACAGGAAAAGCATTTAAAAAATGGAGAAGGGGACAACAGAGGATGAGATGGCTGGATCGCATCACCGACTCAATGGACATGAGTGTGCCTAAACTCCAGGAGTTGGTGACGGACAGGGAGGCCTGGCGTGCTGCAATTCATGGGGTTGCAAAGAGTGACTGAATTGACTGAACTGATAAGATGAAATCTGAAAAAAACAAAACATATACGTGTAAATATTTGTTAGAGCTAAACAACAGCTTCCTTGACTCCCAAATTTTTGAAAAGCTTTTGTTCTGGTCTTCTTTGTGTGTGTTTGAAAACCTCATTTATAGAAGATATTACATTAAATCACATTTTGTTCTTAATTTGTGAATTTTTATGTGATGTATATAAAACACTAGAATTAGGCCCATTCAGATAATAAACAGGTAGCTACTGGGTAAAGAATCCGCCTGCCAATGCAGAAGACACAGGAGACGTGAGTTCAGTCTCTGGGCTGGGAAGGAAATGGCAACCCACTCCAGTATTCTTGGGAAATTCCATGGACAGAGGAGCCTGGCTGGCTACAGTTCATTGGGTCACAGAGCTGGATATGACTTAGCAACTGAGTACGTTTGCGCAGATAATGCACATTTATTGCCTGACATCTTTTCATCTTTTCTTCTTTCAAATATAAGATCTCCATCTGGTTTTGAAAACAGATAAATCACATTTTTTTTTTTTTTTTTACTCTGTAGGAAGTGGGCTGATAGAAATAGTGCTTACATTCTTGTTTCCCAAAGCTCTACAGTATCCTGAGTACCTTCTGAATTTGAGGTTTTATGGTAGACATCATAATCTATTCTAGAGAGATATAGTAAGTTCCTGGTCTTAAAATCAGGAACTGAATTTGTATTCTTATATTTGTTGCTAACTAACTTGATCACCTTGGGCAAGTGAAAGCTTTTTGAGCTTCACTTTTTGTGGAATATGAAGTGATAGCATTAATTTATAAAGTGTTCTATAGCCTAATCATCTCATTTGTACAATATTTTAAAATATTCATTATTATTAAACGATATGTAAAATTCCATTGTTGTGAACATTACTTGTTTCAAATACTTTCAAAAACCCATAGTGTTAAACATCATTTATACTTTGACATTTTAAGTTGTATATTCAGAGTGAACTATTAAAAATGTAACTATTTTAAACTTCTCTAAAATCACCTACTCACAAGCTGATAAATTTCCTGCCTCAATATTTTATGATCTATTTTATTAGTTTGAGCATTTTAAAATCTATAGTTGTTGTGTTTTTTTTCTATACAGCTATTTTGTCTTCTTTACTAGATTGTAAACTCTATGAAGATAAAATATATACCTATTGATTACAAATTTTAGTATTTTGCACAATGTGCAAAGCAGTCATGTATAAATAAATACATTGACAGATGCTTTCTTAATCAAAGGCTTCCCTGGTGGCTCAGATGGTAAAGTGTCTGCCTGCAATGCAGGAGACCCGGGTTCAATCCCTGGGTTGGGAAGATGCCCTGGAGAGGGAAATGGCAACCCACTCCAGTACTCTTGCCTGGAAAATTCCATGGACAGAGGAGCCTTGTAAGCTACAGTTCATGGAGTCGCAAAGATTCGGACATGACTGAACAACTTCACTTCACTTCACTTCTTAATCAAGGATAATGGATAGTAGGAATGATTCCTAGACTAGTCTTACTATGACGTGAATTTATTATTGTTGTCAAGTAAAAGGGCCATATACAGAAATCAAACCACAAAACCAGTGATAGATTTCCTTAAGCATCTTGCATGTGAATTCAATTTATGTCCTATTAAATTAAGGGCGAATAAGTTAGGTAATGTCATGTCATGTAGATACCTGATCTCACTCTTATTTCCATAGCAACCTGATTTAATGTAAATATCATCGTGCAATAAAACTAGATTAAATCAAATAAAAATATGATTGGAGAGAAAAAAGTACTTACTGCTATTCTGTCAATCTCTTCTTTCATGTTTTCTCCAAAGTAAAAATACCATCTCAAAGGATATATGGCATAAGAATACTTGCTCTTTGTTAAGAGTAAGGTTGAGTTTATTCACTTAATTGTTTAATAAAACAATTGGCAATTGTTTTATTGCCACATTTCATTTAGACTCTAGGGTAAGGGTAAAAATAAGTTCTTTGTTTTCTAATAAGCACTTTAATATACATTTTTGCTTTAGAAATTCTGTACTAGAAAGAGAAGCTGAATTCATATTAATCTTGACATATTTATATGTTAAAATCCTTCATGAACAAATTTGCAAGAGTCATTAAAACTAAAAAAGAAATAATTCTGTTTTATAGATAGATAAAAAGGTAGACAGACATGTTAATAATAATTTGACAGTTGAAACCAATTATAAATATAATCGTGTTCTGAATTGCCATTGCAGCTAAATGTTTCAATTCAGTTCATTCACTCAGTCATGTCCGATTCTTTGTGAACCCATGGACTGCAGCATAACAGGCCTCCCTGTCTATCACCAACTCCTGGAGTTTACCCAAACTCATGTCCACCGAGCTAGTTATGCCATCCAACAAACTCATCCTCTGTTGTCCCCTTCTCCTCCCGCCCTCAATCTTTCCCAACATCAAGGTCTTTTCAAATGAGCCAGTTCTTCACATCAGGTGGCCAAAGTATTGGAGTTTCAGCTTCAACATCAGCCCTTCCAATGAATACCAAGGACTGATCTCCTTTAGGATGGACTGGTTGGATCTCCTTGCAATCCAAGGGACTTTCAAGAGTCTTCTCCAACACCACAGTTCAAAAGCATCAATTCTTTGGTGCTCAGCTTTCTTTATAGTCCAACTCTCACATCCATACATGACCACTGGAAAAACCATAGCCTTGACTAGACAGACCTTTGTTGGCAAAGTAATGTCTCTGCTTTTAACATGTTGTCTAGGTTGGTCATAACTTTATTTCCAAGGAGTAAGTGTCTTTTAATTTCATGGCTGCAGTCACCATCTGCAGTGATTTTGGAGCCCCCCAAAATAAAGTCAGCAACTGTTTCCACTGTTTCCCCCATCTATTTCCCATGAAGTGATGGGACTAGATGCCATGATCTTAGTTTTCTGAATGTTGAGCTTTAAGCCAACTTTTTCACTCTCCTCTTTCACTTCCATCAAGAGGCTTTTTAGTTCCTCTTCACTTTCTGCGATAAGGGTGGTGTCATCTGCATGTCTGAGGTTATTGATATTTCTCCCGGCAATCTTGATTCTAGCTTGTGCTTCCCCCAGCCCAGCGTTTCTCATGATATATACTCCACATAGAATTTAAATATGCAGAATGGCAATATGTAGCCTTGACGTACTCCTTTCCCAATTTGAAACCAGTCCATGTCCAGTTCTGTTGCTTCCTGACCTGCATACAGATTTCTCAAGAGGCAGGTCAGGTGGTCTGGTATTCCATCTCTTTCAGAGTTTTTCACAATTTATTGTGATCCACGTAGTCAAAGGCTTTGGGATAGTCAATAAAGCATGAATAGATGTTTTTCTGGAACTCTCTTGCTTTTTTGATGATCCAGCAGATGTTGGCAATTTGATATCTGGTTTCTCTGCCTTTTCTAAAACCAGCTTGAACATCTGGAAGTTTACAGTTCACATATTGTTGAAGTCTGGCTTGAAAAATTTTGAGCATTACTTTACTAGGGTGTGAGATGAGTGCAATTGTTTGGTAGTTTGAGCATTCTTTGGCATTGCCTTTCTTTGGGACTTGTATGAAAACTGACCTTTTCCAGTCCTGTGGTCACTCCTGAGTTTTCCAGATTTGCTGGTATATTGAGTGCAGCACTTTCACAGCATCATCTTTTAGGATTTGAAATAACTCAGCTGGAATTCCATCACCTCCACTAGCTTTGTTCATAGTGATGCTTCCTTTAGGGTTACATTAACTCATTTCATTAAGATTTCATTCTCAGAGTCATCTTCAGAATACTGATTCTCTGTGTCTTATATTCTTCATCAAAATGGTGATATGAATATTTTCTCACTGGGTAATTGTAAAAATTAGATAATTAATGAGAATTTCAAAAATACTTCTTTATTAATTAATATTATATTAATTCTTCTTATTAAGTCTTTTTTTGTCACTCTGTTCTCAAATCTAATATTTTGGACATTAATATTTTGCCTTCTGGTACATAAGTCTCAGTGTAGATAACCCCAATGACAAGTATTTCCAACGAACCAACATACTGAATTCTTGTGACTTAGAGAATCTTACTGTATTTTGCTGACATTAATTGCAAGAAATATCTATGTACTAATTTTTTAAGAAGTAAACTTGTCAAAAAGACACAGTCTGATATGGATGGGAAGAAACTGAAAAATCCAGTAACATTTATGAACAAAGCTGAGTGAAAAGAGTTATAAGAGAACTTAAAAGTAAGTTTGTTTCAGTAAACTGACTTTTGGAGTCATTGTTTTGTATGTCAAAAGCACTGAGTTTAGAATACAGCTGTTTGTTAATGGCTTTGTACATTTGTCTTCTCATATACAATTGACATTTTATTTTTTCTTTGGTATCAAAAATAAATAATAAGTAGTGTTAGATATTGGCTATATTATTATTAAGAGTATTATCATTGTCATTAATATTATTACTGTGGCTATTACTGAATGATGAATGTTATTACATGAGACTAATAACTTCAAGGATTTTGGAATAATGATTTAGGTAAATTTCTGGTTGGAAAAAGATGGCTGACCATCAAGTGGTGTGATTTTTTATGGTTAATAACATACATATACTTGTATTAGGTGGGGCTTTCCCCTCCCATTTTAACATATTCCCTTTAGCTTTTTGTGTTTTTTATAATAATTTCCCACTGAAGATTATTCTTGATATCCTTTTTATTCTTTTTTTCATTTATATTAAAATTATGTGGAAATACATACTCTGTACCTTTCCTTTGTTCATTTCTCTAGATAAGACCATAGATTCCCCATACCACATGTGGAACTATTCTTGTCAGCTCAAGTTTCTATTCAATTATATGATCACCTTATATATTCCTTGTCTATCCTAATACTTTGTAAATTGAAGCTTGCTTCTCCCTGATATATTTCTAACATCATTGTCAGCAACTTAATATCCCCATCATTTCCTCATGAGTTAACTATAATGCTTGCCTAGGTAAATCCTCTTCAGTCCCCCCTGAAAAAAGCTGTCCTTGCAATTTACCCTTTTTATTCCTCCTTTATCAGTTTTAATAGTAATGATGATTGGAATATTTATTTGGTGCTTATCAGTTCCAAGTGCTTTATGCATATTAGCACATATATATTTACAATAAGTCTATGAAACAGGTATTATTTTATAGATAGGGAAACTGAGTCATAAAGTGTCTAAGAAACTTGTCCATGGTGAAGAAGAAGCAAAATTGGGAAAAAAAAAATCTGAATTAATTCAATAAAAGTCTATAAGTATATAACTTCTGAAAGATTGACAAGTGTCTGGATTAGTCTTTTCATGTCATGAACTTATCATTGCCACTCTGTGTAGCATAGATTTTGTTGTACTACTTTCACTATCTTGAAATATTATGTCCTTCACTATCTCCCTGAGTTTGCTCAAACTCATGTCCATTGAGTCAGTGATGCTCTCCAACCATCTCATCTTCTATTGCCTCCTTCTTTTGCCCTCAATCTTTCCCAGCATCAGGGTCTTTTCCAGTGAGTTGGCTCTTCACATCAGGTGGTCAAAGTTTTGGAGTTTCAGCTTCAGCATTAGTCCTTAAACGAATATTCAGGGTTGATTTCCATTAAGATTGACTGGTTTGATTTCCTTGCAGTCCAAGGGACTCTCAAGAGTCTTCTCCAGCACCATAGTGCAAAAGCATCAATTCTTTGGTGCTCGACCTTCTTTATGGTCCAACTCTCACATCCATACATGACTACTGGAGAAACCACAGCTTTGACTGATGGACTTTTGTCGGCAAAGTGATGTCTCTGCTTTTTGATACAGTGGCTTGATTGTCATAGCTTTTCTTCAAAGGAGCAGGTGTTTTTTAATTTCATGGCTGCAGTCACCATCGTTATTTTGGAGCCCAACAAAATAAAATCTGTCACTGTCTCCACTTTTTTCCCATCTGTTTGCCATGAAGTGATGGGATCAGATGTCACAGTCTTCATTTCTTTTAATGTTGAGTTAGTTTTAAAGCAGCTCTTTCACTCTTCTCTTTCACCTGTGGGGTTTCCCTGGTGGCTCAGACAGTAAAGAATCTGCCTGCAATGCAGGAGACCTGGTTCAGTCCCTGGGTGGGGAAGATCCCCTGGATAAGGGAATGGCTGCCCACTTCAGTATGTACTCTAGAACAGTGCTTCTCAAATTTACTATGCATATTGTGGAAGAAAAAAAAAAAGCCTTTGTGTTTACATTAAATGCTTGGGTTAGGTTCTATGCTTGGATATTTATATACATGTTTTTTGTTTCATGAATACCACAGTTGAATATTCAAAGATTAAGGAAGAATATAGTATAAATCTTTCTTGGGTGGTAGAGACCTATAGATTTTAGGTAATCTAGCATCTTTGACTCCATTCATAAAATGTCAGCTTCAATCCTCCCAATTACTTCCAGAAATTTACAGTGCACCAGGTCTAGGGCATGATATCACATCTGATGAGAACATATGAATTAGGTAATTTCTGAAAATTCAGCAATTTGATGCAGAAGAATTTTGTGTTTTCCTTTTCTTTCTGAACTACAAAAAAAAAAAAAATACTAAGCACACAAACTCAGGACAAAAGTACATCCCTTTTATATAAATGTGACTTATTAGAATATGAATTCCTTTTTGTATCTTTAAAAGCTAATAGTTAGTGAAGAAAGGAGTGGTCAAGAATTTATTGTGCATTTATTTGAAGCCAGGCTTTCAAATGTTGAAGTTGAGCACTGTTGATTTGAAATGGCCTTTGATCATTTTACTCCCTGTCTTCATCTTTACCTATAAACTAAAAGATAAGAGAGAAGAAATGTAACTAGTTTCTCTCTGAGTTTGGAAGCAGTAAGGTAATAGTGTATAGGATGCCCAGGTGGTGCTAGTAGTAAAGAGCCCATCTGCTGATGCAGGAGAAGTAAGAGACAGGAGTTGGATCTCTGAGTTGGCAAGATCCCTGGAGAAGGAAATGACAACCCTCTCCAGTATTCTTGCCTAGAGAATCTCATGGAGAGAGGAGCCTGGTGGACTGCAGTCTATGGGGTTGCAAAGAGTCAGGCACAACTGAAGTGACTTAGCATGCACTCTTTGTGACCCTATGGACATTGGCCAGGCTCTTCTGTCCATGGGATTCTCCAGGCAAGAATACTGAAGTGGTCTTCCATGCCCTCCTCCAGGGATCTTCCCGACCCACATCTAGAGATCAAACCAGTGTCTCTTACATCTCTTGCATTGACAAGTGCCACCTGGGAAGTCCCAAACAACAAAGTAATTAAGAGCTAGCATTAGAATTCCTCTTGTGGGACAAACATTTCCTTTGTTTGGAAAATAACTTTTTTGTGCCATTTTCTGAAAGAAGAGAAGGATTCATCAAAAGACAGTGATATGAAAATGTTGTACACAATAATTATCTAGGATTTCAATGGATTATTGTGGACAGGAATGATGAGGGAGCAGTAGGAATGTGCTCGAGCTGAGAGCAAGTGGTTCAGTGAGCAGCTTCTAAAGATCAGGGATCTGAAAAAAGGTTAAAGTCAAGGTAGAGGCTGAACTGTAAAATCCCACACTTGACCAGATTATTTTAGTGCACAAACAAGAACCGTGTATAGTTAAATGTATAAGTAAATGTAGAGGGAAACTAAAAAAGCAGAACAGAACAAAGCTTCACTGAGTAGAATGGAAAACAGGAAAAACAGTTAAGTTAGAAACAAGAAAAAAAGTTTAAAATGTGACAGAAACTGGCAACCCTGGAAATAGGAAAGATACTTGTTATATATCTTCTATCAGCCTTCCTTCCTTCCTTTTTTTTTTTGATTCCTTCTTCCTTCCCTCCCTCCTTCTCTCTCTATCTCACTCTCACTCTTTTTCTTTATGTATGTTGAAGACAGATTTGCTTTCCCATAGAAATAGAGAAGAGGAATCAACCTGATTATAACTAATATCAAATAGCTAGATAACTTCAGTGATAGCTATCTGTATTTTGGGATGAAATTTATAACTTTGTATCCTTTTATAATTTAGTAATGTTGGACCTTGAAATCAGTGAAAAAAACAAGATCTATGGATATATTTACTGAATTTTATGTTATCCTTCAGTCTTTTTAAATATAATTGAAATCTGTATTTTAACATGCATGTATATGTATATATTTATATTTTTGTACAATTAGACATAGAGATCACGATTCTATATTTGTGGGTTTACAATTTATGAGATAATATCAAAGTAAGTAATAATAATTTCATTGATGTATAGGTCTCTAAATGTATAATTCATAATGGAAAGACTAACAGGCAGGCCTTCAACATACTGATGTGAAGAAAGCCATTCTAACAGCCAGTCAGTGCGTCACAGTTTGAGCATATGGTTCCTGTTGTGTTTAAGTCAGTAAAAGTGGAAAGCGTCTTGTGCCCTACTGAACTCAACTGAATAAACATCACAGCTCTTCAGGCTGTGATAAAGAAAAACAATGTATTCTTATTCATTAGTAAATGGCATTAATAGAGTTATGGTACTATACTATTGCTTTAACACTTCCTAGTGGTATTATTTAGACATTATTTTTAGTACACAGCCACAAAACAACCTTAATTTGTATTTGCATTGTTATTTTTTAAATTAGTAATAGACAGTAATAAAATAAATTTATGAAGCAAGTATATACTAATTACATTATGTTTAAATCTAAATTTTTTTTAATATTTTCATTTTGAGGATTAGTTGAAATGAAGGGCTTTAAAATAATTTTCTTCATATTTTAGGAATTTATATAAAATATTAAATACATCTGTGTCTCTTTTTCTGTTTTGCATATAGGGTTATCATTACCATCTTTCTGAATTCCATATATATGTGTTAGCATGCTGTAATGTTCTTTATCTTTCTGGCTTACTTCACTCTGTATAATGGGCTCCAGTTTCATCCATCTCATTAGAACTGATTCAAATGAATTCTTTTTAATGGCTGAGTAATATCCCGTGGTGTATATGTACCACAGCTGCCTTATCCATTCATCTGCTGATGGGCATCTAGGTTGCTTCCACGTCCTGGCTATTATAAACAGTGCTGTGATGAACACTGGGGTGCACGTGTCTCTTTCAGATCTGGTTTCCTCTGTGTGTATGCCTAGGAGTGGAATTGCTGGGTCATATGGCAGTTCTATTTCCAGTTTTTTAAGGAATCTCCACACTGTTCTCCACAGTGGCTGTACTAGTTTGCATTCCCACCAACAGTGTAAGAGGGTTCCCTTTCCACACCCTCTCCAGCATTTATTGCTTGTAGACTTTTGGATAGCAGCCATCCTGACTGGCGTGTAATGATATCTCATTGTGGTTTTGATTTGCATTTCTCTGATAATGAGTGATGTTGTCTCCGTTGAAACAGATCACCAGCCCAGGTTGGATGCATGAGACAAGTGCTCGGGCCTGGTGCACTGGGAAGATCCAGAGGGATCGGGAAGAGAAGGAGGTGGGAGGGGGGATCGGGATGGGGAATACATGTAAATCCATGGCTGATTCATGTCAATGTATGACAAAACCCACTACAATATTGTAAAGTAACTAGCCTCCAACTAATAAAAATAAATGAAAAAAATTAAATACAAGATAATCCTATTCAACATCTTTTTTCTTTTGTCAGAAAAATGAATCACATTTCATTTCTTAATCACCATATAGAGTTCTGTACTCTATTTGAGTGGTTCTCGATCTTTTTTCTCCACAGTACACTCACGGATACATCACATCCTACCCTGTTACAATGACTGTGTCGTTGGATCTGGGGAGTAGCTGTAAGAAACCGTTTCTCTGACTTGGGGAAGTAGAAGTGTGGTTTTTGGTTTTGAGGCTGTCTTCTCACTTCTACCAAAGCATCCTTTCTTAAACTGGAATGAGTCATCAGTTGTATTATTGATCCACATCTAAAATGTTCAAAATATTTCTGTCTTATGTTTTAAAAAGTGTTCTGGTGTTTGTGTCCTAGTGTGTTTGTATCAAATAATTTCTTACATGATAATGTTTCCTTTTAAGAATTCTAACAATTTAATATCAGTCAGTTATTCATCCTTATTCCAGTTTTAATTATACTCAGTGTTTGAGGCCATTCCCTTTATACTGTGACTTCTCCATTCACTTCCCTTTAAGTTAATGAATACACATTTCAAGAAATTAAAAGAATAGTATAATAAAGTCTGTCCTTTTTCATGAGGTCATACTGATTCTTTAGGTTAGGCACCAAATCAGATAGTATATAGATCTTATTTTTTCTGACATTTTCCTAGAATTAAGAAAGATGCTTACAAAGAAAATTATATATTCTACCCTCAGAGACACACATATTCCCTTAACAGAGTTAGCACTACTGTTTTGACATTTTAGTAATATATGTTGACTACAGTTTTACATATTTAAAAATAAAAGTAAATTCCTGGGACGTCATCCTTTATCCTTACCCATGGGAAGTTATGCAGTATGCCACTGACTGCAAGTCGCTCACTGTTATATACTGACTGGGTCAGCTTTACGTTGGGAGTTTTATATATATACACACATCCTTTATATATTTAAATGTAAATAACATGGCCACTGTAGTGTCTACAGTCCTATTGCATCTTGAATTGTCCATATGGATTTGCCTTCTAAATTAACATGAGGTGAGGAGCATCTTCTAAATGTGCACCAACTGTGTAGAGAAGAGGAGGAATTAATCAACTAATGAATATATTGGGCTGGCCAAAAGATTCGTTCAGATTTTTCTATATGATGTTAACAGAAAAACCCAAACAAACTTTTTGGCCAAACCCAATATGAAACAAGCAAGGGCCATAATGGGGGGAAAGAGGACATACTGTTCAGTTAAATGATTGTCTTTCAGTGTACTGCTAACAAAGTCAATTTAATAATTTACTTCTGGTTGCAATATTGAGTTGACAACCTATAATTTATTCAGTCATTTGATTTAATTTCATTTTGATTTTACTAAAAGCTAGCCCCTGTTCTAGGTATTTAAGATAAAGAAAATGGTGTTCTGAAAGCAGCCTGTCAGAGGAGATAGGCAAGTTAAATTTTTTTTTTTTGATAAAATGCTATGTGTTAAGATAGAAATTATTTTTTTCAGATAACATTGATTTTAAATGAATTACAAAAGATATGCTAATTTCTCTTTGAAAAGCAGGTGGTTTAACTTTGAAAGGAAACACTAATTTAAGTAAATTAATCTAGTTAAATGCCTTATTTTGATATACTAAAATAGGCTGATTTCTTATTCAAGATTTTTTAAAAATCAAAATTTTAATTAAGCTATTTTGGCATAAATATGGATACAGATTCAGTTTTAAGAAATCATACAGAGGGATCCCTTGTATTTCTTACCCAGTTTCTCTCAGTGATAACATCTTATGAAACTATATTATGATAACATTACAGCCAAGATGTTGGCATTGATTTTTTCCACTTCCTGGAAAATCTATCATCATAAGGATACTTCCTGTTGCCCTTTTAAAGCCATACCCATTACTCCTCAGGTTCTCTGACTCTGACCACTGGCAACCATTAATCTGTTCTCTATTTCTATAAATGTATAATTTTAGGACGCTAAGAAAATTGAATCATATAGTATGTGAACACTGAGGATTGGCTTTTTTCACTCTACATTATTCCCTGAAAATTTATTCAGTTTATTGTGTTTTTCAGTAACACATTTTTATTGCAGAGAAGTATTCCATGGTAAAGAATGCACCTGCCAATGCAGGAGGCTCAAGAGACATGGGTTCGACTCCTGGGTTGGGAAAATCCCTTGGAGTAGGAAATGGCAACCTGCTCCAGTATTCTTGCCTCGAAAATTCCATGGACAGAGAAGCCTGGTGAGCCATAGTCCATGGGGTTGCAAAGAGTCAGACATGACTGAGCGGCTGAGCACTGAGCATTCCATGATATGGATGTGTACCGTATCTTACCAGTTTGTTTAATCACTCACCTTTTGAAGGGTGAATGTGTTGTTTCTGGTTTTGGGCCATTATGAATAAAGTTCCTAATCATTCCTACCTGCATTCATGTGCAGAGTTTTGCATGAAAACATATTTTTATGTCTCTGGATAATGTGTGAGATTGTGTTTTGCTGGATTGTTTGGTAGTAGTATATTTAGTTTTACAAGAACTAAAATGTAAACTGTTTATATTTAAAACAGTTTATAAACTAAACTGTTTCCAGAGTGGCCTTACCATTTTATATTTCTATCAGCAGTATGTGAGTGATTTAATGTTTCTATATCCTTGCAACATTTGGAGCTGTTACTATTTTTTTTTTTTATATTACCCATTTTGAAAGGACTGAAATGATATCATGATTTTAATCTGCATTTCCCTAATAGCTGATGATGTGGACCATCTTTTCATGACCTTATTTGCTATCTGTATGTTTTCTTTTGTGAAATATTTATTCATGTCTTTTGTCCATTGAATTTTTTTCTTTTTATGGTTGAGTTTTCAGAGTTCTTCATGTATTCTTAATGAGTCTTTTTCCATTAGTACTTTGCCAATATTCTTTTCCAGTGTGTAGGTTGTCATTTTATCCTTTGGCAAGAGAAAATTTTTAAAATTTTGTATTATTTAATGTACATATTATAAGTACTGCAGATTTGGAGTCTGAAGAGATATACACAAATATTAGGGCAATTCTGTAAACCTTCTGATGGCAGCTATAAGAAAACTTAAAAGAACTGGTGAACCAGTACTTTAAATGCTTTCCCCAATAGCAGCTGTGTATAAAATCAGGAAGCAAGTTAGGATTTGGTGTCTCCATCCCATTTCCTCATCTGCTTCCCTTTCCCCCTAGCTTTACAGAAACTCTTAAAGAAAATCTTGATAAAAACTTTCATGCATAAGGCTGAGAAGTGCTAGCTGCAATATGTTAATAATCTCATTTTAGAGGAGATTGTGGTTTAAACCAAAAGAATATTGGATAGAGGTAGGATTTTTTTTTTTCCTTTCTTTCTAGGGCAAGAGGGTCATCTGATCCACCATAACTTGAGATTAACTATAATGTACATGAATCAGATACACCATTTTTTACACATCAGATACACCAACTTTGCTCCCATGTTTTATGACTTAGTTTTGGCAGTGATCTTATTTTATATCTAACCATATCTATAATTATATCTAACCACTTAGTATATAATTTATTATATTTAGATAAATTATATTTAATTCATAATAAGTTATAATATAATATGTAAATAATATGCCACCAGGCTCCTCTGTCCATGGGATTTCCCAGCAAGAATACTGGAGTGGGTAGCCATTTCCTCCTGCAGGGGATCTTCCCTACTCAGGGATTGAATCTGCGTCTCCTGTGTTGGCAGGCGGATTCTTTACCACGGAGCCACCTGGGAAAGTCCTATCATCACTTGAATTCCACAAAATGACACTTGTGCTGAGGAGCATTTACTTATTTCTATTATCCTGAGGAAATGTCTGAAATTTCCATAATTTGTGGGGAATGTCAACTAAATCACTACAACATGTCACCTACTGACATCAACACATACTATAACACATAATATGTATTGTGTACAACACAATACATATCCTATAATCTGTCATGTATATCAGTTATTCAACTATTTTACTCTTATGGTCTGATGTTATGTTCTTTATCCTAATGATTTGTCTTGTGTTTATAAAGCCTGGTCCTTTTCACAAGGCTAATTAAACTACTCATGTTATTAGGTGTAAAGTGACATGTTTGAAAGTGTGTTCATGTGTATGTGTGCAAGCACTCAGCACACCTATGAGTGAATTCAGGGAAATTCAGCATATTCAGGGAAATTTTGGAATTAATTTACCTCCCTCTACATCTTAAACTTAGATATTAAAAACATTTCAGCCAGTTAGGGTAATGGTAATAACATGAATTCTGTTCAGAAAACAATGCTTAAGTTAAAGTACAGCCTCACTCCATACAAACCTATACAACAGAACAAATCATTTAATACTCAAAACTTAATTTCCCACCTCAACTTCTTTGGTTAAGATTCTGATAGTCACTATATTAATTTCCTGACAAAAACCTTTCTTCTAGCTTGTGGTAATTGCTGCCAATTTTGCTATTTCTTGATATGTGGTAGGGCTTCCTTGGTAGCACAAACAGTAAAGGAGCTGCCGGCAATGCGGGAGACCTGGGTTCACCCCTGGTTTGGGAAGATCCCCTGGAGAGGGCATGGCGACCCACTCCAGTATGCTTGTCTGGAGAATCCCCACGGGCAGAGGAGCCTGGTAAGCTACAGTCCATGAGGTTGCGAAGAGTGGCACATACTGAGCACACACAATGCCAGTTGATGCGTCTGTGTTCACGTGGCATTCTTCTGTGCGCTTGTATTTCTGTATTCAGATTTCCTTCTTCCTATAATGGCGCCAGCCATCTTGGATTTATGACCTCTAAGTGGACCAATTTTCCTGAGTATATACAAGCCTTATATTCCAGGACAGCTGACCCATGGACTCAGATTTGGTGGATTATTTTTATACTGAGTGCTACACATGCAATTAAAAAAAAAAAACATGCAGTAGATTGGCAACACATTGCTCAAAGTTTGGGCTGTATAATTTATATATATATATGTAGCGTCACTAATAGGTTGACTATTAAATCTGCACCAAGATTAGTCCTATTTTTTTTTTAAACTTTTCTCATCAACATTTTAAAAATTATGAAGTGCAGGGTCTGTCTGGAAAAGTGAATTACAATTGTTTCAAAATATATATATAAATAAATAAAATAAAACTTGAGCTCTACAAAAAACTACAATTCAAGATTTATATTATTAGTAGAAGGTGACTGAATGACCATGAATACATTAAAGAGATTGCTTGAGCAAAGCTTGTAAGGTGGTTGGCAATAAATTGATGAAAATAGGGAGTGACATTGATGCAAATAGGAGTGAGGAGAAAATGAAAATTAATGCTGACTGTTGTTGTTTAGTCGCTAAGTTGTGTCTGACTCTTTAGTGACCCCATGGACTGTAGCCTGCCAGGCTCCTCTGTCCATGCATTTTCCAGGCAAGAATACTGGAGTAGGTTACCATTTCCTTCTCTGGGTATCTTCCTGACCCAGGGTTTGAACCTGAGTCTTTTGCACTGGCAGGTAGATTCTTTATCATTGAGGCACCAAAAAGCCCTAATATTGATTAAGCAATATTACTTACATGTTGCTTTCATATAAAGTATTTTTATAAATATTGCAATGATTCCATAGATTAACAAATGTGATTTTTTTACTATAGAAATAAAGAAATAGAAAAGTTATGCATATCACATAGCTACTGAAAGAGAAATTGTGATTTAAGCACAGGTCTCAGTAACAATAAACATGTACTGGAAATTAAAGTGGGAAAAAAGGTGTAAATGAGCAAATAAAGTGGCTCAATGGCTAAGGTATCCAGAAAATCAAAAGTTTTTTTCAGAATAGGTGGAATTGGAGGTTTCAGAACATAAAGGGCCTTGCACCATAATTATTTAGGATTCTCATTAATAACCTTGAGAAATCTGTCAGAAAAAAGGTAAAAAGACATTTAAAAGTGGCATTTATTAGGAGGATTACTTTTGCTTTGAAAAATAAAAGTGAAGTCGCTCAGTCGTGTCCGACTCTTTGTGACCCCACGGACTATAGTCCACCAGGTTCCTCTGTCCATGGGATTTTCCAGGCAAGAATACTGGAGTGGGCTGCCATTTCCTTCTCCAGGAGATCTTCCCAATCCAGGGATTGAAACCAGGTCTCCCACATTGTAGGCAGACGCTTTACCATCCGAGCAACCAGGGAAGCTCATAAAAGGTAAGGCTTACTGAAACAGTTAATATCTATTGGAAGCATTTTATATTTTAACATCATTTGGATTAGTTTTATAAAGAAGACTTTTCACTAGAAATTACATTTGGAGAAAGTTTTAACTGGAGAACAGGGTCACCAGTTAGGAAGTATCAGAAATTATGCAGTAATAAGAGAACTCACTGGCCTGTTATCTAGGTGTTTGTTTTTGTACTATTTGGTGTATGGGATGTTCAGTCTATAAACCAGAGATATTTTTGAGACCTAGGATTTTATTTATTTTTATCACTAAGGGCATATGTGCCAGAGAGTAAATATTGGTATATTTATTTATTTTTAACTTTACATAGCCACTTACTCTTCTGAAAATCATACTCCAGATTACCTGCAGGTGTTAATGTATTTTTCTCAAGTGTTTCTGATGGATTTGGTTCTTTCCCTAATCTTGAGGATATATAGGAGCAAGGATGGGTACACAGGCCTGGAAAATCAGAATATAACTACAATAAATGGTTTATAATCAGAGCCAATAGGATGCATTAGAATGTTGCTGTGACTTCTGAGAAAAATCATTTCACTTTTTTCTCTCTATAATTAAAATAGAATGAGAGTAGAAAGCATTAAACTGTTGATGCTACCTTTTACCTTGAAGAGAGTTGTGAAAAAGTAGAGTTCTACAGAGAAAAAAGGAGTTAGCATATATAGAGAAAAACTCCAGTGACATTAGAGGTCTTACATCTGATTATGGCTAAAGTCTGCCCTTGAAATTTTCAGAGACAGAGTTGGATTATCTGCCGTGAGAGTCCTAACTGATATGAAGTCAGGCAGTTTGTTTTTACTGAGTGCATGTTGAATCAATGAAAGAAAAATTTACAATGGGAACTGGATAGCTATATCCTTAAATACAAAGTTCTAGGGCAGGAATATTTAATCTAGTGTACATTGATCTGAATAATGGCCTACAACATAACCCTAATCAATTACAGGCAAAATTTTGAGAAGGCATACTTATTGCATTTTTTCTGTGGTGAGGGAAAAATGTTTCTATCCCAGTCTCAAACAAGTCTATGACCTGTAACTTTGAAAAGGAAACTAAGCGGGAAAGCATAAATTTAGAATAGATCAGTGTTTGCATCTTATCTATAGCTACAGGATTGTTTCAGAGCAATTTTCAAAAATTATAAATTTGAATGGTAGAAGGCATATTAAATACCACCCGACCCCTCTTCTCCCATTTTAGGACTTCCCTGATAGTTCAGTTGGTAAAGAATCATCCTGCAATGCAGGAGACACCAGTTCGATTTCTGGGGCAGGAAGATCCACCAGAAAAGGGATAGGCTACCCACTCCAGTATTCGTGGGCTTCCCTTGTGTCTTAGCTGGTGAAGAATCCCCCTGCAATGTGAGAGACCTAGGTTCAATTCTTGGGTTGGGAAGATCCTCTGGAGAAGGAAAAGGCTACCCACTCCAGTATTCTGGCCTGGAGAATTCCATGGACTTTATAGACGATGGGGTCGCAAAGAGTCAGACACGAATGATTAATTCATTTCAGATCATTACTAAATCAATTATCCCCTTAATTTAAGATATCACTGCCACTTGTAGTCACATATTTACAACCAAGTTTTGACAGAGACAAACAAACTTTTTGAAATAGCAACAAGTTCAGTTCAGTAGCTTAGATGTGTTGAACTCTTTGTGACCCAATGGACTGCAGCACAGCAGGCTTCCCTGTTCAACACAAACTCCCGGAGCTTGCTCAAATTCATGTCCATCAAGTTGGTGATGCCATCCAACCATCTCATCCTCTGTTGTCCCTTTCTCTTCCTGCCTTCAATCTTTCCCAGCCCCAGGGTTTTCTCCAATGAGTCAGCTCTTCACATCAGGTGGGCACAGTTTTGGAGCTTCAGCTTCAGCATCTGTCTTCAGGACTGGTCTCCTTTAGAAATGACTGGTTGGATCTCCTTGCAGTCGAAGGGACTCTCAAGAGTCTCCTCCAACACCACAGTTCAAAAGCTTCAATTCTTCCATGCTCAACTTTTCTTTATGGTCCAACTTTCACATCCATATATGACTACTGGAAAAAATACAGCTTTGACTAGATGGACATTGGTCAGCAAAGTAATGTCTCTTCTTTTTAATATGATGTCTAGTTTGGTCATAGCTTTTCTTCCAAGGAGCAAGCATCTTTTAATTTCATGGCTGAAGTCACCATCTGCAGTGATTTTGGAGCCCACGAAAATAAGGTCCGTCACTGTTTCCATTATTTCCTCATATATTTGCATCATGAAGTGATGGCATTGAATGCCGTGGTCTTAGTTTTTTTGAATGTTGAGTTTTAAGCCAACCTTTTCACGCTCCTCTTTCACTTTCATCAAGAGGTTCTTTAGTTCCTCTTCACTTTCTTCTATAAGGGTGATGTCATCTGTGTATCTGAGGTTATTGATATTTCTTCTGCCAATCTTGATTCCAGCTTGTGCTTCATCCAGCCTGGCATTTTGCATGATGTACTATGCATATGTTAAATAGCAGGGTGACAATACACAACCTTGATGTACTCCTTTCCTGATTTGGAGCCAGTCTATTGTTCCATGTCCAGTTCTAACTGTTGTTTCTTGACTTGCATACAGATTTCTCAGGAGGCAGGTAAGATAGTCTGATATTCCCATCTCTTGAAGAATTTTCCACAGTTTGTTGTGATCCACACAGTCAAAGGCTTTGCATAGTCAATAAGGCAGATGTTTTACTGGAATTCTCTTGCTATTTCTGTGATCCAATAGATAGTGGCAATTTGATCTCTGGTTCCTCTCATCTCATCTGTGATCTCATCACACCACAATGGTGTGATCACTTCCCTAGAGCCAGACATCCTGGAATGCAAAGGCAAGTGGGCCTTAGGAAGGATCACTACAAGCAAAGTTAGTGGAGGTGATGGAATTTCTGCTGAGCTATTTCAAATCCTAAAACATAGTGCTGTGAAAGTGCTGTACTCAATATTCCAGCAAATTTAGAAAACTCAGCAGTGGTCACAGAACTGAAAAGGTTAGTTTTCATTCCAATCCCAAAGAAAGGCAATGACAAAGAATGTGCCAACTAGCACACAATTGCACTCATCTTACACGCTAGCAAAGTAATGCTCAAAATTCTCCAAGTGAGGCTTCAATAGTTCCTGAACATAGAACTTTCAGATGGTCAAGCTGCATTTAGAAAATTGGAGGAAATAGCAGCAAATTTGATATCAAATGCAGAAGTTTGATATGTGGTAATTTTTGAGGAAAAATTGAAGCTTGCTTTAAAATTATTTTGTAAAGGTACAAAATATAGTTTTTATATTTATTGTAACTCTTCTTTTCTACCTAAATAATTTATGTTCTAACAGTTTCCATATTACAGTTATTACATAACATCTAATACATAACTGGCAGTTATGCCAGTTATTCATCTTAAAATTTTATTTTCATGGGACTTATTTGAATAGAGTTTTATTCCTGCTTAAGTGATTAACTTTATGATTTTGTATATTGGAGACAGCTGTTGGGATGCTCACATTAGGATTTTTTCTTCACTTTTCTTCACAGTATCTATTTTTACCACAGTACAAAGGATTTTTGACCAAATAATTTGGTTTTGTATGTAACATTGGAGAAATGAAATTGAAGAGAGAAAATGGAAATAATTCTATTAACCAGTTTGTCATTCAGTTCTGAACAAGTTGTCTCACAAATTCTGCTGAAACCCAAATAACAAATCATTAAGCAATTGCTTTTTGTTAAAATATAGTTTTTCAAAGTAAACTTTTTTTTTTTTAAGAGTATATAGCTGTACCTGTTCCCTGGTATTTTTAATGCAATCAAAGAGGCAATAAGAGGCAGCTATCCAAGGCCGATTATATAGTGTGAGTCGTGTATAATATAGGTGCATTTTCCTGCTTTCCCCATGTATAATAGTCCACAAATTACTTAACGCTGGCTAGAGCTAATAAATGAAAATGACCAGGAAATCTTTATAATTTATTGATTAAAACTTGACTATTGCAATAAACACTTTCCAACAGCATGGTGATAGATTTTAGGGGATCATGTAAACCAAGTAAAGAAATTTATGCTTATATAAGAGGAGAATGGAGAAAATCTCAATAGTCAAAGAGTATTACATAGGTATATATGGCTCTTGGAAAATATAGGGTTGGCTGTGATTGTGTAAGCATGAAATCTTCTACAGTGCCTTGGGTAAGCTGAGGCAATGAATTCTTCACAAGTTAATATAATTCAAAGGAACTTCCTGAAAATAAATCCTTAAATCACAAGTGTATGCATAAGAAGGATATTATTCATTTACTGGATTCTTCCTCTCAGGAGTTTGGACTAGATTAACATAGAACTGGTTAGCTGGTTAGAAATGGAATATGAGGCAGAGAAAGAGGGAAATGTTGTGGACATCTGTGTTTTGCTAAAAGTAAGATTGCTAGAATAGGGATCCAAATTTAGATTGCTACCAGGGTCAGTGAAATAGCTCAGGTGTAAGAGCTGAGATTCTACTTTCCCAATTACATTCAAGCTTCCTCAGACACTATTTGTCCTGGGTTTTCATGAGATTTAGCCTTCTATTTAAGGAATAGGCAATGTACCACTGATTTAGTAGGTATTCTGATTGTCCTCATCACTTGAAGTTAATTGAACACAAGTAACATTTTGAACTGTGGTGTTCTTGGACTGCAAGGAGATCAAACCAGTCCATCCTAAAGGAGATGAGTCCTGGGTGTTCATTGGAAGGACTGATGCTGAAGCTGAAACTTCAATACTTTGGCCACCTCATGCGAAGAGTTGACTCATTGGAAAAGACCCTGATGCTGGAGGGATTGAGGGCAGGAGGAGAAGGGGATGACAGAGGATGAGATGGCTAGATGGCATCACCGACTCGATGGGCATGAGTTTGAGTAAACTCCGGGAGTTGGTGATGGACAGGGAGGCCTGGCGTGCTGCGATTCATGGGGTCGCAGAGTCAGACACGACTGAGTGACTGATCTGAACTGAACTGAACATTCATGGGGACAATCTACCACCTTTTGTATTGGAGGAATGAAACAATGGTGTAGCTCTTTAGTTAAAGCACTTTATTCAGGTTCAGAACTTGGCATATAGTGCTCCACACATGTTTCTTAAGTTAATGTAGGAAGCAGTTATGTGCAGAATATGAAATTGAACAAAAAACAAATAGAAAAAAAATGAGGAGGACAAAGTCATAAAAATTTTGTATTCACAGTATTAAATGCAATAAAATGTCAGGTCAAGTTTGGATAACAAACTGATATTGAGGATTTAACAAGTGTTTGTAGATCTATGGTTGCATTAAATAATAAAAGAAGATTCCAGTTTGAATGAAAACCTTAAGAATTGCACATTAAGGGTCCTGGAATTAAAGAAATAGATGGCAAAGTTCGTATTTTTCCTCTCCTTCCATAGATGTGTTTTCCCTTCAGTTGCTTTATTGGTATCCATGAGTGAATAATAAAAGACATATTTAAAGAGCCTGTTCTGGTGCTTGTGAGTACTTCATCCAATTCATGAGTGTAACTTATTTTAACAAATACAATATTATGCTATCTTTGACTTTTGAAATTATTAAATATGGAGACTGTTCAGAAAGTTTGGGGAAAAAAAAACATACATTTATTTTAAGTTAAATGGATCAACATTCTTTCAGATACTCTAATATGTCACATATGTAAAGAAAATATTTATTCTTGAATTCTGAGTATTATTTTAATCCAAAAATCTATTTCTTTCTATCAAGTCTGGATATGCACTGCACATTGAAAGCTATTTATTTTTCATGAGTATTTATTTATTTATTTATTTATTTATTTATTAGTTGGAGGCTAATTACTTCACAACATTTCAGTGGGTTTTGTCATACATTAATATGAATCAGCCATAGATTTACACGTATTCCCCATCCCGATCCCCCCTCCCACCTCCCTCTCCACCCGATTCCTCTGGGTCTTCCCAGTGCACCAGGCCCGAGCACTTGTCTCATGCATCCCACCTGGGCTGGTGATCTGTTTCACCATAGATAGTATACATGCTGTTCTTTTGAAATATCCCACCCTCACATTCTCCCACAGAGTTCAAAAGTCTGTTCTGTATTTCTGTGTCTCTTTTTCTGTTTTGCATATAGGGTTATCATTACCATCTTTCTAAATTCCATGTATATGTGTTAGTATGCTGTAATGTTCTTTATCTTTCTGGCTTACTTCACTCTGTATAAGGGGCTCCAGTTTCATCCATCTCATTAGGACTGGTTCAAATGAATTCTTTTTAACGGCTGAGTAATATTCCATGGTGTATATGTACCACAGCTTCCTTATCCATTCATCTGCTGATGGGCATCTAGGTTGCTTCCATGTCCTGGCTATTATAAACAGTGCTGCGATGAACATTGGGGTGCACGTGTCTCATTCAGATCTGGTTTCCTCAGTGTGTATGCCGAGAAGTGGGATTGCTGGGTCATATGGCAGTTCTATTTCCAGTTTTTTAAGAAATGTCCACACTGTTTTCCATAGCGGCTGTACTAGTTTGCATTCCCACCAACAGTGTAAGAGGGTTCCCTTTTCTCCACACCCTCTCCAACATTTATTGCTTGTAGACTTTTGGATAGCAGCCATCCAAAGACCTATACCTAGAAAACTATAAAACACTGATGAAAGAAATCAAACAGGACACAAACAGATGGAGAAACATACCGTGTTCATGGATTGGAAGAATCAATATTGTCAAAATGGCTATACTACCCAAAGCAATCTATAGATTCAATGCAATCCCTATCAAGCTACCAACCGTATTTTTCACAGAACTAGACCAAAGAATTTCACAATTTGTATGGAAATACAAAAAACCTCGAATAGCCAAAGTAATCTTGAGAAAGAAGAATGGAACTGGAGGAATCAACCTGCCTGACCTCAGACTCTACTACAAAGCCACAGTCATCAAGACAGTATGGTACTGGCACAAAGACAGAAATATAGATCAATGGAACAGAATAGAAAGCCCAGAGATAAATCCACGAACCTATGGACACCTTATCTTTGACAAAGGAGGCAAGGATATACAATGGAAAAAAGACAACCTCTTCAACAAGTGGTGCTGGGAAAACTGGTCAACCACTTGTAAAAGAATGAAACTAGAATACTTTCTAACACCAGACACAAAAATAAACTCAAAATGGATTAAAGATCTAAATGTAAGTTCATGAGTATTTTTGGTAAAATATAATTGGTTTAAAGATTTACTGAGCATGGCCTTGCCCATCAGAACAAGACTGTTTCCCCCTCAGTCTCTCCCATCAGGAATCTCCCTTGTCCTTCTCAATCAGCAGGCAGACAGACGGAAAACCACAATCACAGAAAACTAACCAATCTGATCATATGGACCACAGCCTTATCTAACTCAGTGAAACTATGATCCATGCTCTGTAGGGCCACCCAAGAAGGATGGGTCATGGTGGAGAGTTCTGGCAAAACATGGTCCATGGGAGAAGGGAATGGCAAACCACTTCAGTATTCTTGCCTTGGGAACCCCAATGACAGTATGAACAGGCAAAAAGATAGGACACTGAAAGATGTACTCCCTAGATTGGTAGGTGCCCAACATGCTACTGGAGGTCAGTGGAGAAATAACTCCAGAAAGAATGAAGAGATGGAGCCAAAGCAAAACCAAAACCCCGTTGTGGATGTCACTGGTGATGGAAGCAAGGTCCAATGCTGTAAAGAGCAATATTGCATAGGAATCTGGAATGTTAGGTTCATGAATCAGGGCAAATTAGAAGCAGTCAAACAGGAGATGGCAAGAGTGAACATCAACATTTTAGGATTCAGTGAACTAAAATGGACTGGCATGGGTGATGACCATTATATCTACTATTTTGCACAAGAATCTCTTAGAAGAAATGGAGTAGCCATCATAGTCAACAGAGGAGTCCAAACTGCAGTACTTGGTTGCAATCTCAAAAATGGCAGGATGACCTCTGTTCTTTCTCAAGCAAACCATTCAATGTCACAGTAATCCAAGTCTATGCCCCAACCGGTGATGCTGAACAAGCTGAAGTTGAACAGTTCTTTGAATACTTACAAAACCTTCTAGAATTAACACCCAAAGAAGATGTCCTTTTCATTATAGCAGACTGGAATGCAAAAGGAGGAAGTCAAAAAGTACCTGGAATAACAGGGAAATTGGCCTTGGAGTACAGAATGAAGCAGGGCAAAGGGTAATAGAGTTTTGTCAAGAGAACGCTCTGGTCATAGCAAACACCCTCTTCCAACAACAGAAGAGAAGACTGTAAACATGGACGTCACCAGATGGTCAATATTGAAATCAGATTGGTTATATTCTTTGCAGCCAAAGATGAAGAAGCTCTACACAGTCAGCCAAAAAGACTGGAAGCTATGTGTGGCTCAGATCATGAACTCCTGATTGATAAATTCAGACTTAAATTGAAAAAAGTAGGGAGAACCACTAGACCATTCAGGTATGTCCTAAATCAAATCCCTTACGGTTATACAGTGGAAGTGACAAATAGATTCAAAGGATTAGATCTGATGGACAGAGGGTGTTCAGCACTCTTTGGCATTGCCTTTCTTTGGGATTGGAATGAAAACTGACCTTTTCCTGTGGCCATTGCCGAGCTTTCTAAATTTGCTGGCATATTGAGTGTAGCACTTTCACAGCATCATCTTTTAGGATTTGAAATAACTCAACTGGAATTCCATCACCTCCACTAGCTTTATTTGTAGTGATGGTTCCTAAGGCCCACTTGGCTTGACATTCCAGGATGTCTGGCTCTAGGTGAGTGATCACACCATAGTGGTTATCTGGGTCATGAAGTTCTTTTTTGTATAGTTCTTCTGTATATTCTTGCCACCTCTTCTTAATATTTTCTGCTTCTGTTAGGTCCATACCATTTCTGTTCTTTATTGAGCCCATCTTTGCATGAACTATTCCCTTGGTACCTCTAATTTTCTTGAAGAGATCTCTAGTCTTTCCCATTCTATTGTTTTCCTCTATTTCTTTGCATTGATCACTGAGGAAGGCCTTATTATATCTCCTTGCAATTCTTTGGAACTCTGCACTCAAATGGGTATATACATATTTTTTAATTTAATGGCTAAAATCACCATCTGCTGAGCACTGAAGAATTGATGCTTTTGAGCTGTGGTGTTGGAGAAGACTCTTGAGAGTCACTTGGACTGCAAGGAGATCCAACCAGTCCATCCTAAAGTAAATTAGTCTTGAATATTCATTGGAAGGACTGATGCTGAAGCTGAAACTCCAAAACTTTGGCCATCTGATGGGAGGAACTGGCTCATCTGAAAAGACCCTGATACTGAGAAAGGTTGACGGTGGGAGGATAAGGGGATGACAGAGGGTGAGATAGTTGGATGGCATCCCCGATTCAATGGAAATGTGTTTGAGTAAACTCTGGGAACTGGTGATAGGGAGACCTGGCATGCTGCAGTCCATGGGTCCAAAGTCAGACACGACTGAGCGACTGAACTGAACTGAACTGAATTTTTGGTAATATTAGACAATCTTTTTTCTCCCACCCCCAACACTGATATTTTAAACTACCAATAAGATTGATAAGATTTGTTCTTGAGTAGGGTGAGAATTAATCTTCAGCCAAAAAATGATATTTCTAGAATCTTAATTATTATTATTTCTTTTTCTTTTCACTTGAGACTTCAGGTATGAAAATCTGTCTTGGAATTAATTCTTCTCTATGTATTTGGTTTATAATTGTTATATGTATGCAAATTACTTGCCATTAACATCCATTATTTTATTTCCTTTAATTTGTGAAACTAAATTAAATGTTCTTCTTTATTGAATGCATAGATCATAGACTCAGATAGTGCAAATGACCTCTAAGTTTAAAAGTGAATTGCATGGCTTCAAACCACAATTGCATCTTTATATTCCTTTGCCTCTTTAATGTTTGAAAATAATTGTTATAGTATATACATAATAAAGACATCATTCATCCTTTATTTCATATAATGGACTAGAAACATGTGACTGGCCTTTTATCTAGGTTATTAAAGTTATTGCACAACTTCTAGGTATGATAACTCAGGTTTCAAGTCAACATCCTAAAATCTAATTGTCTTCCAAATAGTCTATGAATATGTTGAAAAGGGGGCCATTTCTGTTTACATACATAGAGAACTGTGCACATACTGTTACCTTGATATAAGTGAGATATGCTATTGAATTCTGATTTAAAATGAGAGTTTGAGAATACTTTTTGTTAGTAACCCCATCCCACCCTGCCTCTAATTTCCTGTTGAAATAATTTAAATTATATTTAAATTAGACCTAAGATTTCTGGAAAGCAACAAAGAATGCCAAATGTTGGGGAGATTTTATTTCCATTTTGATTTTAGAGTTGATTAATCTGTTTCTCAGTTTCTTCCTTTGGAAAAGAGTAACAGTGGCACTTTCTTAAATACGTTATGATAATTGAATTAGTCAATGCATATGAGGCATTTAGAAGAGCTTTCGTCACATAGCAAGGGCTATAAAAGTGCAAACTATTATTCTTATCATGAGATTCTAGTGGAAAGAACATATAATTATACAAATCTATAGAATAAAGTGAGATGAACTTATTAGTTTGACATATTGTGTATAATTGGATAAGGAAATGGCAAACCTTTTCAGTATTCTTGCCTCAAGAACCCCATCAACAGTGTGAAAAGGCAAAAAGATATGACACTGAGAGATGAGCCCCCAGGTTGGTAGGTGTCCAATATGTTGCTTTGGAAGGGCAAAGACATAGCTCCAGAAAGAATGAAGATTTCTGGAGACTCTTGAGAGCCCCTTGGACAGCAAGGGGGTCAAGCTAGTCAATCCTAAAGGAAATCAACCCTGAATATGCATTGACAGGACTGATGCTGAATCTCCAATACTTCGGTCATCTGATGTGAAGATCTGACTCATTGGAAAAGACCCTGATGCTGGGAAAGATTGAGAGCAAGAGGAGAAGGAGACAACAAAGGATGAGATGGTTGGATGGCATGACTCAATGGACTTGAGTTTGAACAAACTTAGGGAGATGGTGAAAGACAGGGAAACCTGATGTGCTGAAGTCCATGGAGTTGCATGAGTCAGACATGCATTAGTGACTGAACAATTGTGTTTATAATAGGAATATATATGCATCTATTGAAAACATATGCTTTTATTTTTAACATATTGTTTCTAAGGGAGAAGTAATAGCTGCTTTTTTAAAAACTAAACCCTTAGGTGATAAAGAGTGGCTTACAACTAAACTTATTTGGATAGCTCAGAAACCTAGATTCCAGGTACCGTACACATTCTATGCAATCATTTGCATGAGCCATCTGGAATCTGGCATCTGTATTCCAGATTTGTGATTTACTGCCTTAGAATCATTTTTAAAAAGCTCTAAACCTTCATTTTTTTCACTAAAGTCAATTTATTTTAGGGTGTTATGTTCTGCAATATAATTATATATCCTCATTTTCAGATATTTTTCCCTGAGTGAATAAGTGCTTTCTTTCTTATGACATAATTATTTTTTATGATTGACTTTTGTTCTATACCTCCTCAGAAATGTTAAGAATTATAGTCAATGTTTCATAATTCATATTTGAATACTCAATAGATAGGCACTTTTTAAAGTGATCTCTTTACTAACTTGGCTCCTGGAAATTGATGTCTTTTTTTTTTTTTCAAATCCCTCAATTTGAACATTTCCATATGCTCAGGGTAGGCTTGAAACATGAGCTTTTCTTGAAATGGTGGCAGTAGGACAGTGGGATTCCTATTATAGTCAAAGTGAGTAGAAGAAAAGCATTATTAAGGAAAGAAACCAAAAATATCAAGAAGAGCCAAGTTCATAGTTTTAAGTAGGGCATCAAGTCTCCATTATGAGATGAAGATAAAACTGAGATAATGAACAATAAGAGCAGTTAATGAGAATAAGAAGGTAGATAAAAATAGATAAAAGAAAGGTTCCAAAGAAATAGTTTGGCTTTAAAACTGAATTTCAAATACATAGCAAAATGAGTATTGAAATGATGGACTCTGAGATACCATGAAGAATTAGATTTTTTTTTTTTTTTAATCCAAGCATTCTTACTTTGCTCTTACATATCATGAGAGTTGTTCAAAACCATCAGTTCTTCAGTGCTCACCCTTTATGGTCCAAATCTCACACCCATACAAGAAAACTGGAAGAACCATAGCTTTGACTATACAGCTATTTGTATGCAGCTTAAGAAGCAGGATAGAACTGGACATGGAACAATGGATTGGTTCAAAATTGGGAAAGGAGTATGTCAAGGCTGTGTATTGTCACCCTGCTTTTTAACTTACATGCAGAGTACATCATGTGAAATGCCAGGCTGGATGAAGCAGAAGCTGGAAGCAAGATTGCTGGGAGAAATATCAATAACCTCAGATAAGCAAATGACACCACCCTTATGGCAGAAAGGGAAGAGGAACTAAAGAGCCTCCTGATGAAAGTGAAAGAGGAGAGTAAAAAAGTTGGCTTAAAACTCAGCATTCAGAAAATTAAGATCATGGCATCTGGTCCCATCACTTTATGGCAAATAGATGGGGAAACAATGGAAACAGTGACAGACTTTATTTTGGGGGGGGGGGCTCCAAAATCAATGCAGATGGTGACTGCAGCCATGAAATTAAAAGACACTTGCTCCTTGGAAGAAAAGATGTGACTAACCTAGACAGCATATTAAAAAGAAGAGACATTACTCTGCCAACAAAGGTCTGTCTAGTCAAAGCTATGGTTTTTCCAGTAGTCATGTATGGATGTGAGATTTGGACCATAAAGAAGGCTGAGCGCCAAAGAATTGATGCTTTTGAGCTGCAGTGTTGGAGGAGACTCTTGAGAGTCCCTTGGACTGCAAGGAGATCAAACCAGTCAATCCTAAAGGAGATCAGTCCTGAATATTCATTGGAAGGACTGATGCTGAAGCTGAAGCTCCAGTACTTTGGCCACCTAATGCCAAGAGCCAACTCACTGGAAAAGACCCTGATGCTGGAAAAGATTGAAGGCAGGAGGAGAAAGGAATGACAGAAGATAAGTTGGTTGAATGGCATCAATAACTCGATGTATACGAGTTTGAGCATGCTCTGATAGTTTGTGATGGACAGGAAAGCCTGCTGTTCTGCAGTCCATGGGTTACAAAGATTTGGACAGGACTGAGCTGATTTCTATTGACCTTTCTCGGCAAAGAGATGTCTCAGCTTTTTCATACATTGTCTAGGTTTGTCATAGCTTTCCTTCCAAGGAGCAGGCATCTTTTAATGTCATGGCTGCAGTCACTGCCCATAGTGATTTTCACAGCTGCAGTCACTGTCCACAGGAACACAGTAACCAGCAGACTGGTTTTTCTGACTCACCTTCCCTTTGTCCTATGTATCCCCATGCTCTGCCTCCCAACTCTGGACTCCTGGCTTCAGCCCAGCTCCCAGTTCAGATGCAACCAGGAAAGCTGGGCTTGGCAATCTCCAGCCTGGTCCTCACTCTCCTTCATCCAGGATAACCAGAATCCTTGATTCTACCACAAGTGATCAATAAATTTTATCTTCAGGCTCAGCCCGGCCCCTGCCCCAGGGGAGAATCCCCAGTGCGTCCCAGTACCACGAATAAAATTTACGTGCCACTGGAAAAAAAAAAAAAAAAAAAGCATATCTGTTGTGTTTATATTTCAAACTTTCAGAGGACTGAATGTGTAGCAGTCTTTTGTAGGTGACATTGCTTATTAACCTATTAAGTGTAGACATAATGGCTTACCACAGGTGGCTTTCCTCTTATTTGCATTTGTGGAAGGTGGAGAACTACTTTAGTAAAAAGATAAAAGACAGTATCTGTAACCTAGGACAAGCCAAGTACCATTGAATACAAGGATACTATACTAAAATCAGAAGAATTAAATGAGAGTTTTCTTTCCAAGTGTTGATGTCGCTGTCCTTTGGGCTTACAGAATATTTGCAGCCTAACTTATACCCTTCAGCAGGAGAACAGAAGATATTTCTCTGGGAAATCTGAGAAGTCAAAGAAGAAATACCTAAAAATACATAAAATGGTGTGTCTCCAGTGACAAACCTCAGCCAGATCATTTATATAGATAAATGAAATCTTTGCTATCTATCTTTGAGAGATAAGAGAATTTACTGGAATCCTGAATAAGTTTATATTGAAAAAGAATATCTGAAAAATGCAAATGTGCTCTTCAAAATTAGAATTAAAGTGTATAAATTAAAAACAAAAAAGTTTAGAGAATAAAATGAGGAAATCTTCCAAGAAGAAGAATGTGGAAGATAGGAAGTAAAAGATAAAATAGTTAGCTCTATGTAGTTTCAAAATATTATCAGATGTAGAAGGAACAAAGAAAACGGAAAGGAAGAAATCATTAATGACAAATCAAGATAATTTCGTAATCTTGAAGAATATGTCTCCAGATTGAAAGAGCTCGTTGAGTAGAGAGGCCCTTTGGGGGAAAATTAAATTAAAATTACTATGTTTTTAAACGTGTGAAGATGTAACATTCTTCATTATTCTTCCATTTCTGCAAAGAAAATTTCATTATTGTAAAACACATTTGTAGGTTATTTGGTTCTGCCTAAGGCCTGGAGTGCTGTGATTCATGAGATCGCAAAGAGTCGAACATGACTGAGCAACTGAACTGAACTGAACATGATGGGAAACGCTGGGCTGGAGGAAGCACAAGCTGGAATCAAGATTGCTGGGAGAAATATCAATAACCACAGATATGCAGATGATACCACCCTTATGGCAGAAAGTGAAGAGGAACTAAAAACCCTCTTCATGAAAGTGAAAGAGGAAAGTGAAAAAGTTGGCTTAAAGCTCAACATTCAGAAAATTAAGATCATGGCATCTGGTCCCATCACTTCATGGGAAATAGATGGGGAAACAGTGGAAACAGTGTCAGACTTTATTTTTTTGGGCTCCAAAATCACTGCAGATGGTGATTGCAGCCATGAAATTAAGACTCTTACTCCTTTGATGGAATGTTATGACCAACCTAGATAGCATATTAAGAAGCAGAGACATTACCTTGCCAACAAAGGTCCATCTAGTCAAGGCTATGGTTTTTCCAGTGGTCATGTATGGATGCGAGAGTTGGACAGTGAAGAAAGCTGAGTGCCCAAGAATTGATGCTTTTGAACTGTAGTGTTGGAGAAGACTCTTGAGAGTCCCTTGGACTGCAAGGAGATCAAACCAGTCCATCCTAAAGGAGATAAGTCCAGGGTGTTCATTGGAAGGACTGATGCTGAAGCTGAAACTCCAATACTTTGGCCACCTCATGCAAATAGTTGACTCATTGGAAAAGACCCTGATGCTTGGAGGGATTGAGGGTAGGAGGAGAAGGGGACGACAGAGGATGAGCTGGCTAGATGGCATCACTGACTCGATGGACATGAGTTTGAGTAAACTCTGGGAGTTGGTGATGGACAGGGAGGCCTGGCATGCTGCGTTTCATGGGGTCGCAAAGATTCAGACTCGACTGAGCGAGTGAACTGAACTGAATATGTCCACAAGACATTGAGTTCACAACAAAAAGTCCTTTATTGATATTTGGTTCTGTCTAAAACCATGTGGCATGGATCACATATGCTTGTGGATGTCCTGGATGGGATCAGATTTCAAGAGCTTTTAGGTATGGAGCAAATGTCTTAGAGACCTCTTGGGCAGGACCAAATGTCCGCTGACTGTGAAAAATATTACAAGTACAATTTCCGTCTCAAATAGAAAAGTTATGTGTTAATCAAGAGAAAAAGTTTTCCAAAGGGGAAAAATTACAATTTTTTTTCCCAATAAAGCAAAGAAATGAAATGCTTTTAAATAGTTAATGACTTACTGAGTTTTATAATATCTAAGACTATACCTCCTGTTCTCCTTCCCTGAAATTATAATTTTTGGTGAAGTAAATGTAATTCTTTAGAGAGATAAAATATACAGATAACTTTAATTTTGACTGACCACTCCAAATTAGTGGGATTTATTTTATTTTTTATTTATTTTTTTCATTTCTTTTTATTAGTTGGAGGCTAATCACTTTACAATATTGTAGTGGTTTTTGCCATACATTGACATGAATCAGCCATGGATCCACACGTGTTCCCCATCCTGATTCCCCCTCCCGCCCGCTCCCCATCCTATCCCTCTTGGTCTTCCCAGTGCACCAGCCCTGAGCACTTGTCTCATGCATCCAACCTGGGCTGGTGATTTGTTTCACCCTTGATAGTATACTTGTTTCAGTGCTATTCTCTCAGAACATCCTATCCTTGCCTTCTCCCACAGAGTCAGAAGTCTGTTTTGTACATCTGTGTCTCTTTTTCTGTTTTGCATATTAGGGTTATCGTTACCATCTTTTTAAACTCCATATATGCGCGTTAGTATGCTGTATTGGTCTTTATCTTTCTGGCTTACTTCACTCTGTATAATGGGCTCCAGTTTCATCCATCTCATTAGAACTGATTCAAATGAATTCTTTTTAATGGCTGAGTAATATTCCATGGTGTACATGTACCATAGCTTCCTTATCCATTCATCTGCTGATGGACATCTAGGTTGCTTCCATGTCCTGGCTATTATAAACAGTGCTGCGATGAACATTGGGGTGCACGTGTCTCTTTCAGATCTGGTTTCCTCGGTGTGTATGCCCAGGAGTGGAATTGCTGGGTCATATGGCAGTGCTATTTCCAGTTTTTTAAGGGATCTCCACACTGTTCTCCATAGTGGCTGTACTAGTTTGCATTCCCACCAACAGTGTAAGAGGGTTCCCTTTTCTCCACACCCTCTCCAGCATTTATTGCTTGTAGACTTTTGGATAGCAGCCATCCTGACTGGTGTGTAATGGTACCTCATTGTGGTTTTGATTTGCACTTCTCTGATAATGAGTGATGTTGAGCACCTTTTCATGTGTTTGTTAGCCATCTGTATGTCTTCTTTGGAGAAATGTCTGTTTAGTTCTATGGCCCATTTTTTGATTGAGTCATTTATTTTTCTGGAATTGAGCTGCAGAAGTTGCTTGTATATTTTTGAGATTAATCCTTTGTCTGTTGCTTCGTTTGCTATTACTTTCTCCCATTCTGAGGGCTGTCTTTTCACCTTGTTTATAGTTTCCTTTGTTGTGCAAAAGCTTTTAAGTTTCATTAGGTCCCATTTGTTTATTTTTGCTTTTATTTCCAGTATTCTGGGAGGTGGGTCATAGAGGATCCTGCTGTGAATCATGTTGGAAGGTGTTTTGCCTATGTTCTCCTCTAGGAGTTTTATAGTTTCTTTTCTTACATTTAGATCTTTAATCCATTTTGAGTTTATTTTTGTGTATGGTGTTAGACAGTGTTCTAGGTTCATTCTTTTACAAGTGTTTGACCAGCTTTCCCAGCACCACTTGTTAGAGAGGTTCTCTTTTTTCCATTGTATATCCTTGCCTCCTTTGTCAAAGATAAGGGGTCCATGGGTTCGTGGATTTATCGCTGGGCTTTCTATTCTGTTCCATTGATCTATATGTCTGTCTTTGTGCCAGTAACATACTGTCTTGATGACTGTGGCTTTGTAGTAGAGCCTGAAGTTAGGCAGGTTGATTCCTCCAGTTCCATTGTCTTTCTCAAGATTGCTTTGCCTATTCGAGGTTTTTTGTATTTCCATACAAATTGTGAAATTGATTGTTCTAGTTCTATGAAAAATACCATTGGTAGCTTGATAGGGATTGCATTGAATCTATAGATTGCTTTGGGTAGTATAGTCATTTTCTCAATATTGATTCTTCCAATCCATGAACACGACATATTTCTCCATCTGTTTGTGTACTCTTTGATTTCTTTCATCAGTGTTTTATAGTTTTCTATATATAGGTCTTTTGTTTCTTTAGGTAGATATACTCCTGAGTATTTTATTCTTTTTGTTGCAATGGTGAATAGTATTGTTTCCTTAATTTCTCTTTCTGTTTTATCATTGTTAGTGTATAGGAATGCAAGGGATTTCTGTGTGTTAATTTCATATCCTGCAACATTACTGCATTCATTGATTAGCTCTAATAATTTTCTGGTAGAGTCTTTAGGGTTTTCTATGTAGAGGATCATGTCGTCTGCACACAATGAGAGTTTCACTTCTTCTTTTCCTATCTGGATTCCTTTTACTTCTTTTTCTGCTCTGATTGCTGTGGCCAACACTTCCAAAACTATGTTGAATAGTAGTGGTGAGAGTGGGCACCCTTGTCTTGTTCCTGACTTTAAGGGAAATGCTTTCAATTTTTCATCATTGAGGATAATGTTTGCTGTGGGTTTGTCATATATAGCTTTCATTATGTTGAGGTATGTCCCTTCTATGCCTGCTTTCTGGAGAATTTTTTTTTTTTTTTTATCATAAATGGATGTTGAATTTTGTCAAAAGCTTTTCCTGCATCTATTGAGATAATCATATGTTTTTTATCTTTCAATTTGTTAATGTGGTGTATTACATTGATTGATTTGCAGATATTAAAGAATCCTTACATTCCTGGGATAAAGCCCACTTGGTCATGATGTATGATCTTTTTAATATGTTGTTGAATTCTGTTTGCTAGAATTTTGTTAAGGATTTTTGCATCTATGTTCATCAGTGATATTGGCCTGCGGTTTTCTTTTTTGTGGCATCTTTGTCTGGTTTTGGTATTAGGGTGAGGATGGCCTTATAGAATGAGTTTGGAAGTTTACCTTCTTCTGCAAGTTTCTGGAAGAGTTTGAGTAAGATAGGTGTTACCTCTTCTCTAACTTTTTGGTAGAATTCAGCTGTGAAGCCATCTGGTCCTGGGCTTTTGTTTGCTGGGAGATTTCTGATTACAGTTTCTATTTCCATGCTTGTGATGGGTCTGTTAAGATCTTCTATTTCTTCCTGGTTCAGTTTTGGAAAGTTTTACTTTTCTAAGAATTTGTCCACTTCTCACAAGTTGTCCATTTTGTTGGCATATAGCTGCTGATAGTAGTCTCTTATGATCCTTTGTATTTCAGTGTTGTCTGCTGTTATCTCTCCATTTTCATTTCTAATTTTGTTGATTTTGTTCTTCTCCCTTGGTTTCTTGATGAGTCTGGCTAACGGTTTGTCAATTTTATTTACTTTTTCAAAAAACCAGCTTTTAGCTTTGTTCATTTTTGCTATGGTCTCTTTTGTTTCTTTTGCATTTATTTCTGCCCTAATTTTTAAGATTTCTTTCCTTCTACTAACCCTGGGGTTCTTCATTTCTTCCTTCTCTAGTTGCTTTAGGTGTAGAGTTAGGTTATTTATTTGACTTTTTTCTTGTTTCTTGATTTAAGCCTATGTTGCTATGAACCTTCACCTTAGCACTGCTTTTACAGTGTCCCATAGGTTTTGGGTTGTGGTGTTTTCATTTTCATTCGTTTCTATGTATATTTTGATTTCTTTTTTTATTTCTTCTATGATTTGTTCGTTATTCAGGAGCGTGTTATTTAGTCTCCATGTATTTGAATGTTTAATAGTTTTTTTTTTTTTTTTTCCCTGTAACTGAGATCTAATCTTACTACATTGTGGTCAAAAAGATGACTGGAATGATTTCAATTTTTTTTTAATTTACCAAGGCTAGATTTATGGCCCAGGATGTGATCTATTCTGGAGAAGGTTCCGTGTGACTTGAGAAAAAGGTGAAATTGATTGTTTGGGGGTGAAATGTCCTATAGATATCAATTAGGTCTAGCTGGTCCATTGTGTCATTTAAAGTTTGTGTTTCCTTGTTAATTTTCTGTTTAGTTGATCTATCCATAGGTGTGAGTAGGGTATTAAAGTCTCCCACTATTATTGTGTTATTGCTAATTTCCCCTTTCTTTCTTGTTAGCAATTGTCTTACATATTGTGGTGCTCCTATGTTGGGTGATTATATATTTATAATTTTTATATCTTCTTCTTGGATTGATCCTTTGATCATTATGTAATGTCCTTCTTTGTCTCTTTTCACAGCCTTTATTTTAAAGTCTATTTTATCTGATATGAGTATTGCGACTCCTGCTTTCTTTTGGTTTCCGTTTGCGTGAAATATTTTTTTTTCCAGCCCTTCACTTTCATTTTGTATATGTCCCTTGTTTTGAGGTGGGTCTCTTATAGACAGCATATATAGGGGTCTTGCTTTTGTATCCATTCAGCCAGTCTTTGTCTTTTGGTTGGGGCATTCAACCCATTTACATTTAAGGTAATTATTGATAAGAATGGTTCCGTTGCCATTTGCTTTGTTGTTTTGGGCTTGCGTTTATACAACCTTTCTGTGTTTCCTGTCTAGAGAAGATTCTTTAGCATTTGTGGAAAAGTTGATTTAGTGGTGCTGAATTCTCTCAACTTTTGCTTGTCTGTAAAGCTTTTTAATCTTCCCTCATATCTGAAGAAGGTTCTTGTTGGGTACAGTAATCTGGTTTATAGGTTATTCTCTTTCATTACTTTAAGTATGTCCCTTTAAGTATTCCCTTCTGTCCTGAAGCGTTTCTATTGAAAGATCAGCTGTTATCCTTATGGGGATCCCCTTGTGTGTTATTTGTTGTTTCTCCCTTGCTGCTTTTAATATTTGTTCTTTGTGTTTGATCTTTGTTAATTTGACTAATATGTGTCTTGGGGTGTTCCTCCTTGGGTTTATCCTGTTTGGGACTCTCTGGGTTTCTTGGACTTGTGTTACTGTTTCTTTCCCCATTTTGGGGAAATTTTCAGCTATTATCTCCTCGAGTATTTTATCATGGCCTTTCTTTTTGTCTTCTTCTTCTGGGACTCCTATGGTTTGAATGTTGGGGAATTTCACATTGTCCCAGAGGTCCCTGAGGTTGTCCTCATTTCTTTTGATTCTTTTTTCCTCTCTGCTTCATTTATTTCCACCATTTTATCTTCTACCTCACTTATCCTATCTTCTGCCTCCGTTATTCTACTGTTGGTTCCCTCCAGAGTGTTTTTGATCTCATTTATTGCATTATTCATTTTTAATTGAGTCTTTTTTATTTCTTCTAGGTCCTTGTTAAACATTTCTTGTATCTTCTCAATCCTTGTCTCCAGGCTATTTATCTGTAACTCTATTTTGTTTTCAAGATTTTCGATAATTTTTATTATCATTATTCTAAATTCTTTTTCAGGTAGATTCCCTATCTCCTCTTCTTTTGTTTGGCTTGGTTGGCATTTTTCATGTTCCTTTACCTGCTGGGTATTTATCTGCCTTTTCATCTTATTTAGATTGCTGTGTTTGGGGTGGCCTTTCTGTATTCTGGTAGTCTGTGGTTCCTTTTTATTGTGGAGATTTCTCCCAATGGGTGGGGCTGGATGTTTGGATTGTCGAGGTTTGCTGGTTAGGGAAGCTTGCACCGGTGTTCTGGTGGGTGGAGCTGGATTTCTTCTCCCTGGAGTGCAATGGAGTGTCCAGTAGTGAGTTTTGAGATAGGTCTATGGGTTTGGTGTGACTTTGGGCAGCCTGTATGTTGACGCTCAGGGCTATGTTCCTGTGTTGCTGGAGAATTGTGTGGTATGTCTTGCTCTGGAACTTATTGGCTCTTGGGTGGTGGTTGGTTTCGGTGTAGGTATGGAGGCTTTTGGATGATCTCTTCTTGATTAATGTTCCCTGGTGCCAGGAGTTCTCTGGTGTTCTCAGGTTTTGGGCTTAAGCCTCTTGCCTCTGGATTTCAGTCTTATTCTTCCAGTAGCCTCAAGACTTCTCCATCTATACAGCACTGATAATAAATCTTCTAGGTTAATGGTGAGAGGATCCTCCACAGTGAGGGACACCCAGAGACGTTCACAGAGTTACATGAAGAAGAGGAGAGGGAGGAAGGAGATAGAGATGAGCAGGAGGAGGAAAAGGGTGATTAAAGAGAAAAGAGACAGATCTAGGCAATAATCTGTTCCCTAAGTGTTCTCCATAGTCCAGAACACCCACAGAGATTCACAGAACCAGATTGAGAAGAGAAGGGGGAGGGAGGAAATAGAAGTGATCTGGGGGAGAAAAGGGAGAGTCAAAAGGGGGAGAGAGTGACCAAACCAGTAATCACACTCCTGAGTAAAAATGGGTACTGAAGGTTGGATTCTTAAATGCCCAAAATTGATATAAAATACTGAAAAACAAAGATTAAAAATCTAGAGTAGAGGTTAGACTCTTAAAATTACAATATTAAAAAACAACAAAAACACACAAAAATTAAGAAATATATATGAAGTTCACTTTTAAAAATAGGGTCATTTGTCCTTTTTTTTTTTTTTTTTGGCTAGGTTAGTGGTCTATAAAAATGAAAATTAAGGAGTAATAGAGGACTTAAAAAAAAAAAAGAAAAGAAAAAGAAGAAAACTTTTTTTTAATTAAAAAAATAATAATAATAGTAAAAATACATCTAAGAATTTCTCTGGAGCTGTTGCAGGCAGTGTGGGTTCAGTTCAGTTTCAGATAGCTCCTTATTCGAGCTTACACTTCTCCATATCTATAGGCCCCTTCCAGTGTAGTCGGTGTTACCTACAGGGATTTTAATCTATTGCACCTGTCACTTCTAAAACGGTTCCCTTTGTTTACTGGCTTCTGTTTGCAGGTCTCTTCAGTGTCTAATTTCTGCCCTGACACAAGCGGGCAGAGGTGGTCTCTTGTTTAGGTTCGCTTGTTCAGTCATGCTATGGGGAGGGAGGAGCACTGCAGACAAATGTCACTGGCGTGTGTGGGGAGCACTCGCAGTGTTCCGGCCACACTGGGTTTGCCCCCGCTCGCGGAGTGTGTGCTTCCCCTGTCTACACTGTTCAGGCTCCAGGCTGCTCTCCAGGGAGTGGGCCCTGAGTTGCGTGCACTTCCCAGGCCTAATCCGCTCAGATTCAGGTTTTCGAGTACTCCACAAAGACGCAGACTCAGTTGGGCCTGCGTTTTGTGCCTTCCCTGGTTGGAGCAGCTCAGGCCGCCATATCCCCTCCGCAGTCCCAGCCTCAGTTTCCGGGCGCACCGGTTAGGTGCACCTTGTGTCTGTTCTGGGGAATTGGACTCTAGCTGCGAACCCCCCACCCCTACCCCACCCCCCTCCCCCCGCCCCCGGCAGATGTCGACCATCCAGAATCTCAGAAAGTCCTTAGTTAGAAGCTGGGAGCCTGTTTGCAGTTTGGTAGGGGGTGCCGTCTCTGGGGCCGTTTGCCCCTTTCCCCTCCCCGCTGCCTCCTGCCTCCGATGGGGGATGGGCCAGTCTGCTGCGGGCTAGCTCTTCTCTGGTATTCGTTCAGTCCTTCTCTCTGGGAATGGGCAGGTAGTGCCTAAGTTTAGGGCTTTCCCCAAGTTAATTCTCTCTCTCTTGCTATCCCATAGTTTAAGTTGCTATCTCACATTAGCGCCCTCCGATTGCCCTCAGGGCATTCAGGCCTGGTCCTTACCCTAAGCAATGCTGCCCGCTCCTCTCCATTCAGCCCCCACTTGCTGGTGGCAGATGCCAGTGTCTGGGGTACTTTTCTGCTGGGAGTTTTTTTAGGCATGCTATCTGTGGGTTTTATTTATTTTTCCTCCCAGTTAGGTTGCCCTCCGAGATTCGAAAACTTCCCCCAGACCCGCTGGTAAGAGGGTTTCCTGGTGTTTGGAAAATTCCTCTATTAAGACTCCCTTCCCCGGGATGGGTCTCAGTCCCTAACTCTATTGTCTCTTTTTATCTTTTGTATTTTGTCTTACCTCCTTTCGAAGACAATGGGCTGCTTTTCTGGGCGCCTGATGTCTTCTGCTAGCGATCAGAAGTTGTTTTGTGGAGTTTACTCAGCATTCAAATGATCTTTAGATGAATTTGTGGGGGAGAAAGTGGTCTCCCCATCCTATTCCTCTGCCATCTTAGCTCCCTCTCCAAATTAGTGGGATTTAATGTCCATAATCTTATTTTTCATTTATGGAATTTTGACTTATGCTTATTACGTTGAATAAGGATTTTATTCAAAATGAATAACCACTAAAAGTCCGATTTGTATTTCTGAATATATGCATAGCTAGTATTCATGCAGTTGGGCTTATAAAAAATTGTTTCCCATAGTTGTATATCTATTTTCTCTCTTTCTCAGTAAATATTTGTATATCCACCCAGAATCCTGAAATTCTTTGAATAGTATTTGTTTCATTAAACAGAACTTATTTTTGTTTTACTTTTGGATATTGGGAGAATTAGATTAAATATTATTTATTTACTTTTTGTTAATTTTTCAGAGTTCTAGTTAATGTGAGAACATTTCTTCCCAAGGATTTAGTTCTAGACAACTTCTATCTGTTCCTTATAAATTCAGTTTCCCCACATGTCCACTCCTGAAGAATAATGGATTTATTCTTTTCTTAAGCTGTTATGCAAAAGCCAAGTCCAAAGTATGATTATTTTTCAACAAAGTGTTTCATATATCCTTCTTAAAATGTCTGATCAAAGGAAAGTTGACTAGATTATTCTCTTTCCAAAGAGCATTAGAAAATGATGCAGGTTCTCATTCACATTTTATCTTTCTTCAATTCTGAAGTTCTGAGAGTATTTAATCTTGTATTTCACATGCATATAACTATTCTTATGTCTTGTATAAATTCCACTCTACTTGACTCCTTCTTGTTTCCCCAAGTGAAAAGAATGGCAAATTTGAATAATTAAATAATGATAAGTATATAAATATCTTTAATTTTCTGCTATGCAATAACAATTCACATATCATCCTGGAGTAATATATATGTGTTAATAAAAAAAATAGATTATGCAGTTTCTTGAAAACTTCTTATATATGGATTTATCTTTCATTCTAAAGGATCCACTCATGTATTCACTGAAAAATAATGAGACAAATTGGTTGTTACAGATTATGAGGAAATATTTGAAATGTGTATAATTTTAGTAGAAAAAGTACAAGATGGAGAAAAATTGTTGTTAAAAATGTTGCTGGTGTTTCTGTATCATATAATATATCATGTAATAAATTAGTTTATTTCCCCATTGTCTTCAACAATGAACACTGAAAATATTTTCATTTTGTAAGGAAGGATTCTAAAGCCCATTGATCCTAACTGAATTGTAAAAAGTCACACAATTAGTAACAGATCCAGTATAGTACCAAAAAGATCAATTTGCCATTCTAAACTTCATTCCCTTGTTGAAAAAGTATATCCTCTTCTTCTTTCCATTGTATGAATCATTAACTTGTCAATGATAGAACCTGTATCTATAGATAGATGGAGAAAAATGGAAAAGTAGACATAAATATGCAAATATTATAACTAAAAATTAATATGAACTCAATGAAAGCTTTAATTTTAGAGAAAAGCCTACAAAGAGAATAGTTATTTAATGACAGCAACTTTTAACATGAATAGAAAATGCATTTCACTTTTCATCATTTTTTGCAGTTCAGTCTGTTTCCTGCATTCCCAATCTGAAATAAATTCATCATGCTATTTGAAGTTTAGAGAAACTTGTTCTTGACATCTAAAAGCTCATAGTTCTTGATGGAAGGAAAGAGAAATAGCCCAAATACTTCCTCAAATACAGTTTAACAACCTACTTATATGGGGATACTTTTCAATAGTAAATACTACAGTACCACACGGTTTGTGGTTGGTTGAATCATCAAATTCAGAGGAACCATGCAAATAAAGGACAAAGTATTGTACAAATTATACTAAAGTTAACTACCGTGTGATTCAAGGATCAACGGCATATCCTTTCTACTATCTAACTGCCCTGAACATTCATGCATTTTTCCCATTTTTCATCTCTCATATTTTTGTTTTCCTTTAAAATAAACAAGGAAACTAAATTGTTCAGTCTTTTTTATTACTTGTTAATATAGGAGAACTATATTAATAGAATGTTAATAGAATGGCTTACAGGTGGTGCAGTGGTAAAGAATCCATCTGCCAATGCAACCCAATCCAGTATCCTTGCCCATGAACAGAGGAGCCTGGTGGACAACAGTCCATGGAGTCACAGGAATCTGACGTGACTGAGCACACAAATACATAGATACAGGAGACTTATTACATTTATTATCCTGGATTATACAAAAATGAAATCCCTTAAAAAAATCAAACAACATCACTGTTCCTTGACTTTTAAAACTTAGTGGTAAAAGATAAACACATGAGTGGTTCAAGAGGCTTAGTTCTTAAAAATTCACAGGTAAAACAAAGTTGGGTCCTATCAAAACACCTTCATAAAATTCAACATCTTTCACTGATGTGTACGAGCATTTTGAATGTCAGCCATTAATATAAGAAAATCAATGTCATTTTTATTAGTGCAATGTGAAGTTAGAATAAAGTTACTTTCTAGGCAAGTAAATTCATTACATTATCAAAGGCTAGCAAATATGTATGCCTAAGTAAGCTTAATTGAAGTCAATCAACACATAAAATAAAAACACAAGATACATAGAAAAATGTTGATGAAAAATTGTGGTGAATATTATAAAGCTGGCTATAGGGATGTTCAAGGCCTAATGCTGAATATTGTTCATTGAAATAATAAAAATTGCCAACAAGATAATTTTCGTTGTAATATATTCTCTAACACAGACTATCTATCCATCTTTATATCCATCTGTCTATATATCCATCTCTCTATTATCTACCATCTATGTATCCATCTATCTGCCTATAATTATATGGAAGTGAAAGTGTTAATTGCTCAGTCGTGTCCAACTCTTTGTGACCCCATGTACTGAAGCCCACCAGGCTCCTCTGTCCATGGAATTCTCCAGGCCAGAATACTGAAGTGGGTAGCCATGCTCTTCTCCAGGGGATCTTCCCAACCCAAGGATTAAACACTGGTGTCCTGCATTGCAGACAGAGTATTTACTGTCTGAACTACCAAGGAAGCCCCATAATCTATATGTTGAACTCCAAATAAACTGAAAATGATAGAGTAAGTATAACTGTAAGTTTTATCAAAAGGAAAACTCCATATCATAAATTTTTTATACATTATCTTACAATTCTTTAAGCATTAAATTGTGCATAGGTAGAATTTGATATCTAGCAGCTACAATCATCAGGCAAACACCTGTAGTAGAATAGTATTGGGGTCTTGACACCTTCCAACAAAGAAAGATGCCCAACATGATGTGTTTCAGTAGAATATTATAGGGTTTGTAATTGTGGTATCTGATTTTGAGCAAGACTCAAGGAAGCAGTTTTGGCTTTGCTTTAGGTAGCATTAAGAAGCATGGATACTTCTATCATTTGGAATCTTAATTGTCTAGAAAGTGGTGGAAACTGAGCGTGACTGAAGTGGAAATTTGTAAAGAAGCAATAGTTACTCATTTTAGCCAAGATAAGCAGTTGTTTGGATATTCCCATTATTCATATAATGTTGCTTGTGTCTTTGTTCAGACTTGGTTACAGAATGGTCTTATTTTTGTTTTGCCTCATAGTGGTCAAAGAATAACGTTGTCAGATGGTGTTTCGTGAAGTTGTTTCTACCTAACAGCTGAACATCTTGATTTAGTTGAGAGTGCCAGGCCAACTCACAGCAGAAATGGAGTTGTAGCTGTTTGTCGGCTGCTGACTGTCAGAGACTGCTCTTCTTTTCTCATGGATTTTCTCAAACTTTATTTAGACCTCTTATATCACTCCTTCGTGGTCCTGTTAAACATTTCACACAATGAATGGCTCAAATCACTGATATAAAATGTATATACCTAAGGCTTTCTAATATCTCTCAGAAATAGTACTGTTCTGGGAAGAATGTAACAATTCAACATTAGAAAAGTAAAATAAGATTAAAGTACAATGATAAACCTATCTTATTTTTAAACCACTAAGTTTGTGGAAAGTTGTTATGACAGCACTAGATAGCTAATACAACGGGCTTTGTCCAGTCATGTGAAACTGATTAACGCTTTCATGTGATATGAAGGGCTATTTATTTTCCATTAAGGAGGATTATTGCTCTGCAAATTTTAATGGTTTATGCATTTTTTTGAGGATAAAACCATATACTTCATAAAACCTAATACAATATATTCAACTTGGAAGAATCTCAATTTATGTTAATTGTGTAAATGAAAACAGAAGCATGATTATTTTTTATGGTGTATGTCTATTATTTTTAAGACAACATGAAGTGAAAAGTTTTTAAAGCTTATTTAGGAAACAGTAAAATCTGTTTAAAGCATGTCTGATCTCCTGACTTGATCACTGAGGCAAGCCAAAGTTCATGTCATAATGTTGGTGATGCTTAACAACTATGAGTTGTTAGAATATGTTGTTCAAAAGATGTTTCTCTGTTAATTTCAGTGTAACTACTTCACTCAAAGTACAAATATTGAAGCTTGTATATTTATATATGTGTAGTGAAAGAAGTTGAACAATATTTCTGATTCATAGCGAACAACTTTTTTAATGTTTAAGAAGAAGTATCCAGTTTTATTGAAGGAAAATCTTTAAGATGAGAAGAAAATTCAAGTGTATTGAAGATAAAAAGCGACGGTGTGGTCAATGTTCTTTGATTTGCATTTTAAAGAAAATTGGACCAAACAGAAGAGAATGAAAAACAACAAGATTCATTGTTGCAAAAATCCAGATTGTCAATTTTTAAAATGTATATATATATATGTGTATATATATATATATATATACACTCATTTATAAATGTATATATGTATACATATGTATATGTATATACATGTATATATGCATGTATGTATATATGTATATGTATATACATATATATACATTATACATTACATATACATTATACATTACATTATATATATACATTATACATTATATATACATATATACATGTATATAATATGTATATGTATACATATGTATAATGTATATATGTAAAATGTATAAATATATATATATATATATATACTCATTTCAAGATCCCTGTGTCTTTCCTTTGCATTCATCTGAATGTGGAGAGGACTACTTTTTGCTCAAGGTAGCACCTATTATTTTATTTTAACAATACGTAGTTGACTAATAAAACGCACACTCAATTTGAAGAGTTAAATTTTGAAATTCTGTCTTTGCCTTTTGTTAGCACTACAAAATCAGGTTTAAAACATTAGTTCATAAAATATATGTTCATTTCACTGTTCATTCTAACTGAAGGAACCTGACTAATCACTCTGTGGATTAATTTACATTGTGAGCCTTCAAGCTGGTGTAATTATCTCATTCTTCAAATTTGTCTAAGGGCAAAGCTGACTTCTCAAAAGGTCATGAAGATCTGGAATGTAAGTGTTACCTCAATACTTTTTCTCAGTAACACTTCCTCTAGCACACAGAAATGTACAAGTTGAATAACCTTCTTTGCCCACTTCTCAAGGGGAAGAGCTCAAAAATGTTGACGTTTGAAGTAATATCAATTACTGGGCAAAAATTCTTGTGTAATTTTATATTTTTCTATAATGATCAAATAAAAACTGGAATAGTGATTATGAAAGAATTAAAATTAATTGAATTTTAGCTAAATGATTTTTTTCTTACAAATAAAAAACATGTCATTATTTCAGCTCTCATCTTAAAAGACACCAGCAAAAATGAATTGTAAATAAATTGTTTTCTATAGATTATATGGAAAATACAAATATTCCATGAAAGTTACTTTACATGATACTACTCTAGACCAGGGGCTTAAACTTAACTTCGATAGGCTGTAAAAGATACTACTGGATTCCTAATGAAACTGATTGAGGGAGAGTTATCTCTTGGCACTTTCTGACTCAGTTTTTATATAGTTTTCACAATAATTTAATATAAATAGTTATTTACTTTTCTGTCCTCTGTTGAACCTGTTTTTTGTCCCCCTCTCATGAAAGTTTAATACATGGAACACAAGGGATTTTTCCATGGGACAGATTTAGGCTTGAAAAATAGCTCTGTATTTATTAGCTAAGAAAACTGGCTGAGTGTCATGGGTGCTAGTTAATAAACTGGAGAGGATCTCTAAGTCATTGACTATTAAATATAAAATGAGAAAAAATATGCTAATGCTTAGCAAAATGTGTTCTTCCATAAGCATTTAATAGATGAATGGGTCCATGGTTATTACAACTTCCCCAGATTGATTCCTAATTCCTAAAACCATCCTAATCAAAGATGGTTTGGAATTCTCACATCAGTCCTTCTGTGGGGACATTTTCCTGAATTTCAGCACTTGATTAGTTCTCTGAGAATTTATTTGTGTTCATGCCTGTCATTCTTTGACAGTTTATTGGATGTCTGATATATGCCAGTTTATATAGGAGAATAAATAAAATCCTTTTCTATGTAAAAGTGGAAATGATAGGTGAATTTGGCAATATATTGCATTAAGTAATCAATATTATAAGATAAAGATGTAAACTTAAAGCTTTGCAATCAGTAACTAGTGACAGCCTCCATGATACCATCTTCCCTTTTTCCTGTAACTTCCTTTATTGTCTGTCTAGTGCCTACAAACTTCTGATTGACTTATCCCCGTGATTCCTTATTTCTTGGGACAAATGTAAAAAAGCTATCAGTATCTGAATAAAAGGAGAAAAAAAGTGAAAATAATAGTCACTCAGTTATGTGCAATTCTGTAGCCTGTGAGGTTCCACTGTCCATGGGATTCTCCAGGCAAAAATACTGGAATGGGTCTCCATTTCCTACTCCAGGGGATCTTCTGACCCAGGGATCAAACCCAGATTTCCTATAGTGTAGGCAGGCTCTTTACCATCTGAACGACCAGGGAAGCCCTTCTGTCAGCTAATTCCTAGTTGACAGTAGTTTTTAAAACTTCTCATATGATAGTACATTTCAGTTTATCCTATTAAGTCTGAGGAAATTTCTTCCTTATACTTTTCATTGTTGTTAAAAACTTTATTGAGATATGTGTAAAATGAACTTATTTCAAGTGGTCAATTAAATGTGTTTTAAAATATTCAGAGAAATGTGCTTCCATCATCAGAATCAGGTTTATAATATTTTCATTATCCCCCAAAGAAATCATTTACTACTTAGCCATTATCCCCCAATTCTCCCATTCCCCCTAGCTCTAGGAAACCACTCATATACTTTCCGACTTTATAGATTAGCCTACTATATCCTAGTATTAGCAATTAGCAACTATATGAGGGTTGCTAAAAGTAATATTTAAGTGGCAGAGGCCTTTAAATTATTTGGATATTCAGAAAAAAAAATCTGAAAAAAGTTTTCCCTATTAAAAAAAAAAGGCAAAAATTTGAGGTGTTCTTTGATTTATAAGGCAAATCTGTATACTCTAAGGTTCTTCAAGGTCAATCAAGAAACTTGTGTGACTTTTTTAAAAAATTAAACAAGAAGACATTCATACCTAAGAAGATAATGTGATGGAGAATTAGGCACATTTTATTACAAACTGTGACCATGAAGACTTAATACATTAAATACAGTGAATAATTTTAAATTCAAATTACATTTTTGAATGGCACAGGGAAAACTATGAGCACTCTTTCAGTTTTGTCCACAGTTTATATATAATTAAAACCATTGAATATATGTTCCTCTGTGAGTAGATTCTTTCACTTGGCAGGGTGATTTCATGGTTTACCATCTTATAGTATACATCCTTTCTTCATTTTATTGCTGAATAACATTGGAGTATATGGCTATACTGAGGAGGACATGGGAACCACTCCAGTATTCTTGCCTGGAGAACCCCATGGAGAGAGGAGCCTGGTGGGCTATAGTCCATAGGGTCACAAAAAGTCGAACATAACTGAAGTGACTTAGCACACATGCATATGGCTATACCACATTTTATTTATCCATTTATCAGTTGCTAGGTTGAAGCTTGTTCCTACTTTTTAAGAATACTATTAAGAATAATGCTTCTATAAACCTGTGTTTACATTTGTGTGTGTGTGAATGTACGTTTTCAGTCTTTTGTATAATAACTATGTGTTATCAATGATAACTATAGGTAACTATTTAAGGAACTGCCAGATGGTTTTCCAAAGCAGTAATACAATTTTCCTTTACTAAGGTTGTATGAGGGTTCCAATTTCGCTACATCTTTACCAACACTTAATAACTCTCTTTTTCAATTGTTGTCCTAGAGTGTGAACTGATATTTCATTTAGTTATTTATCACATATCCCTGATGTCTAATGATTCTGAGAATTTTTGTTCTGATGCTTAGTCATAAACATTTTTTGGATAAATGTCTATCCATATTATTGGATTTATAACTATTTGTAGTTGTAACTATTCTTCATATACTATAGATGCAAGTCCCTCATCAGATATATGATTTTCAAAACTGTTCTCCAATTCTGTGGGTTGTCAGCAGTTGTAATTTTTGATGATGTTCAGCGTAACTATTTTTTCTCTTATCACTCACTTGTGTTTCAGTGTAATTGTTTACTATTTAATGTAAAAATAATGGTGGTGCTCATGGTAAAGAATCTTTCTGCCAATGCAGGAGACACAACAGACTTGGATTTGATCCTGGTCAGGAAGATCCCCTGGAGGAGGAAATGGCACCCCCTCCCACCCCCAGTATTCTTGCCTGGAAAATTCCATGGTCAGAGGAGCCTAGTGGACTACAGTCCATGAGTTGTACATGATTGAGCACATACACACACCTATTTAAAAGATTTCAGTTCAGTTCAGTGGCTCATTCATGTCCGACTCTTGCAACCCCATGGACTGCAGCACACCAGGCCTCCCTGTCCATTACCAACTCCCAGAGCCTGCTCAAACTCATGTCTATCATGTCGGTGATGCCATCCAACTTTCCCAGCATTAGGGTCTTTTCAAATGAGTCAGTTTTTTGCATCAGGAGGCCAAAGTATTAGAGTTTCAGCTTCAGCATCAGTCCTTCCAATGAATATTTGGACTAATTTCCTTTAGGATTCACTGGTTGGATTTCCTTGCTGTCCAAGGGACTCTCAAGAGTCTTCTCCAACACCACAGTTCAAAAGCATCAGTTCTTCAGCACCCAGCTTTCTTTATAGTTCAACTCTCACATCCATACATAACTGCTGGAAAAGCCATAGATTTGACTAGATGGACCTTTGTTGGGAAAGTAATGTCTCTGCTTTTGAATATGCTGTTTAGATTGGTCATAGTGCAATTATGCAGTAGTTTGAACATTCTTGGCATTGCCTTTCTTTGGGATTTACCTCTCTAAAATATGACTGAAAAAATGCTTATAATTCTAGTTTATAGTAATCAGGTTATGATGTTATAAAGATGTTCTTCCCTTATCTCCTAAGTTCCCCCTTCATAGATTACAGCCTTGTCATGGAGAAGAAGCTTCTCTAACTCAAGGAAGCTATGACTCATGCCATGCAGGAGCACCAAGGCATACAGATCATAGAGGAGAATTCTGACCAAACATGGTCCACTGGAGAAGGGAATGGCAAACCACCCCAGTATTCTTGCTTTGAGAATCCCATGAACAGTATGAAAAGGCCAAAAGATATGACACCAAAAGATGACTAGGTTGGTAGGTGTCCATTATGCTACTGGGGAAGAGGGGAGAAATAGCTCCAGAAAGAATGAAGCGGCTGAGCCAAAGGAGAAATGATGCTCAGTTGTGGATGTATCTGGTGGTGAAAGTAAAGTCCAATGCTGTAAATAGCAATATTGCATAAGAACTTGGAATGTCTGGTCCATGACTCAAGGTAAATTGGACATGGTCAAGCAGGAGGTGGCAAGAGTGAACATCAACAGCTTAGGAATTGGTGAACTAAAATGTACAGGTTTGGGTGAATTTAATTCAGATGCCCATCATATCAACTATTATGGGCTAGAATCCCTTAGAAGAAATGGAGCAGCCCTCTTAGTCAATGAGAGTCCAAAATGTGGTACTTGGGTGCAATCTCAAAAATGACAGAATAATCTCAGTTTGTTTCCAAGGCAAACCATTAAGAATAACGGTAATCCAAGTCTATGCCCAGCCACTAATGCTAAAGAAGCTAAAGTTGAATGGTCCTATGAAGACCAATAAAATATCCTAGAACTAACACCAAAAAGATGTTCTTTTCTTCATAGGGGATTGGAATGCAAAACTGGGAAGTCAAGAGATACTTGGAATAACAGGCAAGTTTAGCCTTGGAGTACAAAATGAAGCAGGGAAATGGTTAACAGAGTTTATCAAGAAAACATACTTGTCATTACAAACAATTTCTTGCAATAACATGAGTCCGTTTTCATTACAATCCCAAAAAAGGCCAAAGATGTGTTCAAAGTACCATATATTTGTGCTTATTTCACCTTTAGCAAGGTGATGCTCAAAACCCTTCAAGCTAAGCTTCAACAGTACATGAACTGAGAACTTCCAGATGCACAAGCTGGGTTGAGAAAAGGCAGAGGAACTAGAGGCCACATTGCCAACATCCATTGGCTCATAGAAAAATAGATGAAATTCCAGGAAATTCCATCTGCTTCATTAACTACACTAAAGCTTTTGACTTTGTGGATCACAACAAACTGGAAAATTCTTAAAGAGATGGAAGTACCAGACCACCTTACCTGTCTCCTGGGAAACCTGTATGCAGACAAGAAAAAAACAGTTAGAACTGGACACAGGATACCAGACTGCGAAACTGGGAAAGGAGTCCGTCAAGGCTGAATACTGCCACCCTGCCTATTGAACTTCTATGCACAGTACACCACGTGAAATGCCTGCATGGATGAATCACAAGCTGGAATCAAGACTTCTGGGAGAAATATCAACAACCTCAGGTATGCAGATGATACCACCCTAATGGCAGAAAGTGAAGAGGAACTAAAAAGCCTATTGATGAGGAGGAAGGAGTGAAAAAGCTGGGTTATACCTCAACCTTCAAAAAACTAAGATCATAGCATCTGGTCCCATTAAGATGAAAGCGTTAGTCACTCAGTTGTGCCTGACTCTTTGCAACATAATGACCTATAGCCAGTCAGGCTCCTCTGTCCATAGAATTCTCCAGGCTAGTATACTGGAGTGGGTAGCCATTTCCTTCTCCAGGGGATCTTCCTGACCCAGGGGTGGAACTTTGGTCTCCTGCATTGCAGGCAGATTCTTTACTGTCTAAGCCACCAGGGAAACCCATCCAGTCCCATTGCTCCATGGTAAATAGAAGGGGGAAAATGTGGAAACAGTGACAAATTTTATTTTCTTGGGCTCCAAAATCCCCGCAGACTGTGACTACAACCATGGAATTAAAAGACTCTTCCTCCTTGGAAAGAAAGCTATGACAAACCTAGACAGTATATTAAAAAACAGACATCACTTTGCTGACAAAGCTCCCTATAGTCAAAGCTATAATTTTTCCAGTAGTCATAGGATGTGAGAATTGAAACATAAGGAAGGCTGAGTACCTTCTTTATGAAGATATGATGCTTTCAAACTGTGGTGCTGGAGAAGACTCTTGAGAGTCTCTTGGACTGCAAGGAGATCAAACCAGTCAATCCTAAAGTAAATCAGCCCTGATTATTCATTGGAAGGACTGATGCTGAAGCCAAAGCTCTAGTACTTTGGCCACCTAGTGCAAATCAGCTGAGTAGTTGACTCATTGGAAAAGACTCTGATGCTGGGAAAGACTGAAGGCAGGAGAAGAAGGGGGTGACAGGGCATATGTTGGTTGGATAGCATCACTGACTCAAAAGACATGAGTTTGAGCAAACTCTGAGTGATAATAAAGGACAGAGCTGGCATGCTGCATTCTGTGGGACTGCAGGTGTTGAGATGACTTAGTGACTGAACAACAACAATATGTAATCAGTGTGAAATTTGTGGAATTCTTAGAAAATGTAAAATTAAAAAAAAAAAAAAAAACCTGCTCTATTCTTAACTTCACCAATTGAATGGAAAAAACTATTAATGCTTTCTTCAGTTTTTTTCAGTTGATATTGCTGTATATAAACCTTTTATTATATCCATGTTTCCAATTAATGATATATTCAAGGTATTTTCGACTCTTTAATTATCTTTTAATTCATACCTTTTACAATATTCAATTGCATTCATTGGCCATAGTTTAACTTAAACATTCCCCTTAGTGATATTGGAGATTTAGAAATTTTTCATTTATTACACAGTTCAGTTCAGTTCAATCGCTCAGTCATGTCCAACTCTTCGTGACCCCATGAACCGCAGCATGCCAGGCCTCCCTGTCTATCACCAACTCCTGGAGTTTACCCAAATTCATGTCCATTGAGTCAGGGATGCCATCTAACCAATTCGTCCTCTGTCGTCCCATTCTCCTCCTGCTCTCAATCTTTCCCAACATCAGGGGCTTTTCAAATAAGTCAGTTCTTAGTATCAGGCGGCCAAAATATTGCAGTTTCAGCTTCAACATCAGTCCTTCCAATGAACACCCAGGACTTATCTCCTTCAGGATGGACTGGTTGGATCTCCCTGCAGTCCAAGTGACTCTCAAGAGTCTTCTCCAACACCACAGTTCAAAAGCATCAATTCTTTGGTGCTCAGCTTTCTGTATAATTCAACTCTCACATCCATACATGACTACTGGAAAAACAATAGCCTTGAGTAGATGAACCTTGTTGACAAAGTAATGTCTTTGCTTTTGAATATGCTGTCTAGGTTGGTCATAATTTTCTTTCCAAGGAGAAAGCATCTTTTAATTTCTTGGCTGCAATCACCATCTGCAGTGATTTTGGAGCCCCCCCAAAATAAAGTCTCTCACTGTTTCCACTGTTTCCCCATCTATTTGTCATGAAGTGATGGGACTGGATGCCATGATCTTTGTTTTTTGAATGTTGAGCTTTAAGCCAACTTTTTCACTCTCCTCTTTCACTTTCTTTTTTTTTTTCTTCCTCTTTCACTTTCATCAAGAGTCTTTTTAGTTCCTCTTCACTTTCTGCCATAAGGGTGGTGTCACATGCATATCTGAGGTTATTGATATTTCTCCCAGCAATCTTGATTCCAGCTTGTGCTTCATCCAGCCCAGCGTTTCTCATGATGTACTCTGCATATAAGTTAAATAAGCAGGGTGACAATATACAGCCTTGACATACTCCTTTTCCTATTTGGAACAAGTCTGTTGTTCCATGTCCAGTTCTAACTGTTGCTTGACCTGCATACAAGTTTCTCAAGAGGCAGGTCAGGTGGTCTGGTATTCCCATCTCTTTTAGAATTTTCCATAGTTTATTGTGATCCATACAGTCAAAGGCTTTGTCATAGTCAATAAAGCAGAAATAGACATTTTTCTGGAACTCTCTTGCTTTTTTGATGATCCAGTGAATGTTGGCAATTTAATCTCTGGTTCCTCTGCCTTTCCTAAAACCAGCTTGAATATCTGGAAGTTCATGGTTCTGTATTGCTGAAGCCTGGTTTGGAGAATTTTGAGCATTACTTTTCCAGCGTGTGAGGTAAGTGCAATTGTGCAGTAGTTTGAGCATTCTTTGGGATTGCCTTTCTTTGGGATTGAAATGAAAACTGACCTTTTCCAGTCCTGTGGCCACTGCTGAGTTTTCCAAGTTTGCTGACATATTGAGTGTAGCAGTTTCACAGCATCATCTTTCAGGATTTGAAATAGCTCAACTGGCATTCCATCACATGTATTAGCTTTGTTTGTAGTGATACCTCCTAAGGATCACTTGACTTCACATTTCAGGATATCTGGCTCTAGGTGAGTGATCACACCATTGTGATTATTTGGGTCCTGAAGATCTTTTTGTATAGTTCTCCTGTGTATTCTTGCCTCCTCTTCTTAATATCTTCTGTTTCTGTTAGGGCCATACAATTTCTGTCCTTTATTGAGCCCATCTTTGCATGAAATGTTCCCTTGGTATCTCTATATTTCTTGAAGAGATCTCTAGTATTTCCCATTCTATTGTTTTCCTCTATTTATTTGCATTGATCACTGAAGAAGGCTTTCTTATCTCTCCTTGCTATTCTTTGGAACTCTGCATTCAAATGGGTATATCTTTCCTTTTTTCCTTTGCTTTTATTATTACCATACCTTATTTTTTTATCAATCAAAAAATTTCAAAGTGGTATTATATATAATAGGATTGTAAACATGTATAACACTCTTAATATAAATTGCCAAATTACTTTTCAGTGAAAGTACACCAGTTTATACTAGCATGAATAGCAATTGTCCTCTGTCAGCACTTTCTCTTTACAAGTATATGTACTTGCTTTAAGTTAGTAGATGAAAGGGTTTCATATTTAACATGTATATTTAAACTTTTCAACTTCTGTTCCCTATTTGTGTTTTATAAAAATAAATATATTTTCTCATAAATGTAAATAATTATACTTTCAAAAGTTGAGCTTGGGCCATTTGAAAATCTGTATGCCTTTCCTCTGTATTTTTAACACTAGGTTTTAATTTTTAACTTCTTGAAGGAAGTTTTCTCATTCATCTGCTAATTTTTGCTTTTCATGCCTGTATATCCTTGTAAAAGGAATTTCTTTGGCAGAAAGGAAAAACTATATTTTATTTTCTATTGTAGTTTTAATTCCTTCATTAACACTTTGTACAAAACAGTAATGACTTAGTAAATTAAATGGAGAAAAGTTCAGTGGAATATATTATTTTTATTGGTTTTAGTTTGTTTTATAAAAATTTACAATTCAGTGGTTATGTTACTCACTCAGTTGTGCAGCCATTATCAGTAATATATATTATTATACTACATTCTAAAAGATGTTGAGTGAGTGACCTTAAATCCTGAAATGTGAGATCTACATTAAAAGATTAAATGACAAGAGTGAAAGGCAAAATGCTTTAGATAATATACTATCAAAAATTGCTCTCAGAATTTGCTTCATTTCTTTATAATCTACTGTCAAGAATGATGTATTACTTATTATTTTAAAAAATTCCTTAATTATCCCAAAAAGTGATGAACAGCTCTTTTGACCCTAGATTCAGAAATAATTATGGCAATATGCAATATGTAGCTTGAAAAGAATCAGACATTGTTCATGGTCAGTTACTTCTACTATGGTATTTGATAATCTATGCATACAAGTCAGTGAAGGTCACTCAACCTTAGAGTGCTTCAAATGGACTTAGTCTTAAGTGAATAGTCAAGTGTGCATGCTGCTCTTATCCACCTGTCTTATACCCACCTGAAGTATTCATTCTTGAAAGATGAACACGTTGATTTTTATCTGCCACTGATAAAGTTGAAAAGAATACAGTTATTTTGGACTTATAAATATGTTTTATTAAGTAGAATATTAGAATAGAAAATATGTAGATACTTTACACTATAGATTTTTTCTATCAAATTGAAACTATCATATTTCATAATAACTGTCATTTGTTCTGTTATCTTGTTTTGGACAAGCAATATGGTATGCTTTTAAAAATAATAGAACATTTTCTATGATTCAAATAGCATTAATGTGGATGTTAAAAATGTGAAAACAAACCATGTTGAAATATAGAAGCATATGCTATCACATGAACTTGCAAATGCTGTATTATATAATAGATATATTAAGAAAGTCCTTAGATAATAATTTTACATATTCAATGCACAGTTATCTTTATTCCTATGAAATCTGTTTCTCTGTCATTTTCTGTAATTTATCCACTTCCTCACTGTCAACAAAAACATAAAGGTTTAAAACTGTGTCTCCAGATTCTGAAGTTACCATAAGATTTTACATTATATTTATTATACTTTAGTTTATTACACTAAATGCTACACTTTAGTATATGACTAGTGGGTTACACTTTATTTAATTTCTAATAAAGGTAGAAATCATGGTAAATTTTGCATTGTGGATACTTTTAATTCATACTAGTGAAAAAAGGTGGTGATAAGGATGATAAACCCTTCTTTTAAATATCAGAAACAAATGAAGCAGCCATGTGCATAACTATCATCCACATGTCTGGGCGAAAGCAATTGTGTTTTATTCTCCAAATGAACAGAATGAAGATAAAAGAAAGCTACATATCAGGATATTTAGATTGAAGCATTAAAATTCTCTCCTATTGATGTAGGTTAATTTCATGTAGTAATACATCAATAATCAGTTGGATCATTTCCCAACCCTTAGTTAACAAATAGGGGAACTACTTAGTCAATGCATTGTGGATGGGAAAAGTAGGCTTAAGATAAAACAGAGAATGCAGTGTGACCACCATTTGGACACAATTAATAGTCAATATGGAGACTCTGACCTCCACTGTCTCTTTAAAGCCATATAAAGCAACAGTGTGACGGATTAACCAGATTATAGCTCTTGTTCTACATACTCTTCCCATGCTCTGGCAGAATAGAAGTTATGATCAGGGATTAAGAGCGGGTAAGGAGCAGTGGTTTGGAAGTCATATTTCCTAATTTGAATTCTTATTTTAGTCAAAGCTATGGTTTTTCCAGTAATCATGTACAGATGTGAGAGTTAGAACATGAAGAAGGCTGTGAGAGTGAAAGTGAAAGTCGCTCAGCTGTGTCCAACTCTTTGTGACCCCATGGACTGTATGCACCTAAGAATTCATGCTTTTGAACTGTGATGCTGGAGAAAACTCTCTAGAGTCCCTTGGACTGCAAGGAGATCAAACCAGTCCATCCTAAAGGAAATCAATCCTGAATATTCATTGGAAGGACTGATGCTGAAGCTGAAGGTCCAATACTTAGGCGACCTGATGCGAATAGCCAACTCATTGGAAAAGAATCTGATGCTGGGAAAGACTGAGGGAAGGAGGAGAAGGTGGCAACAGAGGATGAAATGGTTGATATGCATCACTGACTCAATGGATGTGAGTTTGGCAATCTACAGGAGATGGTGGAATTTTAAGCATCACTTTACTAGCGTGTGAGATGAGTGCAGTTGTGCAGTAGTTTGAGCACTCTTTGGCATTGCCTTTCTTTGGGATTGGAATGAAAACTGACCTTTGGCCACTGCTGAGTGTCCCATGAACAGTATGAGAAGGCAAAATGATAGGATACTGAAAGAGAAACTTCCCAGGTCGATAGGTGCCCAATATGCTACTGGAGATCAGTGGAGAAATAACTCCAGAAAGAATGAAGGGATGGAGCCAAAGCAAAAACAATACCCAGTTGTGGATGGGACTGGTGATAGAAGCAAGGTCTGATGCTGTAAAGAGCAATATTGCATAGGAACGTGGAATGTTAGGTCCATGAATCAAGGCAAACTGGAAGTGGTCAAGCAGGAGATGGCAAGAATGAATGTTGACATTCTAGGAATCAGTGAACTAAAATGGACTGGAATGGGTGAATTTAACTCAGATGACCATTATATCTACTACTGTGGGCAGGAATCCCTTCGAAGAAATTGAGTAGCCATCATGGTCAACAAAAGAGTCCGAAATGCAGTACGTGGATGCAATCTCAAAGACAGAATGATCTCTGTTCGTATACAAGGCAAACCATTCAATATCACGGTAATCCAAGCCTATGTCCCAACCAATAACGCTGAAGAAGCTGAAGTTGAACGGTTCTATGAAGACCTACAAGACCTTCTGGAACTAACACCCCAAAAAATGTCCTTTTCATTATAGGGGACTGGAATGGAAAAGTAGGAAGTCAAGAAACACCTGGAGTAACAGGCAAACTTGGCCTTGGAGTACGGAATGAAGCAGGGGAAAGCTAATAGAGCTTTTCCAAAAGAACGCACTGGTCATATCTAACACCCTCTTCCAACAACACAAGAGAAGACTCTACACATGGACACCACCAGATGGTCAACACCGAAATCAGATTGATTATATTCTTTGCAGCCAAAGATGGAGAAGCTATATACAGTCAGCAAAAACAAGACCAGGAGATGACTGTGGCTCAGATCATGAACTCCTTATTGCCAAATTCAGACTTAAACTGAAGAGACTAGGGATAACCACTAGACCATTCAGGTAAGACCTAAATCAAATCCCTTATGAAGATACAGTGGAAGTTGGAAATAAATTTAAGGGACTAGATCTGATAGACATAGAGCCTGATGAACTATGGATGGAGGTTCGTGACATTGTACAGGAGACAGGAATCAAAACCATCCCCATGGAAAATAAATGCAAAAAGGCAAAATGATTGCCTGAGGAGGCCTTACAAATAGCTGTGAAAAGAAGAGAAGCAAAAAGCAAAGGCGAAAAGGAAAGATATTTCCATTTGAATGCAGAGTTCCAAAGAATAGCAAGGAGAGCTAAGAAAGCCTTCCTCAGCGATCAATGCGAGGACATAGAGGAAAACAACAGAATGGGAAAGACTAGAGATCCCTTCAAGAAAATTAGAGATACCAAGGGAACATTTCATGCAAAAATGGGCTCAATAAAAGTCAGAAATAAAATGGACCTAACAGAAACAGAAGATATTAAGAAGAGGTGGCAAGAATACACAGAAGAACTGTATAAAAAAGATCTTTATGACCCAGATAATCACAATGGTGTGATCACTCACCTAGAGCCAGATATCCTGGAATGTGAAGTCAAGTGGGCCTTAGAAAGCATCACTACGAACAAAGCTAGTGGAGGTGATGGAATTCCAGTTGAGCTATTTCAAATCCTGAAAGATGATGCTGTGAAAGTGCTGCAGTCTATATGCCAGCAAATCTAGAAAACTCAGCAGTGGCCACAGGACTGGAAAAGGTCAGTTTTCATTCCAATCCCAAAGAAAGGCAATCCCAAAGAATGCTCAAACTACCACACAATTGCACTCATCTAACACGCTAGTAAAGTAATGTTCAAAATTCTCCAAACCAGGCTTCAGCTATACTTGAACCGAGAACTTCCAGATGTTCAAGCTGGTTTTAGAAAAGGCAGAGGAACCAGAGATCAAATTGCCAACATTCACTGGATCATCGAAAAAGCAAGAGAGTTCCAGAAAAACATCTATTTCTGCTTTATTGACTATGCCAACGCCTTCGATTGTGTGGATCACAATAAACTGTGGAAAATTCTGAAGGAAATTGGAATACCAGACCACCTGACCTGCCTCTTGAGAAACCTGTATGCAGGTCAGGAAGCAACAGTTAGAACTGGACATGGAACAACTGACTGGTTCCAAATAGGAAAAGGAGTACATCAAGGCTGTATATTGTCACCCTGCCTATTTAACTTATATGCAGAGTACATCATGAGAAACGCTGGGCTGGATGAAGCACAAGCTGGAATTAAGATTGCCGGGAGAAATATCAATAACCTCAGATATGCAGATGACACCACCCTTATGGCAGAAAGTGAAGAGGAACTAAAAAGCCTCTTGATGAAAGTGAAAAAGGAGAGTGAAAAACTTGTCTTAAAGAGATCATGGCAGTTGGTCCCATCACCTCATGGGAAATAGATGGGGAGACAGTGGAAACAGTGTCATACTTTATTTTTTTGGGCTCCAAAATCACTGCAGATGGTGACTGCAGCCATGAAATTAAAATACACTTACTCCTTGGAAGCAAAGTTATGACCAAACTAGATAGCATATTAAAAAGCAGAGACATTACTTTGCCAACAAAGGTCCATCTGGTCAAGGTTATGGTTTTTCCAGTGGTCATGTGTGGATGTGAGAGTTGGACTGTGAAGAAAGCTGAGCGCCGAAAAATTGATGCTTTGAACTGTGGTGTTCGAGAAGACTCTTGAGAGTCCCTTGGACTGCAAGGAGATCCAACCAGTCTATCCTGAAGGAGATAAGTCCTGGGTGTTCATTGGAAGGACTGAGGCTGAAGCTGAAACTCCAATACTTTGGCCACCTGATGCGAAGAACTGACTCATTGGAAAAGACCCTGATGCTTGGAGGGATTGGGGGCAGGAGGAAAAGGGGACAACAGAGGATGAGATCGCTGGATGGCATCACCAACTCGATGGGCATGAGTTTGAGTAAACTCCAGGAGTTGGTGATGGACAGGGAGGCCTGGCGTGCTGTAATTCACGGGGTTGCAAAGAGTCAGACACGACTGAGCAACTGAACTGAGTTTTCCAAATTTGTTGACATATTAAGTGCAGCACTTTCACTGCATTGTCTTTCAGGATTTGAAATAGCTCAATTGGAATTCCATCACCTTCACTAGCTTTGTTCATAGTGATGCTTTCTAAGGTCCACTTTACTTCACATTCCAGGATGTCTGGCTCTAGGTGAGTGATCACACCATCGTGATTATCTGGGTTGTGAAGATCTTTTTTGTACAGTTCTGAGTTTTCTTGCCACCTCTTCTGCTTCTGTTAGGGCCATACCATTTCTTTCCTTTATTGAGCCCATCTTTGCATGAAATGTTCCCTTGGTATCTCTAATTTTCTTGAAGAGATCTCTAGTCTTTCCCATTCTATTGCTTTCCTCTATTTCTTTGCATTGATTGCTGAGGAAGGTTTTCTTATCTCTCCTTGCTATTCTTTGGAACTCTGCATTCAAATGGGTATATCTTTGCTTTTCTCCTTTGCTTTTTGATTCTCTTTTCAAGCTATTTGTAAGGCCACCTCAGACAGCCATTTTGCTTTTTTGCATTTCTTTTTCTTGGGGATGGTCTTGATTTCTGTCTCCTGTACAATGTCACAAACCTCCATCCATAGTTCACCAGGCACTCTGTCTATCAGATCTAATCCTTTAAATCTATTTCTCACTTCCACTGTATATTCATAAGGGATTTGATTTAGGTCATACCTGAATGGTCTAGTGGTTATCCCTAGTCTCTTCAGTTTTAGTCTGAATTTGGCAACAAGGAGTTCATGATCCGAGCCACAGTCAGCCTCCAGTCTTGTTTTTGCTGACTCTATAGAGCTTCTCCATCTTTGGCTGCAAAGAACATAATAAATCTGATTTCCATGTCGGCCATCTGGTGATGTCCACGTTTAGAGTCTTCTCTTGTGTTGTTGGTAGAGGATGTTTGCTATGACTAGTGCGTTCTCTTGACCAAACTCTGTTAGCCTTTGCCCTGCTTCGTTCTGTACTCCAAGACCAAATTTGCCTGTTACTCCAGGTGTTTCTTGACTTCCTACTTTTGCATTCCAGTCCCCTATAATGAAAAGGACATCTTTTTTGGGTGTTGTTTAAACTTTGTTTAAAGTTAGTTGTCTTGTCACTAACATTATTAGTTAAACTGATGATTTTCTTAACAAGAGGCAATCCTGGTGAGAAAAAAATATTGAATCAATTAGAGCCTTTTAAAACTGAAAATTCTGCCATGTACATGAAACACAGCTTTTTAGGGTAAGAGCTTCTAAGTAATAATGCTTGTGTTGATGAATTCTCAAGGTATTGGTACTATTTGTGCAACTGTTGCAAGAAACATTAAATAGGTTATTACGTCTCAATTTTGAGGTTGGGTTTTAAATGGAAAGGTAGAAAATGTGATATTTGTTACATTTCACTTTGGCTTCACTGGTGGCTAAGATGGTAAAGAATTTTTCTGCAATGCAGGAGACCTAGGTTCCATCCCTGCAGTATTCTTGCCTGGAGAATTCCATGGACAGAGAAGCCTCAAGGGCTACAGTTCATAAAGTCTCAAAGAGCCGGACACAGCTGAAAGACCATCACACACACTAAAGAAGAACTGAAATTGGAAGAAGATTTGTTTTTGTCTATGGCAAACAAACATAAGACACTTAAAGTAAAGATATATGAATGTCAACTCTCAAACTGGAGATTAAGACTACTTTACATATGTAACACTTTAAATATAGCAAGAATTTGGGAATTAACCAAAAGTTGTTTCTTTATATCAGAAAATAAAGTAACAAATGGCATTGAAGATCAATCAGAATGTGACATATTTAAAAAGAAGAAAATGTTGTTCTTTATGTCTCTTTTAGTTTCTTTCTTTTTAATCTCAAATTATATTACAAATTCCACATACTCCAGAAAAAAAAAAAAATATTCGTTTGAACTAAAGATTTAAGGTGGTTATTTTATGTAGTTAAATCAAAATAAATCAATAAACAATTATTTTTACACAACCTCATCCTCCTTTGAATACCACTATTAATCTTGAATTAATTTTCTCATACAATTGTTATAACAAGTAGCAACATTATTGGTTTTTATACCCTAAATCCTATTTTTTAAAAAAAATATATAATAGGCAGGGAAAATATATTGTCTACAAATCAATATTAAAGAAACAGATTAAAGCTATATTTCATTTATACAACCAGATAACAAGATTGACTATTCCTTGTTAAAGTGCAAACAAATCTTCTATACAGAGTAACACAAAAATAGTAAATTTTGCTTCTTTGCATTCTTTCACCCATCACTCCTTTTTTAATATATTTAATCATTAGCTTTCATCTGTAAAAACTATGTATGACTACTATGGAATCTCAGTGCAAGGGAACTATCATTCCACATTGGCTTCTGGTCAATACATACATTTTCCTAAGACTTTACTACTGCATAATATTCATCCTTCTGTCAGCCCTTAAAAATACACTAGGTCCCAGACTCTCTAAACTCATTTATTTTTGTGACTTTGTATTAACTTATTTCACCTATTAGTTTTCTGCTGCTAGATCTCAACAGCAAGCTCTAAGTCTTTATCTTCAGTCTAGTGAGACAGCTACATCTCGTTAGAAGGTCTTACTGCGTATGTTCAAAATGAACCTCATGTTCTTCTTGTGTAACATTGACCATTACTGAGATAACATGCAAGTCAAACTCCTTACCCATCTATACATTACATTTCACAGCAATTTCCAATTTCTGTAGAAATATTTGAGAAATTTGCTTTTTAAAAATAGAAGTTTCTTTTTTTAACTTCAGGATTTATATTTTTCCTTTTTTTTTTTTTCTTTTTTCTTTACCAGAGTGTTATTTCTTACTTCTAGTCATTTGCTACTTCCCATTCATTGGCCTTCATTTTAATCAGAACTTTCAGTTAGCAGATGGGGAAAATAGAATAAGAAGGACTAAATACTGTAGTCCAAGCAGTTAATGCATAGACTGAAATTTTTAACTACAGGAGTAGGAATAAGCCATGATTATTCTGAGAGTGGAAATAGAGATTAATAATATAGATACAAATTCCTGGGAGAAAGAACATGGAAGAGAATAAGAACCATCATGGAAATTTCCAAATCAACCTAAGCTATCTGAAGTATAGGTTCAAGAGATAGGATTGTCAGGATTGATGTTCATTTATTAGACAGTTGCCAAAAATCTAAAAAGACTAAAAATGGAATTGAAATGCTTTCATCAGGTGCAGGGGGCAAAACCATTTGGAGATTAAAATACATGAACAAAAGCCTGGTCTCTCTTATGAAAGGAATCTTATCTGGTCATTGTTGAAAGCTCTGGGGGAAGTAAGTGGAAGGATATATGACATAAACCCTACTAATAAATTAAGACTAAGACCCAATTATTGGGGAATTTTAGCACAAGGCTGAAGTTGAATATTATAAATCAGGGCAAAAAAGCAGTTATTAAAAAAGAGCTAAACAAATTTAAAGCAAGCATAATAATAATTATTATAGTTCTTATTTATTGAGTAACTTTTGAGTCAGGAACTGTACATACAATACTTCTGATCTGTGTTAGTTGCTTAGTCGTGTCCCACTCTGTGACCCCATGGACTGCAGCCCATCAGGCTCTTCTGTCGATGGGAAGTCTACTGGAGTGGGTAGCCATTCAGTTAGCCAGGGGATCTTCCCAACCCAGGTCTCCTGCACTGCAGGCAGATTCTTTACCAAATTATCCACCAGGGAAGCCCCATGTCTAAAAATAGATATTATTGATCCTGTTTTGCTGAGGCAAAAGAAAAACCAAAAATTACTTGTAATATAAGAACTGGGCCTGAAATTCAAACCTAGGCTTTCTTAAGTTCTAAATCCTCACCATTTTTATTTTTAAATATTACATGTCATCAAGCAGTTGAGTGCAGGAGAGTGTGCCCAATAAATCCAGTACCATGTTTCCACAAATTCAAATTTAAAATTAGAATTCTGATAGTTGTTACATGTAGCTTAAGCTTGTTTTATATAGCACTTTGATGATGTATTACTTAATAGAGCATGCCTGTCCATCCCCTATTCACATTATAACTAAAATTAGATATTCTGAAGTATAAAATTCCATGCAAGCAACCATGTGTTAAATGTTACCATATTTTTTTTTTTAGCTAAATCACTTGAACTTCTCACAAGTTCTATTTACCAATTTTATTTACTTTGTTGTAACGCATTTATTATTTGTTGAAAAGTTGCTTTTTACAAACTAAAGGTGGTACGTTAGTTCTTATGGTAAAGATTCTGAATCATCAAGTTTTGTTGTGCTGACAGATTCACATGAGGATCACAGGGGATAGATTCTTCAGTACTAGGTAATCTCTAGCTCTAAAATGATCTGTTATTTTCTCCCTGTAAAGAGGACTGGTCCCATCACTTCATGGGAAATAGATGGGGAAACAGTGGAAAGTGTCAGACTTCATTTTTTTTTGGCTCCAAAATCAATGCAGATGGTGATTGCAGCCATGAAATTAAAAAATGCTTACTTCTTGGAAGGAAAGTTATGACCAACCTAGATAGCATATTAAAAAGCAGAGACATTACTTTGCCAACAAAGGTCTGTCTAGTCAAGGCTATGGTTTTTCCAGTGGTCATGTACGGATGTGAGAGTTGGACTGTGAAGAAAGCTGAGCACCGAAAAATTGATGTTTTTGAACTGTGGTGTTGGAAAACACTCTTGAGAGTCCCTTAAACTGCAAGGAGATCCAACCAGCCCATCCTAAAGGAGATAAGTCCTGGGTGTTCATTGGAAGGACTGATGCTGAAGCTGAAACTCCAGTACTTTGGCCACTTTATGTGAAGAGTTGACTCATTGTAAAAGACCCTGTTGCTTGGAGGGATTGGGGGCAGGAGGAGAAGGGGACGACAGAGGATGAGCTGGCTAGATGGCATCACCGACTCGAAGGACATGAGTTTGAGTAAACTCCAGGAGTTGGTGATGGACAGGGAGGCCTGGCTACTGAGATTCATGGGGTCGCAAAGAGTCAGAGAGGACTGAGCGACTGAACTGAACTGAAAGAGGATTGGACCAATTCATCTTTCCATCTCAAGATAAATTTCATGACCCTTTCTATATAAATGAAAACATCAAGGTCAAGTTACTATTTTGGAATCATTTTTATAGGTTTATATGTTTATTTTAGTTATTAAAATATTGCTACTCTACTTGTCTAAAGGATGTGAAGTATGAATGTCGCTCAGTCGTGTCTGACTCTTTGCGACGCCATGGACTGTAGCCTGCCAGACTTCTCTGTCCATAGAATTCTCCATGCCAGAGTACTGGAGTGGGTGGCTTGTCCCTTCTCCAGGGTATCTTCCCAACCTAGTGATTGAACCCAGGTCTCTGGCATTACAGTGGTTTCTTTAGTGTCTGAGCCACGAGGGAAGCCCAAAGATCAAAATATATTCCTACCAGACAAAGGCATGGGGCAACGTTTCATTAAGGAAGAGTGAGCACTATTTTTTATTTAGATCACTTTCTAATCCTGTTAAATTATACATGTCTGTAAGGGGTGAGCTGGGCCTAAAGAGAGCCTTCAGGCCCATCTTATAGATAAATTTGCATGAAATAAAAAAAAGATCAGTGTGTACCACGAGGAAGAAAGTTCAAAGTGAGCCAGGATAATTGAGCTGCTCTATTTCAAATCCCCTTAAACTTGCAACTGAGAGCTACCTCTTCTAGCATGGAAACCCACTTATGTACTTAACATGGGCATTTATCAGCATTCCTGAAGCTTGTGAGTCCTATAACAATATGAATTTGAATGAAAGAAATTAATCTTGAGCTCCCCACAGAAGTTAGACCAAGTAACTAATATATTGGTGATGTCATAATTGTTGAAGAAATACTTCTGGATGACTAAATGTTATTTACGTCTCTCTCATATATCTATTTTTGTGATTATATGAAAACCATTTTACATGATTTAGTAATATTGCTGTTGCTGTTTTTCATACTGTTTTCATGAAGGTTTATTATTTGTAGCCAACCAGAAATAAAATTTGAGCTATTTTAGATCCCTTCTATTTAAATTAATTATTTGATAAATGTTTTTTTCCTCAGGAATTTGAATTTCTTTTATGCTTTAATTTTTCTTTAAATTGTTTTACTTTGAACATTAATAGACATTAGGCAATGTTATTTGTATCAAATTAAGAATTGGTACTTACCAGTGGAACCTCACTAAATCCATACTCTCCAGTTTTCTAACTCTAATCCACATAACTGACATCAAAATATTCGGGTATTTCTCTGAATTCTTAATAATCACTTTACATTTAATATACTCTATTGAGGTTGGAGGCTCTGTATAATTTGCTTTCCTAGAAAGAGGCATGACAAATGAGAAATGAGACAAGACAGTAATTAAGGCAGGCTTTCATTTTACTGTCATTGGCAGTTAAATGTGACAATTACAGTGAATACTTCATAACAAGCCATTCCCTAGACAGTGAGATTGACACTTGTAAATAGTTTAAAGATAGTGAGTAGAGATTTCATGATTGGATGACTGATAAAATAGCAGTAAAATTTACCCTAATGATACCTTATGCCCTCAACATTATCCACTGTGGCATCACTCTTAATTCTGATTGAAAAAGGCCAGTGAAGTTCATCTCATACTGTAAATGACTCAGTAATGCACTACATGCCTATAGCCTACAGAACTTTTTTATTTGTTCATACCATCTCATAATTTTCTACGAATGAAAGCAGATTCAACCACTATATGTAGTTTCTAATATTCAGAGATTAGAAAGATATTATGGATAATTCCCTACCCATAAGTGTTTTTCTTTTTCCTCTTCTTAGACCCCTGTACATCAGCATGACTTAGTCTGAAAGAAATAAAATACATACCGAAAAAGTAAAAATCCCCAAACCTACTTTTCTGAGCTTGGGAATTATGGCATGGAGAGGAAGGCAGGGATAGAAGAGAGAGCGCTAGGATTCTTAATAAAAAGTATGGAGGAGAGGGAACAAAATCTCTGAAGAATTTACCATAGGATACAGTGTTACTTTAAGGGACTATTTAAGTTATGAAATTGAAATTTGTTAGCATATTTTAAAAATCACTTGTTTATATTTGGCTCTGCTGGGTCTTCGTTACTGCATGGACTTTTCTCTCTTCGTGGTGAGTGGGGACTACTCTCTGGTTGCAGGGGGTGGCCTTCCCATTGTGGTAGCTTCTCTTGTGGATCACAGACTCTAGGGTGCAGGGGCTTCAGTAGTTGTGGCTCCCAGGCTTAGTTGCTCCACGGCATGTGGGATCTTTCCAGATCAGGGCTCGAACCTGTATCTCCTGCATTGGCAGGTGGATTCTTTACCACTGAGCCACAGGGATGCCTGAAATTTGTTAGAATGTTGATTCATTCAACAAATATATATTGAGAGCCCACTCTGTGTCAGATACTGTTTAGATGGTAAAGACACAGCACTTACTAAACAGATCATCTTCTGCCAAGTGATCATAGGGAATTCTCTTTGAGCCCACAGATATGTGTTTAAGTAAGATCAGTGATTTGGTAAGGGCAGGGACATTGCTACTGGATCAAATTGTTCATACAACACATCTGTGCCTTTAGGACTTAGGCTGAAAACAAAATTCAGTGATAACACTAGGGGTTGAGCCATTGAGAAAATATATTGCTCTGATTTAAATGGATGAGGTAGACTGATTATGAAGCTGAAACAGGTTGCAGGGGTACTTAGTAGCTCACTCTTTGTCATTTTATCCTCACTAGAGCCTGGTAACCCACTGGGAGAATAGTTGCTTGCTGGGTTGAGATGTCAAAACTCTTTGCCAAAAACTCAGAGAGCTCTTATCCTACTGAAATTTGCTTCCATAGAGTACTCATATAATCTGCAAAAATGTCAAATTTCACTGGCTTCTTCTGCTCACAATGGTCACTGTCAGAGGGATTTGTGCTGTAAACTAGCTGGGGGCTCATCTATTATTTCATACCTCACTAAAGTATTGCAGCTTTGCATTTACCTGGTAAGTAGAAGAAAAATTCACAAGTAGAAAGTGTGCTTTCCCAATTCAAAGTGACTCATCTGATAGTTTTCCTTCTTAATAGCAGTATATACAGTGTGCAGCAAAAAGTCTATTATTTTTAGGTCATATTTGGGATCCTAGAATATTACATGTTCACTTGCTATGTGCAATCCCCAGTCGTGTCCCACTCTTTGTGACCCATAACTGTAGCCCACCAGGCTCCTCTGTCCATGGAACTTTCCAGGCAAGAATACTGGAGTGGGTTCCATTTCCTACATACCTCAGTGAGTTTTATTTTGTTTCATTCTCTGTCACACATTTCTTATTAAGACATATAGAATTAATTACTACTGTCTTCCTTTTAGGTGTTCTGAGCTAAATAAAAGTGATGAATTTGGTAGACTGCTATGATGTCTTTTGTTAACAGTGAGACATCAAGGCCCATGCAGCCTGGAGACAGAGAGTGAGATATTCCTAAAATAGAATGGCAAGGGTACTGGTGTTTACACCAGGCAAAAGAAACTGCTTTTGGTATGTATCAGATAGGAGAAGAATGCCTTTGGAAGGTAAAGTACATTACAGATATTAAGAATCCAGCAAGAAGACTACAACTGGAACAGAAAATCACTTTCAGATTCTTCACTTGATTAAATTAAAGTAAGCATGTCTCGTATCTAAAGGTCTTTTTCATTTGTTAAGAAGGAAAACTGAGCATAATGAAAGATATCATACTTGTATGTGTTAAGTGTTTGATGCTAGTCTCAATCTCTGTAGTTTCTCTAAGAAAGTAATGCATTTTTATTTTCTACTTTGATAGTAATTGAGATTTAGAGCTTTTTTTTTTTTTTTTTTTTTTTTTTTACTTATTGCAATAGTCCTAATTCCTTAAATGTGGAATGAAATAGGATTAAGGAAAGAGTACTCAGGCAAACTCAAGGGAGCTAATGAACATTCTAGGTTTCTCTTGTGAAATAATTCACCTCCAATAAATGCTTCTCTCTCTGTGCATCTCCTATTCACTTTTCAAATTCCAAAATATAACCCCATTGATCCAGGTTTGGTCAGTCCTCTCTACATAAATCAGTCATAGCCAAGAGGTAAGAAGAATAAGAGTGAGAAATGCTCAGATAAGAGTTGCTGTTAGTGTGGCAGCCAAATGAATTTAAATCCAATTCATAGCTTACTCACTACACTAAAGAAAAGGAAAAAAAAATATGGTTTGAGACTCTAGGTGCATTTAACTAAGCAAGTTAAATTTCTTTCTGAAACAGAGCATCACTTTGTATATAAAGAGGGAAGTGGTAAATGCAAATAATACATTTATCTTCTTTATTAAAATTCATAAAATTTTACATAGCACAGCAGAGTCTTTAGGAATTTGAACTCCAGGCCTAGATAACCCTTTTGAATTCTGCTCTCGTTCCATACCAATAACCTTTTGTGCCTCAAATTCCTCACCTAAAAATGAAAATAACAATAGTTCTACTTAGTAGGGTTGTTCTGAGGGAGAAATGAGTTAATGTTGGAGTGTATTTACATATTATATCTGACATATAGTAATGCACTCTATAAGCTTTGTTAAATAAATACATGAAAAATACTTATAAGAAAAGTGAAAAATTCAACTGAACAATTTGAAGAAACCATGTTTAGTGTGTTAAGTGGAGACATTCTTTCATAGTAGTATAATGCCAAATACAAGTGGAAAGTTCAAAAGAAGTTATGCAAAATGGGTATATCACTAGGTAGATTCTACTAAGAAAGGAATATTGGATGTTTAATGACATGCAAAAACTTCAACTGAGAAAAGATATAGGTGGTCTGAAATAAGTGATTAGTGTTTTACTAAGCATAATACATAATTTAGCCCTTTCCTCTAGTTCCCTTCAAGGATTTTTTACTTGCAAAGAGCAAACTTTTCCCCACTCTCTCACATGTGATAATAGCTCGCTCTGATCTTTCATAGGTGAGCAAATATGTCTATTTGTAGAGTGAAGCATTTCAAAGCCTTTGGTGCCACACAATGAAATCATGATTATGAGCATTTAATCTCCATCTGTTTGAAAACTTTGTCTATATTCCTATTGGTTCTGAAGTCAAGCTGAGAAAGAAGGTGTTCTTTAGTCCCAACATATTGTTGTGGCCAAGCGTTCCGGGAAAAAAACTCACTCAAAAGGACAATGCAGATAGTTGAGTGCAGTTTATTACACCAGCGGGCCTAAGGCAGAGTCTCCTCTTAGCCAAGGACCCCGACCAGTTTTTGTGAAAACCTTGTATACCCTAAGTGTACTTGCTCAAATCCACCTCCCCAAATTCCTTGAAACTAGTCTGGACAAGGTAAAAGAGAGATACGATCAAAGTTAACCCATGATTCATGTGTCACAAGACTAGATAAACAGTGGACATTTATCAATAGGATTCTGGCCATATCCCAATAAACATAATGGAATTTATGACTTTGTTCTGTTACAAAGATAATTAGCATATCCTTTCAGGCAATGGAGAATCCAAGTACAAGTCCTGAGGCTATTTTATCTGGGTGTCTGGTTTCCCATTGGTATGCCACTGCTATAGACACCGGGCACAAAGTTCAGAGTCCACTGGGAGGTTGACCATGCGTGTAGCCTAATGTTCACAGCCAGGCCTAAGACGGAGTCAGGCTCTGTCTGCTTCCTCCTTCAATATGAAAACAAAAAGATAAAATGTCTCCCCTTTTACTACAAAGCTAGATATTAAAAGGGAGCAGCAAGTGGCAGCCGCGTGGCGCTGGAGTGGCTGGTGAGCAGCCCTGAGGAGATCCCACACATCCAAGGTCAGGATCTGGACTGGCCATGAGGAGATAATCTACGTCCAAGGTCAGAGAAACCCCATTAAGATTTGGGGGAGCTGTGAGGAGATACCCCACGTCCAAGGGCAAAGGAGAAGCGCCGGCAAGATGGTAAGGAAGTAAGTGAAGTCGCTCAGTCATGTCCGACTCTTTGCGACCCCGTGGACTGTAGCCCACCAGGCTTCTCCATCCATGGGATTCTCCAGGCAAGAATACTGGAGTGAGTTGCCATTTCCTTCTCCAAGCAAGATGGTAGGAGGGGAGAATTCTCTTATAGAATCAAACCCCACTTCCGCCAGAGACGCTCAGAGACCTCAAACATACCTTGTGTGCACCAGGACCCAGAGAACCCACAGAGGCTGAAACAGAACTGTGTTTGAGTGTCTCCTGGGGAGGTCCGGGTCAGCAGTGGCCTGCCACAGGGGCAGGGGCTCTGGGTGCAGCAGACTTGGGTATGGCATAAGCCCTCTTGGAGGAGGTCTCCATTAATCCCACCATTGAGCGGCCAGAACTTACAAAGGACTGGGAAATAGACTCTTGGAGGGCACAAACAGAACCTTGTGCACCAGGACCCAGGAGAAAGGAACAGTGACCCCACAAGAGACTGACCCAGACTTGCCTGTGAGTGTCCAGGAGTCTCCAGCGAAGGTGTGGGTGGGTGGTAGCCAGCTGCAGGGTTGGGGGCACTAACTGTAGCAGTACATGCATGGGATCTTTTGAAGGATGTCACTCTTATCTTCATTACTTCCACCATAATTTGCCCCCAGGTAAATAGCAGGGAGGGAACACAGCTCCACTCAAAGGAAAATCAGATTAAATATTTACTGAGCATGGCCCCGCACATTAGAACAAGACCTAGTTTCCCCCTCAGTCAGTCTCTCCTATCAGGAAGCTTCCATAAGCCTCTTATCCTTCTCCATCAGAGGGCAGACAGAATGAAAACCACAATCACAGAAAACTAACCAATCTAATCACATGGACCACAGGCTTGTCTAACTCAATGAAACTATGCCATGTATGGCCCTCCAAGAAGGACGTGTCAGGGTGGAGAGTCCTGACAAAATGTGGTCCACTGGAGAAGGGAATGGTAAACCACCTCAGTATTCTTGCCTTGAGAACCCCATGAACAGTATGAAAAGGCAAAAAGACAGGACACTGAAAGATGGACTCTCCAGATCAGTAGGTGCCCAATATGCTACTGGAGAACAGTGGAGAAATAACTCCAGAAAGAATGAAGAGGTGGAGCCAAAGCAAAAACAACACCTAATTGTGGGTGAGACCGGTATGAAAGCAACGTCCGATGCTGTTAAGAGCAATATTGCCTAGGAACCTGGAATATTAGGTCCAAAATCAAGGCAAATTGGAAGTGGTCAAACAGGAGATGGCAAGAGTGAATGTCGACATTCTAGGAATCAGTGAACTAAAATGGACTGGCCTGGATGATTTTAACTCAGATGAACTTTATACCTACTACTGTGGGCAAGAATCCCTTAGAAGAAATGGAGTAGCCATAGTAGTCAACAAAAAAGTCCAAAATGCAGTACTTGGAAGCAATCTCAAAAACGACAGAATGATCTCTGTCCATTTCCAAGGCAAACCTTCAGTATCACAGTAATCCAAGTCGATGGCCTGACTGGTAACGCTGAAGAAGCTGAAGTTGAACGGTTCTATGAAGATCTAAAAGACCTTCTAGAACTAATACCCGAAAAGGTGTCCTTTTCATTATAGGGGACTGGAATGCAAAAGTGGCAAGTCAAGAACAGCTGGAATAACAGGCAAATGTGGCCTTTGAGAAAAGAATGAAGCAGGGCAAAGGCTAAGAGAACGCACTAGTCATAGCAAGCACCCTCTTCCCACAACACAAGAGAAGACTTTACACATGGATATCACCAGATGGTCAACACCGAAATCAGATTCATTATATTCTTTGCAGCCAATAATGGAGAAGATCTGTACAGTCAGCAAAAACGAGACTGGAAGCTGACTGTGGCTCAGATCACGAACTCCTTATTGCCAAATTCAGACTTAAATTGAAGAAAGTAGGGAAAGCCCATTCTTTCTACTAGACCATTCAGGTATGACCTAAATCAAATCCCTTATGATTAAACAGGGGAAGTGAGAAATAAATTTAAGGGCAGGGGGCAGGGGTTAGATCTTATAGACAGAGTACCTAATGAACTATGGATGGAGATTTGTTCCATTGTACAGGAGACAGGGATCAAGACTATCCCCAAGGGGGGAAAAAAAAAATTCAAAAACCCCACAAAATGGCTGTCTGAGGAGGCCTTAAAAATAGCCGTGAAAAGAAGAGAAGCAAAAAGCAAAGGAGAAAAGGAAAGATATACCCATTTGAATGCAGAATTCCAGAGAATAGCAAGGAGAGATAAGAATGCCTTCCTCAGTGATCAGTGCAAAAATAGAGGAAAAGCATAGAATGGGAAAGGCTAGAAATCTCTTCAAGAAAATTAGAGACACCAAGGGAACATTTCATGCAAAGATGGGCTCAATAAAGGACAGAAATGGTATGGACCTAACAGAAGCAGAAGATATTAAGGAGAGGTGGCAAGAATACACAGAAAAACCGTACCAAAAACATCATCACGACCCAGATAATCACAAGGATATAATCACTCACCTGGAGCCAGACATGCTGGAATGTGAAGTCAAGTGGGCCTTAGGACGCATCACTATGAACAAAGCTAGTGGAGGTGATGGAATTCCAGTTTAGCTATTTCAAATCCTAATGATGCTGTGGAAGTGCTATAGTCAATATGCCAGCAAGTTTGGAAAACTCAGCAGTGGCCACAGGACTGGAAAACATCAGTTTTCACACCAGTCCCAAAGAAAGGCAATGCCAAAGAATGCTGAAACTGCTGCACAATTGAACTCATGTCACACGCTACTAAAGTAATGCTCAAAATTCTCCAAGCCAGGCTTCAGCAATACATGAACCATGAACTTCCAGATGTCTAAGATGGTTTTAGAAAAGGCAGAGGAACCAGAGATCAAATTGCCTACATCGGCTGGATCATCGAAAAAGCAAAAGAGTTCCAGAAAAACATCTATTTCTGATTTATTAACTATGCCAAAGCCTTTGACTGTGTGGATCACAATAAACTGGAAAATTCTGAAAGAGATGGGAATACCAGACCACCTGACCTGCCTCTTGAGAAACCTGTATGCACGTCAGGAAGCAACAGTTAGAACAGGACACGGAGCAATAGACTGGTTCCCAATAAGAAAAGGCTTATGTCAAGGCTGTATATTGTCACCCTGCTTATTTAACTTTTATGCAGAGTACTTCATGAGAAATGCTGGGTTGGATGAAACACAAGCTAGAATCAAGATTGGTGGGAGAAATATCAATAAGCTCAGATATGCAGATGACACCACCCTTATGGCAGAAAGTGAAAAGGAACTAAAGGGCCTCTTGATGAATGTGAAAGAGGAGAGTGAAATAATTGGCTTAAAGCTCAACATTCAGAAAACTAAGAGCATGACATCTGGTCCCATCACTGGATGGCAAATAGATGGGGAAACAGTTGAAATAGTAGCAGAGTTTATTTTGCGGGGCTCCAAAATCCCTGCAGATGGTGATTGCAGCCCTGAAATTAAAAGATGCTTACTCCTTGGAAGGAATGTCATGACCAAACTAGACTGCTTATTAAGAAGCAGAGATATTACTTTGCCAGCAAATGTCCGTCTAGTCATGGCTATAGTTTTTCCAGTAGTCATGTTTGGGTGTGAGATTTGGACTATAAAGAAAGTTGAGCGCTGAAGAATTGAAGCTTTTGAAATGTGGTGTTGGAGAAGTCTCTTGAGAGTCCCTTGGACTGCAAGGAGATCCAATTAGTCCATCCTAAAGGAAATCAATCCTGAATTTTCATTGGAAAGACTGATGTTGAAGCTGAAACTCCAATACTTTGGCTGACTTATTTGAAAAAAGACCTTGATGGTAGGAAAAATTGAATGCGGAGGAGAAGGGGATGGCAGAGGATGAGATGGTTGGATGGCATCACTGATTCAATGGACCTGAGTTTGAGTAAACTCCAGGAGTTGGTGATGTACAAGGAGGCCTCTTGTGCTACAGTCCATGGGGTCGCAAAGCATCAGACATAACTGAACGACTGAACTGAACTGAACTGAGTTGAGATGTTAAAGCAAAATCACTCTGCCTATATTCAGGCATTCACATGTTCACACCTGAGACTTTTGCTCTTGATCATGTGATACAAAAATAGAGACAATAGAGGGTAATGCCATGGAAGTGGTGGTGACCTTGTAGTGTGTTGGTCTGTCTGATGGCTGAAGGTGTCCAGTGGTTGCAGTGATGTACAATTTTGAGATGGTTTGCTACCTAGCTCATCTGTGTTTCTGCCTTTTTTCTGGGTTTATCTCTTGAGCTTTGCCATATTCTGATTCTTTGTTTACAGTCCCTTCTTGTTGAGCTTTAAATGATTCCATGCTAACACAGTACGGTGAAAAGACAAGTGATTCAGGAAGAAAATATAATCTTTAAACATACAAATATAGTGTATGTTAGACAGTACAATAGAGAATATTCACATGTTGGTAATTATTTGTGAAATTTCAATTAAAGCAGTTAATGACAAAGAAATTTAACAATTAGTGGAAATTTTGACCTAATTATCTCTGACTGAAAGTAATCTCATGAAAGCAATAAAATGAAATAGGTAAATTTAATAAATTCACTTTTAAATGGAATTTATTGTATATGTTTTAATGAAGTCATAGAAATCATTCACATTTGCACCTAGAGACTTTATATATAGCAATTTAACTAGGATAAAACATACATGGAAATACATAAGGAAAGTATCATTTCACATTGTTTGACTGAATACATGGCACTTTGAAAATTGAAGAGTATGATCTAATCTTAGGGATTGTATGACTTTGTTCAATGTCACCTTCAATATGTAGGAATAAATACCTTATAGTATATCTGTAGCTTATTTTTTTCACTTATGTTCCACATTTGTACCTTATTATGTTTCTATCAACCTCAAATAATGTAACAAAATATTAAAGACATTTCCAAACTCATAATAAATTTTTCAAAAGAAATTCTTGTTTAATTCATAACTATGAAGTATAAGGTGAATTCTCAAAGGCAGCAGTAAACTTAATGCAGGGAACATATAAAGAATACTCCAAGTTTGACTTTGAAAATTTTTAGGTAAGTTAAAATCTAAAATAATTCACAAACAATACCTTAACTTTATTGTACCACACATCATGTAGTATATGCTGTATTTATCAAAGCATATTTAATTCTAAACCGAAGCTTAGCATTTATTTCATTATTTTTCTACAAAGCAAATAATACTGAATTCAAACATTCACACCTGTACATAGACTTTTTAAAACATTAAGTAATAAATTAATTTGATAATACAGATAAAGCAAATCATTTTTCTATATATGAAACATTCATATATGAAAAATGTCAAACATTTAATCAGAGATAAAAGCAAATGGAAGAAGCAGAACCCCCTTTCCAGAAAGGAAAACTGAGGATGGAAGCAAGCAACTTTAGGCAGTTTATGATTATAGTAACTTCAGTTTAGGAAAACAAATAAGCTCCTCTTAGTAATTTGCCCTTTTGGAGATGTGAAAGGCAAATAACACTCTAGATATGCTGTCCTTCTGATTATCCTTCCTAGGGAATCAATCTGATCAGTGTTGATGCATGCATTGGGGCAGGCTATGCTGTACACAAAGGCACCAAGCCAAGGGGTTGAAATTGAGCCCGTGTTTCAATCACCAAGTCCTAGACCTTGGCACAGGGCTGTGTCAGTTTGGAGAGATCACCTTTCTAGAATCTCAGTCACCATTGGGGCCATGCTGATGCACATTATCACAGTCTATTTGACCAACAGCTTTGATACTGGCCATTGGCTCATTATAAAGGAAAGAATGGATGTCTGTCCAGTGCAGTAATTTCTCTTAGGTTAATTCATCAGTCAAGGGTGCACATGAATACAAATGAGTAACATACCTGTGGACATTCTACTGTGCATAAACAAGGAGAAAACGTTGGTACACTGATAGGTTCAAGTACACCAAATATCTATCTCTATGTTAGAAATTACTCTTGTGATGTACTGATAGAATGGAGTTAAGTTTTACCAGGACTCTTTTACATCATCCTTACATCTCCAAAGCCATACGGCATAAGGTATATCACCCGGGGTAATATAAAATAAGACAGTACACTTGCTGGCACAATTATGTGCTATGGGAATGAAACCTGACTCAGGCACATTGAGGCAATAACTTCCAAGCCCCCTTCCTCCAGTTGTATGTGTATACATACATATATAATATGATTATGCCTTTCTTAAGAAAGAGCAATGTGTGTATATGTTAGTATAACCATCTCTATGTAAACTTTATACTATACCTATATCTATAAAGATAGATATCTGTAATTTTTTATATTAACATAGAGAAATAGACAGAAAGACACATCCCATTGGCTACTTTAATGATTAGAAGAGGAGAAAGCATGATGAATAATTTTATAGAACTCAAAATTGCTTGACTTATTACTAACAGGATTATCTGTGTTAAAAAACAACAAAAACAATATCTTGAGTTGGGAGACTAGAATCTTTTTAACTGAGTGCTACTTAGATAAATTTAAAGGAGTATTTTTGTTTTTGTTTTTGTTTTGTTTTGTTTTGCTTTGTTTTGCAGTGGAGAGAAAGCAGCTCTATATTAATCTTTCCATAGTACAGAAACCTTTGAAGATTTAGCCAACATTTTGATCACTAACATGCCAAAACTTATCTGATGCATAGAAACTTGGTGTTGTTTCTTAGCAGGAGGCCATTAGATCTATATCTTGTACTGGTCATTGTATATCTATAGATTTACATCTATTACTCTGTATATGTTTGTGTCTATATATCACCAAAATATTGTTGATGGTGGCTCAGACAGTAGAGTCTGCCTGCAAGGCAGGAGACCTGAGTTTGATCACTGGGTCAGCAAGATCCTCCAGGGAATGGAATGGCAACCCACTCCAGTATTCTTGTTTGGAGAATTCCATGGACAGAGAAGCCTGGCATGCTACTGTCCATGAGGTCACAAAGTCAGACACGACTGAGTGACTAACACTTTCATAGACTTACATCTATTACTCTGTGTATGTTTATGTCTATATATCACCAAAATATTACTGTTGATGATTCTTTATGTCTAAAGATAGAAAATAGCCAGAAGATGAAGTGTAATTTCCTCTCTAATACTCACTATAATGATGAAAAGGGTATTATTCAAGTAGGGGTATGACCATCACCTCCCGCTATGGCACTGACCTTATAAATGTCTGCTAAAAAGTATTTATGTCTCTCATTTGAGTCTACCAGTATTTGAGGTCTGCTGCTATTTTTCCCTAGTGGTGTGTAGCCTATCATATCTTACTTGTATGTTAGATGTTTTTCAATGCGTATATTCATTTCTAACTATATAAACTTAAAGTTTGAAGGAGGAATCTGGCAACCCATTTCTTCTAATTTTGCCTATATAAGAACGAAGATCTAAGAAGTTTAACAGAATTGAAACTATCATCCATGTTCTCCTTGGGGTAATTGCAGTTCACACATATAATTATGGAAGTTTGGCAATAGGAGCTAGTTATTAAGGATTGAGGCTCTGTTTTGTGATTTCTTGAGTTGAAATTATATGATCTTTAACAATGGGCAAGCTTGAAAAAAATGGCCCATATATTCCTGGTGAAATTAATCAATACCTAATTATTTGGAAGCTATAAATGCTATCTTTGGCTGACATGCTCACAAAATGTGTTTTCTTCTGTCAATAAAAGCCTAACAAATCAGAAATCTAGCATAAGGGAGGTTATTACAGAGGACAAAAGACTCACCCTCATTTTTTCACTTATCTGGTTCATCAATTCAATGATATTTATGCCACTTAAATAAGAAAAAAAAAAGAGCTTGGGCCTTACAAATATAATTGGAAAATAGTAACAAACTGATAATACCTGAAACCACAGAAAATGTAATACTCTAAAAATATCTGTAGAATTCAGGACACTAGCAGAGCAACTCCTGAGATACAGAAAATGAGTATCACCATGTTGACCTTAAAAATATATTTAAATTGTCATGCATTGGTCTGCTTTGTTTATTTAAGTGCTAATTTTTGAATCTGAAATCGGATTTCATTGATCATAGTGAACGCTGACAGGCTCCTCTCAGATCAAAGGCATATTCCCTCAGTTGCTGGAAAGTTTGGCTGTAGATGGCTTAGCGCTAAATCCCTCAGGCTGAGAGAACCATCTTAATGTCAAAGCATCTTCTCAAGAGCAGCCTCTTCAGTGATTGTCACAAAGCTGTTTTTCATGGAGAAATGCATGACAGAATAACACGCTCTCTGTTCTTGCATATTCCACCATTTCTTTCTGCCATGACTTAAATCACACACTTTCATTCTTTACTGTAAACTCAGAGACTCTGTCAGAGATTTTCTTCATATTAGTAAGAACAGTCTGTTAGTAATTTGCCTGTCCTCAATTATTTGCTTTTAAGATCACTGACTTTGGGGCTCACTCTTTAGAGATCCTTACTAGGACTTAATCTTTTGAAATCCTGTTGAATTCAACTACATTTGAGAAGAATCACCAGAAAAGCTCATTTTTTATCTATCATCTGTGTATCTATCAACCTACCTACCTACCTGTCATCATCTTTACATATCTGGGCATTGAATAATATTTTATTGAATTGCCTTTTTCACTAAGCCTATTAGTCAATACAATTATATAATATCTTGAGATTTTTCCTTTATATCCATCATAGTATTTTCTAGACTTCAAGTGTTTATACTGAACAAATAACCAAAATCTTATTTACACCATTAGAAATTATATATAAAAGCTTACAGCTGCAAATTAACATCAATATATAAATTTACATGTCTCAGGATGAAACTAGTTTATTAAACTTCTGAAATATAAAGACCACCAACCTATGAGTCACCAGAAAATAGTATAATTCTAACTTTATCTTTAAAACTTTTCTTCATAACATAATAATATACAAACTGAAAAATGCATAAGCATAATTATACAGTACCACAAACATCTATAAAGAAAACACTTGTATAGTCTATAATGTGAGCCAAGAAATAGAGCAATGTCAGAGACTCAGAAACACACATTGATGTTCTTTCCTGTTATTGCACCCTTCCCTTTATCCTAGAAGTAACCACTATCTTAGTTTTATAAGTTTACCTCTACCCTTTTTCTTTTCTAATGGCAAAAGAGAGTAAACCCCCTCATTTTTCTATATACTGAAGGAAAAGGAAATGATATATATCTGTGTTTTGGCATCAAATTGCTCTAACATGTAGATATTCTTTTTCCTAGATGAATATTTTTCTAATTTAGGAACTATTATGCATGCTGTTGCTGTCTCCTTAAGCCCTTTCATTAAATTTGATTGTATAAGACTGCTGCTTTATTGTGAAAATTATGATCAACCCTTGCTAATTTATAAATTGCTTTTACTAGTTCGGTATAATTATGAAAATAGTAAAACTCTTAGAAACTAAAATAGCCTTTCAAAATCATCCCTTAGCATCTTTTACTTCCTATAAGATGCAATAATAATATTTTATGCAAGTAACTGTGATATTCTGGTCTTGAATTACTGCCGCAGAACCGGTAATTACCTGAGAAATATCTTCAATAGTGTTAAAAGATTGCAATTTGTAATGGTTTACATTTAATGATACTTTGTGTTGTAAAGGGAATTTATAGAGAGCAATAGAGTTTTTACCATATTTTGTGAATTCAGTGAATTCATGGTCACTTAAGGGGACACTTTAGGCAAATGTGAAAGACAAACAGCAGTACTTTTGCTAGGGTTGAAACCAGTCATGAAGGCTACAGGCACTGATGTTGTGAAGGAAGATGGAAACTTTCCTTTCACTTAAAACAAAAACAAAAACAAAAACAAAAAACTGTCTCTTTGTAGCACTTTTATATATTTTAGACTGCAGAGTCAAAATAGATTTAGCTGTTTTTCTGGTGGTAATTTTGTATCATTGGTTGTCCTTCCTTCCTTCTCTCTCCTCCCTCCCTTCTTCCTTCCCTCCCTCTGTCTCTGTTGGCAAACATTTGGGTTGTTTCCACCTTTCCCAGAATTTCAGCAAAACTTCCTTTTCCAGGCCTCACATCGTCTATTGTATGTCTCTACTTGGAATCTCTTGTCCAGAAGGGTTTATAGCCCCCTTATATCATTTACAAGCATTCCCCATCCGTTTTCCTACCTGCATTTAAGTTTTGTGAGTTAGAGATGAGTGAGTCCATCCTCCAGGTATCTTCCAGACAAGTTAGAACAGATGTACACAATAATTTACAGATAAAGTCTGCTTCGTTCCCTCCTTTTGGAGGGAGAAGATGGGACTTTGAGCTGCCACCATTTGGGATCAAGACCAAGACTGCCACTGAGGTTGGTCAGAGGTTGTGGGCAGATGAATAAAATTGCTGAAAACTGAACATTTTCTACCATTCTGAAGATGGCATTTTTTCTTCTTTTTAGAGCTTTTTATTTTGTATTGGGTATAACCAATTAACAAACAATGCTGTGACAATTTCAGGTGAACAAGGCAGGGACTCAGTCATATACATCCCTATATCCATCCTCCCCCAAACTCCCCTCCCATCCCGGAAGCCTCATAACAATGAACAGAGTTCCATGTGCTATACAGTAGGACCTTGGTTATTCATTTTAAACGTAGCAGTGTGGACATGTCCATCCCAAACTCCGCAACTATGCCTTTACCCCTATCTCTACCCCAGCAATAAGCTGCTTCTCTAAGTCTGTGAGCCTGTTTTGTAGCTAAGTTCGTTTGTATCATTTCTTTTTAGATTCCACATATAACAGGTGCCATTGGATAGTTCTTCTTCTCTGTCTGACATACTTCACTCAGTATAACACTCTCTAGGTCCATCCATGTTCCTGAAAATGGCATTAGTTTGTTATTTTCAATGATACTCCACTGTGTATATATACACCATATCTTCTTTACTCTGTTGATGGACATTTAGGTCGCTTCCATGTTTTGGTTGCTGTAAACTTTTCTCTGGCTATATGCCCGGGAGTGGGACTGCAGCATCATATGGCATCTCTTTCTCTAGCTTTCTAAGGACCCTCCATAGTGTCTCTACAGTGGCTGTCCTGACTGACATTCCATCCAACAGTGCAGGAGGGTCTGCTCCTCCCCACGCCTTCTACAGCATTTACTGTTTGTGATTTTTTTTTTTTTTTTAATGATAGCCATTCTGGCTGGTGTGAGGTGATTTATTGTAGTTTTGATTTGCATTTCTCTAATAATTAGTGATGTTGAATATTTTTTCATGTTCCTATTGGCCATCTATATGTCCTCTTTGGAGAAGGGATGACTTTTTCTTAATTGGATATTCTGTTACTTTCTATAAACTTTTGATTGTTTGTTAGAACTCCGAAAAAGTTGATTCAAATAGGCTTTATTTTGTTTAATGTCTCTTCCTGTGAGCAAACAAGAGCTTGGTGCTTCCTAGACTGCCATCTTACTTTAGGCTCCATTTTTTTTTTTGTTTTTTTCCATCACTGTAATTTACCTCAAGTTCCCATTCTATAAACTCCAAAGCTTCACATAAAAATTAGGCCACTTCTTTTCAAACATAACATATTCTTTTTTGTTGATCCACCCCCCAATTCTTTCAGTTAGAAGTGATCTTGTACCTCCCAAAATATTTTTCAAGCTTGAATGATGTATTTTTAAAGACAAATAAATCCTCAATGATTTTCAGTTGTTGACCTTTATAAGTTACTTTGTTCTCATTTAAAATATATTCAATATGTGTAAACTAAAATATATTCCTTTGGTAGAACACTCATACAATTGCTATATTTGAGACATAAATAAAATAGAACAAAACAGTAAAAATCACTATTGCCATTACTGCTATATTAAAAAGGATAGGATTGTTTTGCTCAAAATTATGGGATTATTAAAAGATTATTAAAAGAAAGAATTTGTGTATTCACTGATTTATAGATTCAACTTAATTTCTAACAAAATTCCAACATTTATTTTTGCAGAAATTGACAAGCACATCCTAAAATTTATGTAGAAATGAAAAGGATCAGAATATTTAAAATAGGCTTAAAAAAACAAGTTTGGAGCACTGAATAGCTCCAATTTCAAAATTTATTAAACAGCTACACTGATAAAGATAGTGTGGTGTGGCACAAGAATAGACATATCGATCAATGGAGTAGATTTTACATTCTAAAAATACACTCATTTATGTGAAATGTAGTTTTATAAGATTTTATAAGATTGCTGAGACAATTTGATGAAACAAATTTTTCAACAAATGGTGTTAGGACACCCAAATATCCATGTGAAAAATAGTGAAACTGCAACTCTTCTTTATGCCATCTATAAACTTTCTTTCAAAATAGAGTATACACCCAAATTTAAGAGTAAAACTGGGCGTGGTCCCAAGATGGAGGAGGAATAGGGCAGGGAGACCACTTCCTCCCCCACAAATTCATCAAAAGGTCATTTGAATGCTGAGCAACTTCCACAAAACAGCTTCTGAACCCCGTGGGGGAGGACACCAGGCACCCAGAAAGGCAGCTCATTTTCTCTGAGAGAAGATAGGACAAAATATAAAAGAAGAAATGAGAGGTAAAAGGGTTTTGGATGGAGACCCATCCTGGGGAGGAAGCTGTGAAGGAGGAGAAGTTTCCACACAATAGGAAAGCCTCTCACAGGCGGGACTTGTGTGGAAGGTTGGAAGCTCAGAGGGCAACATAGGCGGGAGAAGGGGACACACACACACACACACACACACACACACACACACACACACACACAGAATATGCCCCTAAGTGTAACTGCCAGTGCAGAAGTCGCCCAGGCGTGTCTGCCACCACGAGTGGGGGGCTGGACAGGCAGGCGTGGGCTGCTTAATCAGTGCTTAGGGTAAGGACCTGGCCCGAATGCCCTGAGGACACTCTGAGGCAACTAGCAACCCAAACTGTGGGATCTCCAGAGAGAGAGAAGAAAAATAAGAGAGAACTTTCCCGCAAAAGGCTCTAACTCACAGAACAAAGAATTGAGTGAATGTCAAAGGAGAGTTAGCCGGCTGCAAACAGGCCCCTCTCACCCAGAGTCAGAGAGGCAGCCTGACAGCCAGAGCCAGAAGGCAAGGGTCTCCTCCAATCTCAGCTCCAGAAACCGGCATCCTCCACCAAATGGGAGCAGGCTCCCGGTTGCTAACCGAGTCTTCCTGGGATCCTGGACGGTTGACATCTGCCAGTAGGGTTGGAGCCTGATATGAGCTCCCCAGAGGAGACATACGGCACACCTGAGATGGTGCTTTTGCAACGCACCCGGGAAACCAAGCAGCTGGGACAAGGGAGGTGACTAAGACACGTGGCCCACCTGGGACAGTGAGTTCACCAAGCACATGTCCCCTGAGCTGCTTAGACCTGGGAAGGGCACAAAACTCATGCCCAACCGAGTCTGTGCCCTTGCGGAGTACCTGAGCACCCGAGCTGCTCAGACCTGGGAAGTGCACGAAGCGCAGGGCCCGCTTCGGACAGTGCCCTTGCAGAGCACCCTGGAACCTGAGCAGTGTAGGCCGGGAAGCACACACTGCCTTGAGCTGTGGCAAAGCCAGTGTGGTCTACATGCTGCGAGCACTCCCCACCCAGCCAGTGATATTTTTTTGCATTGTCCCTCCTCCCCACAACTGAACAAGCGAACCTAAATAAAGTGACCACATTTGCCCCCTTGTGTCAGGGCAGATTAAACACTAAAGAGACTTGCAAACAGAGGAAGCCAAAATAAACAAAGAAGCGGGAACCAGTCTGGAAGTGACAGGTGCAAAAGATTAAAACCCTGGACTTAACATTAACTAAGCACTGGAGTGGGCCTTTAGCCCTTGAAAACAAGTACAATCTGGAACAAGGAATTATCTGAAACTGAACTGACCCCACACTGTTCATAACAACTCCAGAGAAATTCCTAGATATATTTTTACTATTATCACTTTTTAATTTCTTAATTTAAGTTCTTTATTACTCTTTTAATTGTCATTTTTAAACTACTATTGCCATGCAAAAAAGACCTTATTTTTAAAGCAAATTTCATATATATATATAAATTTTTATAATTGCTTTTGTTTTGCATTTTTTATATATTTTTTTGAGAGTCTAAACTTAATACTAGATTTTTAATATTTGCTTTTTGGTATTTATTATCAATTTTGTACCTTTAAGAATCTAATCTTCATTATCATTTTCATTTAGGGATGTGATTACTGGCATGATTGCTCTCTCCCCATTTGACTCTCTCTTTTCTCCCCCAGGTGATTTATATCTCCTTACCCCCCTGCTCTTCTCTACTTAACTCTGTGAATCTCTCTCAAGGTTCCAGGCTATGGAGAAAACTTGGGGAACTGATTACTGGATAGAATGGTCGCTCCCCTATTGACTCCCCCTATTCTCCTCTTGGTAATCTCTATCTCTCTCATCCCTCTGAATCTCTCTGGGCATTCCAGACTGTGGAGAGCACTTAGGGAACCGATGACTGGCTAGATTTCTCTTTCCCCTCTTGACTCCCCCTCTTCTCCTCCTGGTCACCTCTATCTCCCTCCTCTCTCTTCTCTTCTTCTTGTAACTTTCTGAACCTCTTTGGGTATCACTTGCTGTGGAGAATTGTTTCACCATTAACCTAGATGTTTTATCATCTGTGATGTATGGATAGAGAAGTCTTGAGGCTACTTTAAGAATAAGACTGAAAGCCGGAGGCAGGAGGCTTGACTCCAAAACTTGAGAACATCAGAGAACTCCTGATTCCAGGAAACATTAATAGACAAGAGCTCACCCGAACGCCTCCATACCTACACTGAAACCAAACTCCACCCAAGAGCCAACTAGTTGCAGAGCAAGACATATCATGCTAATTCTCCAGCAGAGTAGGCACAGCCCTGAGCATTAAAAGACAGGCTGCCCAAAGCCATGCCAAACCCACAGACACCCCAAAACTCACTATTGGACACTTCATCACACTGCAGAGAGAAGATATCCAGCTCCACCAATCAGAACACAGACACAAGCTCCCTTAACCAGGAACCTTGACAAGCCACTAGTCCAACCCCACCCAAAGGGAGCAGGCTCCACAATAAAGAGGAACCAGGAACTTCCAGCGTGCAGAAAGAGCACCCCATCACAGCAATATAAACAAAATGAAAAGGCAGAGAAATATTCAGCAGATAAAGTAACATGATAAATGCCCATAAAATTAAACAAAAGAGGAGGAGCTAGGGAGTCTCCTGAATTATTATTCTGGAGAATTCCAGAATAATAATACTACTACTGATCCAAATCTTGAAACCAAAATGGAGTTACAGATAAATAGACTAGAGACAAGGATTGAGAAGATGCAAGAAATGTTTAACACGAACCTGGAAGAAATAAAGAAGAGTCAATCAATAAAGAACAGTGCAACAACTGAGATCAAAGGCACTCTGGAGTAAACCAACAAATAACTGAGGCAGAAGATAGGATGAGTGAGGTGGAAGGTAGAATGATGGAAATAAATGAAGCAGAGAGGAAAAAAAGAAAAAAAAAAAAGAATTAAAAGAAATCAGGATAACTTTAGAGACCTCTGGGATAATGTTAAATGCTCCAACATTCGAATCATAGTAGTCCCAGAAGAAGACAAAAGCAAAGGGCATGAGACAATACTTGAGCAGACAATAGCTGAAAAGTTTTCTAAAATGGGGAAGGAAATAGCTACCCAATTCCAAGAAACCCAGAGAGTCCCAAACAGAATAAACCCAAGGCAAAACACCCCAGGACACATATTAATCAAACTAATGAAGCTCAAACACAAAGAACAAATATTAAATGCAGCAAAGGAAAGACAACAAATAACACACAAAGGGATCCCCAGAAAGATAATGGCTGATCTTTCAAGAGAAACTCTTCAGGCAAGAAGGGAATGGCGGGACATACCTAAAGTGATGAAGGAGAAAACCTGACAATGCAGATTACTGTACCAAGCAAGGATCTCATTCAACTATGAAGGAAAAATCAAAAGCTTTACAGACAAGCAGAAGCTCAGAGAACTCAGCACCACCAAACAAGCTCTTCAACAAATGCTAAACGATCTTCTCTAGACAGGAAACACAGAAAAGGTTAATAAACTCGAACCCAAAACAACAAAGTAAGTGGAAATGGGATCATACTTGTCAATAATTACCTTAAATGTAAATGGTTTGAATACCCCAACCAAAAGACAAAGGCTTGCTGAATAGATACAAAAACAAGACCCCTATATATGCTGTCTACAAGAGACCCACCTCAAATCAAGGGACACATACTGACTGAAAGTTAAGGGCTGGAAAAAGATATTTCATGCAAATGGAGACCAAAATAAAGCAGGAATAGTAATACTCACATCAGATAAAATAGACTTTGAAATAAAGGCTGTGAAATGAGACAAAGAAGGACACTACATAATGATCAAAGGATCAATCAAAGAAGAAAATATAACAATTATAAATATATATGCACCTAACATAGGAGCACCTCAATATGTAAGGCAAATGCTAACAACTGTGAAAGGGGAAATTAAACACAATAATAGTTGGAGTCTTTAATATCCTACTCACACCTATATATAGATCAATCAAACAAAAAAATTAGCAAGAAAACACAAACTTTAAATGATACAATGGACAGCTAGACCTAATTGATATCTATCGGACGTTTCACCAAAAACAATGAATTTCACCCTTTTCTCAAGCGCACACTGAACATTCTCCAGGATAGACCACATCCTGGGCCATAACTCTAACCTTGGTAAATTAAAAAAAAAAAAAATTGAAATATTTCAAGCCATCTTTTCTGATCACAATGTGGTAGGATTAGTTGTCAACTACTGGGAGAAATCTATTAAAAATAGAAACATATGGAGGCTAAATAAAACACTTAAGAATAACCAACAAATCACAGAAGAAATCCAAAAGGAAATAAAATATTGATAGAAAAAAATGATAATGAAAACGCCACAATCCAAAACCTGTGGGATTCATTTAAAAGCAGTACTAAGAGAAAGGTTCATAGCAATACAAGCTTACCTCAGGAAACAAGACAAAAATCAAATAAATATAATAAATGTACACCCAAAACAACTAGAAAAAGAAATGAAGATTCCCAGGGTTAGTAGAAGGAAAGAAATCACAAAAAATTAGTGCAGATATAAATAAAAAAGAAACAAAGGAGACTATAGCAAAAATCAACAAAACCAAAAGCTGGTTCTTTGAGATAATAAATAAAATAAACAAACCATTGGCCAGCATCATCAAGAAAAAAAGGGAAAAGAAACAAATCAATAAAATGAGAAATTAAAATGGAGAAATCACAGCAGACAACACAAATACAAAGGCTCATAAAAGACTACTATCAGCAACTATATGCCAAATAAATGGGCAACTTGGAAGAAATGGACGAATTCTTAGAAAAGTATAACCTTTCAAAACTGAACCAGGAAGAAATAGAAAATCTTAACAGATCCATCACAAGCACAGAAATTGAAACTGTAATCAACCATCCTCCAACAACAAAAACCCAGGACCAGATGGGTTCACAGGTGAATTCTGCCAAGAATTTAGAGAAGAGCTAAGGCCAACCCACTCCAGTATTCTTGCCTGGAGAATCCCAGGGACAGTGGAGCCTGGTGGGCTGCCATCTATGGGGTCACACAGAGTCAGACACGACTAAAGCAACTTAGCAGCAGCAGCAGCAATGCCTATCCTACTCAAACTCTTCCCGAAAATTGAAGAGAAGGGGACGGACAGAGGATGAGATGGTTGGATGGCATCACCAAAGCAATGGACATGAATTTGAGTAAACTCTTGTAGTTGGTGATGGACAGGGAGGCCTGGCATGCTGTAGTCCATGGGGGCGCAAAGAGCTGGCCACTACTGAGCAACTGAGCTGAACTGATAACCACAGCTTCTGCTGCTGCTGCTGCTAAGTCACTGCAGTCATGTCCGACTCTGTGCGACCCCAGAGACGGCAGCCCACCAGGCTCCCCCGTCCCTGGAATTCTCCAGGCAAGAACACTGGAGTGGGTTGCCATTTCCCTCTCCAGATAAGCACCACACATACTTATATTTTCCATGTCCATTCGTTTGACAAAACGTCAGAACAAGTACAGAGACATCTTTAAAGATTCCTTAGTGGCACAGTTAGCACTTCCAAATCTTCTGATTAGTTGCAGGGGACACTTCAGCAATTTGGATTTAACTCCTGATTCAAATAAAGTTTTCTTAAAGCTATGATATAACCTCAGTTCTTTAATAGTCACTTGTTAGATATATATAGTTCAACACTAGTAAAGTTATCTTTGAAGAAGTGAATTGGAGTGGACATTTTACCAGGTAAAATTTTAATAGCTGTTGGAGCTGTTTTGCTGTATCAATATGCACTTCCTCTGGAGTCATTTAAAAACTCAGAGTTAATATTAATCACACATTCTGTAATGATATACAAGACCATTTGAATTGATGTTTGAAGAATTTTCTTTCAGATAGTGGGGAAATGTCAAAAATTAGGCTATATTTCATGAATAGATAGTGCCACTTAAAATATATGTTTAAACATTGATACTGAGTGTAAATCTGTGGCTATAAAGCATTAATTTGCATTTCAAAATAAGTTGTAAGTTCAGTTCAGTTGGTCAGTCGTGTGCGGCTCTTGAGACCCCATGGACTGCAGCACACCAGGCCTCCCTGTCCGTTAGCAACTCCCGGAGTTTACTCAGATTCATGTCCATTGAGTCGGTGACGCCATCCAGCCATCTCATCCTCTGTCGTCCCCTTCTCCTCCCTCCCCCAATCTCTCCCAGCATCAGGGTCTTTTCCAATGAGTCAGTTCACATCAGGTGGCCAAAGTATTGGAGTTTCAGCTTCAGCATCAGTCCTTCCAATCAATATTCAGGACTGATTTCCTTTAGGATGGAATGGTTGGATCTCCTTGCAGTCCAAGAGACTCTCAAGTCTTCACCAACACCATATTTCAAAAGCAACAATTCTTCAGCACTCAGCTTTCTTTAGTCACACTCTCACATCCATACATGAGTAGTGGAAAACCATAGTTTGACTATACGGGCCTTTGTTGGCAAAGTAATATCTCTGCTTCTTAATATACTGTCTAGGATGGTCATAACTTTTCTTCTAAGGAGCAAGCGTCTTTTAATTTCATGGCTGCAATCACCATCTTCAGCGATTTGGGAGCCCAAAAAAATAAAGTCTGCCACTGTTTCCCCATCTATTTGCCATGAAGTGATGGGACCAGATACTAAGATCTTAGTTTTCTGAATGTTGAACTTTAAGCCAACTTTTTCACTCTCCTCTTTCACTTTCATCAAGAAGCTCTTTAGTTCTTCACTTTCTGCCATAAGGGTGGTGTCATCTGCATATCTGAGGTTATGGATATTTCTCCCAGCAATCTTGATTCCAGATTGTGCTTCATCCAGCCCAGCGTTTCTCATGATGTACTCTGAATGGAAGTTAAATAAGCGGGGTGACAATATACAGCCTTGACGTACTCCTTTTCCTATTTGGATCCAGTCTGTTGTTCCATGTCCAGTTCTAACTGTTGCTTCCTGACCTACATATAGGTTTCTCAAGAGGCAGGTCAGGTGGTCTGGTATTCCCATCTCTTTCAGAATTTTCCAGTTTATTGTGATCCACAGAATCAAAGGCTTTGGCATAGTCAATAAAGCAGAAATAGATTTTTATCTGGAACTCTCTTGTTTTTTCTATGATTCAACGGATGTTGACAATTTGATCTGTGGTTCCTCTGCCTTTTCTAAAACCAGCTTGAACATCTGGAAGTTCACAGTTCAGGTATTGTTGAAGCTTGGCTTGGAGAATTTTGAGCATTGCTTTACTAGTATGTGAGATGAATGCAGTTGTCCCATAGTTTGTGCATTCTTTAGTATTGGAATGAAAACTGACCTTTTTCCAGTCCTGTGGTCACTGCTGAGTTTTCCAAATTTGCTGGCATGTTGAGAGCAGCACTTTCACAGCATCATCTTTCAGGATTTGAAGTAACTAAACTGGAATTCTATCACCTCCACTAGCTTTGTTCATACTGATTCTTCTTAAAGCCCACTTGCCTTCACATTCCAAGATATCTGGCTCTAGGTGACTGTTCACACCATCTTGGTTATCTTGGTCGTGAAGATCTTTTTTGTACAATTCTTCTGTGTATTCTTGCCACCTCTTCTTAACATCTTCTGCTTCTGTTAGGTCCACATCATTTCTGTCCTTTATTGAGCTCATCGTTGCATGAAATATTCCCTTGGTATCTCTAATTTTCTTAAAAAGATCTCTAGTCTTTCCCATTCTATTGTTTTCCTCTATTTCTTTGCACTGATCACTGAGGAAGCTGTTCTTATGTCTTCTTGCTATTCTTTGCAACTCTGTATTCAGATGAGTATATCTTTCCTTTTCTCCTTTGCCTTGGACTTCTCTTCTTTTCTCAGCTATTTCTGTGGCCTCCCTAGATAACTGTTTTGCATTTTTGCATTTCTTTCTTGGGGATGCTCTTGATCACTGCTTCCTGTACAATGTCATGAACCTCTGTCCATAGTTCTTCAGACACTCTGTCTATCATATGTAATCCCTTGAATCTAACTATATAAAGACTAGTTTCTCCCAGAGGATGGAGTGCTTCATTTCTAATCTCCACCGTGATCTCCTTTCAGGGGTTGTTGAAGGTCAGTTTTGCAGTGGCTCATTATTTATTCCTTGTAGAGATAGATGCCAAATTTTGTAGCAAAATTTGTAGTTTGAAAGAAATTTATTTTTTTAAGCTTTGGAAATAAAATAGAGTTTAGTTTTACTATTCTGTGCTCTGTTTTTCTCACTTAACATTATGTTTCTAATATTTAAGTATCTGTAATTTGCTTATTTTCCTTCTGTATGGCATTCCACTTTATGCTTTTTAAATTATTCATTGATTCTCTTGTCTATAGATATTTTAATATTTCTAGATTGTGCTAATATAGAATAAAGTTTCTATAAATTTTATTTTACATGTCATTTGAAACACATGTACAATAATTTTTCTAAGGAATAAACTAAGGCAAATTTTTAGGTCATAGGGTCATCACCAAATTTACAAAATAATGCATTTTCCAAAGTGATTGTCTTTATTTCAGTTCAGTTCAGTCGCTCAGTTGTCTCCGACCCTTTGTGACCCCATTACCTGCAGCACACCAGGCCTCCCTGTCCATCACCACCTCTGGAGTCCACCCAAACCCATGCCATTGAGTCAGTGATGCCATCCAACCATTCCATCACCACCTCTGGAGTCCACCCAAACCCATGCCATTGAGTCAGTGATGCCATCCAACCATATTATCCTGTCATCCACTTTTCCTCCTGCCCTCAATCTTTCCCAGCATCAGGGTCTTTTCCAATGAATCAGCTCTTTGCATCAGATAGCCAAAGTGTTGGAATTTCAGCTTAAACATCAGTCCTTCCAATGAACACCCAGGACTGATCTCATTTAGGATGGACTGGTTGGATCTCCTTACAGTCCAAGGGACTCTCAAGAGTCTCCAACACCACAGTTCAAACTTATCAATTCTTCAGAGCTCAGCTTTCTTTATAGTCCAACTCTCACATCCACACATGACCACTGTAAAAACCATAGCCTTGACTAAACATGTTTGTTGACAAAGTAATGCCTTTGCTTTTTAATATGCTGTCTAGGTTGGTCATAACTTTCCTTCCAAGGAGTAAGCATCTTTTATTTTCATGGCTACAGTCACCATCTGCAGTGATTTTGGAACCTCCCAAAATAAAGACTGACACGTTTTCCTCATCACAATCAGTGTGTTGTAGCCTGTATAGCCTCATCCTATTTACATTTGGTATAATCAGACAATAATTTTTGCCAAGATAATGGGTATAAAGTGTTATCTCACTGTTTTTAATTTGCATTTATTGTGTTTGAGAATTATTTCTTACATTTAACCTTTCATATCTCTGCTTTTGTTGAAATGCTTATTATTTTCCCCAGCTCGGCCTGTTGGATTGTTTTTTCTTTTTCTTCTAATTAGTAAGAAATTTTTATGTTTTGGTTATTAATTTTCATATTATCACAAAGGTCTTCTGCAGTTTAAGGTTTTTCATTTTATGTCCTTACCTTTATATTTCTACACTTTATCTTTATGATTTATATCTTAGGATTAAATAGAATTTTATAATTTTACTGTGTGAATTTATCATTATATTTTAGTTTGTATCTCTTGTGATCTTTTAATGAAATTCTTCTTTACATAGATATTGTAAAGGCATTTTCCTAATTTTCTTCTAATTGTTTGAATACTCATCTTAATTCATTTGATCAGTATATTGTTACAGAATATTTCCTCTATGCTCATAGATTATATTGCCCAGTTAGTCTTATTTCTTGCACAGTTCTTCTTGGGCTTAAGTGCCCATGTTAATCCAGACTTATTGAATTACTTGGAAAATGTTCTTTTCTATTTTTCTAGTAAAAATTGAATAACACTGAATTGTTTAATATTTAAATTTGATGTCTGAGCTAAACTTTGGTATGTTCTTTGTGCAAACAAAAGTTTTAACTTTATTAATGTATAACTGATACTCAACTGCAAATTTTGATAGAGTACAATTTGATGTTTTAACATACATAGACAACCATGAAATCACCATCATGGTGAAGAAATTTTTTAAAAATCACCCTTAAAGCCCCCTTGATATTCATACCCCACCCCTGCCTCTAGACAATCACTGATCTGTTTTCTGTCAAAGTAGAAAAGTTAGTGTTTTTTAGAATTTTACAACAATGGAATAATACAGTATAACCAACCATAGGTACTTTTTTGCTCTGACTTATTTTAGTTAATGGGCTTCCCTTATAGCTTGGTTGTTAAAGAATCTGCCTGCAATGCAGGAAACCTCAGTTTGATTCCTGGGTAAGGACGATTTGCTGAAGAAGGGATAGACTAAGCCACTCCAGGATTCTTGGGCTTCCCTGTGGCTCAGTTGGTAAAGAATCCGCCTGCAATGTGGGAGACCTGAATTTGATCCCTGGGTTGGGAAGATTCCCTGGAAAAGAGAAAGGTGACCCACTCCAGTATTCTGGCCTAGAGAACTGCATGGGCTGTATAGTCCATAGGATTGCAAAGAGTTGGACATGACTGAGCAATTTTCACACAGGATTTTAGTTAATATAATTATTTTGAGATACAACCATATTATTGAGTATATTGTTTGTTATGTTTTCTTGCTGAGCAACATTTCATTGTGTATGTTTATCACAATTTGATAAGTGTCATTTGGACTTTTCCCAGATTGTGGACAATGTAAATAAAGCTGCTACAGACATTTATATACAAATCTTTTATGGACATATGGTTTCATACTTAATTTAGATAAATACTTAGGAATGGAATTTCTGGAATATAGTCAGGTGAATTTTCAATGGTTTAAGTGAGTGATGAACTGATTTCCAAAGTAACTGTAAGATTGTATATTTCTACTAACAGTGTAGAACCTACTTTCATGAATTTCATGCTGACCACAGTTATTTATATCTTATTTTTCATATACATTTATTGCTTCATTTTACTTCTATATTATAAACTCTATAATAGTTTTCTTTATTTTCCCTTAGACAGTCACTTCTCTTATCAGTTCAGTTTAGTCACTCAGTCGTGGCTGATTCTTTACCACAACATGGACTGAAGCACTCCAGGCCTCCCTGTCCGTCACCAACTCCAAGAGTTACTCAGACTCATGTCCATTGAATTGGTGATGCCATCCAACCATCTCATCCTCTGTTGTCCCCTCTCCTCCTGCCTTCAATCTTTCCCAGCATTAGGGTCTTTTCCAATGAGCCAGTTCTTTGCATCAGGAGGTCAAAGTTTTGGAGTTTCAGCTTCAGCATCAGTCCTTCAAAAGAATACTAAGCACTGATTTCCTTTAGGATGGACTGGTTGGATGTCCTTGCAGTACAAGGGACTCTCAAGAGTCTTCACCAACACCACAGTTCAAAGGCATCAATTCTTCAGTGCTCAGCTTTCTATATAGTCCAACTCTGACATCCATACATGACTACTGGAAAACCATAGCTTTGACTAGAGGGACCTTTGTTGGCCAAGTAGTATCTCTGCTTTTTAATATGCTGTCTAGGTTGGTCATAACTTTTCTTCCAAGGAGCAAGCATATTTTAATTTCATGGCTTCAGTCACCATCTGCAGTGATTTTGGAGGCCAAAAAATTAGTCTGTCACTGTTTCCACTGTTTCCCCATCTATCTGCCATGAAGTGATGGGACCGGATGTCATAATCTTAGTTTTCTGAATGTTGAGTTTTAAGCCAACTTTTTCCACTCTCCTCTTTCACTTTCATCAAGAGGCTTTTTACATCTTCTTCATTTTCTGCCATAAGGGTGGTGTCATCTGCATATCTGAGGTTATTGATATTTCTCCCGACAAACTTGACTCCAGCTTGTGCTTCATCTAGCCCAGCACTTCTCATGATGTACTCTGCATAGAAGGTAAATAAGCAGGGTAACAATATATAGCCTTGAGGTAGTCCTTTCCCAATTTGGAACCAGTCTGTTATTCCATGTCCAGTTCTAACTGTTGCTTCAGTTAGACCTCTGCATACAGCTTTCTCAACAGTCAGGTCAGGTGGTCTGGTATTTCCATCTCTTGAAGAATTTTCCAGAGTTTGTTGTGGCCTACACAGTCAAAGGCTTTGGCATAGTCAGTAAAGCAGAAGTAGATGATTTTCTGGAACTCTCTTACTGTCTCGATGATCCAATGGATGTTGGCAATTTGATCTCAATCCAGCTTGAACATCTGAAATTTCACGGTTCATATATGTTGAAGTCTGGCTTGGAGGATTTTGAGTATTATTTTACTAGTGTGTGAGATGAGTGCAGTTGTGCAGTAGTTTGATCAATCTTTGGCATTGCCTTTCTTTGGGGTTGGAATGAAAACTGACATTTTCCAGTCCTGTGGCCCTGCTGAATCTTCCAAATTTGCTGGCATATTGAGTGCAACACTTTCACAGAATCATCTTTTAGGATTTGAAATAGCTTAACTGGAATTCCATTGCTTCCACTAGCTTTGTTCATAGTGATACTTTCTAAGGCCCACTTGACTTCACATTTCAGCAGGTCAGGTTCTAGGTGAGTGATCACACCATCGTGATTATCTGGGTCATGAAGATCTTTTTTGTACAGTTCTTCTGTGTATTCTTGCTACTTCTTCTTAATATCTTCTGCTTCTCTTAGGTCCATACCATTTCTGTCCTTTATTGAGCCCATCTTTGCATGAAACGTTCCCTTGGTATCTCTAATTTTCTTGACGAGATCGCCAATCTTTCCCATTCTATTGCTTTCCTCTATATCTTTGCATTGATCACTGAGGAAGACGTTCTTATCTCTCCTTGCTATTCTTTGGAACTCTGCATTCAAATGGGTATATCTTTCATTTTCTCCTTTGCCTCTCACTTCTCTTCTATCCACAGCTATTTGTAAGGCCTCTTCAGACTGCCATTTTGCCTTTTTGCATTTCCTTTTCTTGGGGGTGGTCTTGATCCCTGCCTCCTGTACAATGTCACGAACCTCTGTCCATATTTCTTCAGGGACTCTGTCTATCAGATCTAATTCCTTGAATCTATTTTTCACTTCCACTGTATAATCATAAGGGATTTGATTTAGGTCATACCTGAATGGTCTAGTGGCTTTCCCTACTTTCTTCAATTTAAGTGTGAATTTGGCAATAAGGAGTTCATGATCGGAGCCACAGGCAGCTCCTCATCTTGTTTTTGCTGATTGTATAGAACTTCTCCATCTTTGGCTACAAATATAATCAATCTGATTTCGGTATTGACCATCTGTTGTTGTCCATATGTAGAGTCTTCTCTTGTGTTGTTGGAAGAGGGTGTTTACTATGACCAGTGCATTCACTTGGAAAAACTCTCTTTACCTTTGCCCTGCTTCATTCTGTACTCCAAAGCCAAGTTTTCCTCTCACTCCAGGTATATCTTGACTTCCTACTTTTGCATTCCAGTCCCCTATAATGAAAAGGACATCTTTTTAAGTGTTAGTTCTAGAAAATCTTGTAGGTCTCCATGGAAATGTCAACTTCAGCCTTTTCAGCATTGGTCATCAGGGCATAGACTTGGATTACTGTGATACTGAATGATTTGCCTTGGAAATGAACAGATTATAGAGCTCCTATAATAAGAAAAGAGTCTCTAGTTTCACGTTTTTCTATTTTTTTCAGGCTTTTTTTCTTTTCTTAGATAACAGATATCCATCTGATATCCTCCTTTTTCTACCTAAATACTCTTTTTTTTCTGTAATACAGTACACATAACATAAAATTTTCTATTTTATAAGTGTATAATTTCATGGCATTAACATTCAGATTGTTATGCTACCATCACCACCATCCATCTCAAAGATTTATCCTATGATTCCAAATTGACTGCTGGACCCAATAAACATTTGTTCAACATTCTCACTCTTTCTCAGCTCTGAAAATCACCATTCTGTTTTCTTTTTAATTTTTTAAATTCATTTGTTTATTTTTGGTTATACTGAGTCTTCAGTACTGTGCATGGGCTTTCTCAGGTTGTGGCAATTGGGGGCTCCTCTTCATTGAGGTGCATGGACTTCTCATTGTGGCTTCTCATATTGCTGAGCACAGGCTCTAGGCTCATGGCTAAGTAGTTGCAGCACGCAGGCTCAGAAGTTGTGGTTCACAGGCTTAGTATTTCCACGACATGTGGAATTTTCCTGGATCAGGAATCGAATACCTGTCCCCTGCATTGGCAGGCCGGTTCTCATCCATTGTAACATTAGGGAAATCCAATCATTCTGTGCTTTTTTTTTTTTTTTTTTTGTCTTTAAGCATTTGTCTACTGTAGGTACCTCATATAAGTGAAATTATGTTGTATTTGTACTTTTGTGATTTTCTCACTTTACTTTGTATACTCTCTTCAAGGATTTATCAGTGTGTATTGTGTGTTAAAATTTCCTTCTAATTAAGGGTAAATAATATTGTACTATATGTGTATGTTACACTTTTTTAAACCCACTCATCCATCAATGGACATTAGGCTTGCTTCAAGCGATTGACTATTAGAAATAGTGCTGCTGTGAACTTGGGCATAAACATATCTCTTTGAGTCCTTGTTTCCAATTATTTTGATTTTATATGCAGAAGTGGAATTTTCTGCAAAAAGGCATATCCAAAAATATAATACTGATGTCAAAGAACTTATTGTCTGTATTTTCTTCAAGAAGTTTTGTGGTTTTAGATCTAACATTTAAGTCTTTAATCAATTTTGACTTTACTTTTGTGCATGTTGTGAGAGAGTTGTCCAGTTTGATTATTTTACAGGAACTGTCCAGGTTTTCCAACATCATTTATTGAAAAGACTGCCTTTTCCCCATTGTATATTGCTGCCTTCTTTGTAATTGACTAATTGCCCATCTAAGTGTAAGTTCACTTCTGGGCTCTCTATTCTGTTGCATTGATCATTGTGTCTACTTTTGTGCCAGTAGCATACTGTTTTGATGCCTAGAGCTTTGTAGTATACTTTGAGCTCAGGCAGCATATCACTTCTAGATTTGTTTTTTCTCAAGATTATTTTGGCTGTTCAGGGTCTTTGTGTTTCCATTTAATTTTAGAATTACTTGTTCCAGTCCTGTAAAGAATGCCATTGGTATTTTCATAGGGATTGAACTAAGTCTGTAGTTACCTTAGGGAGTATGGTCATTTTAACAATAGTAATTCTTCCTATCCATAAATGCAGCATATTTGTATCTATTTGTATGGTATTCAGTTTCTTTCATCAGTGTCTTATCATTTTCCAAATATAAGTATCTTACTTCCTTAGTTACATTTATTCCTAGTTATTTTATTCTTTTTTATGTGATAGTAAATGTAATTTTTTAAAATTTTCTGAAAGTTAGTGTTAGTTGTGTTCTTTCTTTCTTTTTCTGTTGTTAGTGTATAGACATACAACAGACTTCTCTATATTAATTTTTCATCCTGCAACTTTAACATATTCATTGATGAGATAGTAGTTTTTTGGTGATGCTTTTGGGATCTTCTAAGTATAATATTATGTCAGCTGCATACAGTGGTAGTTTTAAATTTTCCTTTCAAATTTGTATTTTTTAAAATATCTTTTTCTTGTATGATAGCTAGAGCTAGGACTTCCAATATTGTGTTGAATAAAAGGAACAAGTGTAGGCATACTTTTCTTGTTACTGATTATAGAGGAAGTACTTTCATATTTTTGCTAGTGTGTCTGATGTTAGCTATGTGCATGTCATATATAGCCTTTACTATGTTATATTTCCTCTATATCCATTTTGTTGAGTTTTTATTTTAAATTATTGTTGAATTTTGTCAAAGGTTTTTTCTTTTTTGTGCATCTATTGAGATGATCATATGATTTTCAATCTTCAGTTTGTTAATGTAGTTTATCAGTTGCTTTTTGATTATTTAACTATCCTTGTATCTTGGATAAATCCAAATTTATTATAGGGTATGATCCTTTTAGTATCCTGTCAAATTCGCTTTGCCAATACTGCATTAAGAGGTTTTGCATCTCTGTTGACCAGTCATTTTGGCCTCTCATTTTCTTTTTTTGTATGATGCTTTTGTCTGATTTTTTCATCTGCGTGATGCTGGCCTCATAGAATGAGTTTGAAGGAGGTCCCTCTTTAGCAAATTTTAGAATATTTTTAGATGAATAGATGTTAAATTTTCTTCAAATGTTTGCTAAAATTCACTCATGAAGCCATGTGGTCCTAGACTTTCGTTTGTCAGGAGTCATTTTTGTTTGTTTTTGCAGTTTATTTTTGTTTGGTTTTTGTTTTTGTTTTCATGCTGCACTTCCCCTACACATCTATATGTTATTCAGATAAACTTCTCTAGTAAGAAAATATAGAAATGATCCCTGAAAGTATAGCCTTAGGAGTTTGTTTTTTAACTTATTCAATTCTATTACTGGTAATAGATCTATTAATATTTTCTATTTCTTTCTGTTTCACTCTTGAGACATTGCATATTTCTAGGAATTTACCCTTTTCTTTAGCATGTCCATTTCTTGGTATATAATTTTTTATTAATAGTAGTCCTTTATGATTTTTCATATTTCTGCAGTGGCAGTTGTAACTTCCCTTTCATTTCTGATTATATTAACATGGACCTTCTCTCTTTTTTAAAATATCCTTTCAAAGAATCAGAAGTTGATCTCTTCTGTCATTTTATTTAGCCTTTATTTCCTTTATTTCTGCATTGATCTTTATGATTTCTTTCCTTCTGCTTACTTTGGGTTTTGTTTATTATTATTTCTATTCCTTTAGGTATAAGATAAGGTTGTTAATTTGAGATTTTTTCTTGTTTCCTGAGGCAGGCTATAAACTTCCCTCTTACAGCTGCTTTTATTGTGTCCCATGGATTTTAGATAATTTTGTTTTCATATTTATTAGTCCCAAGAGATTTTTAAATTTATTTTTAAATTTCTTCAGTGATCTCATGCTTGCTTAGTTGCATATAGTTTAGCCTCCATCTGTCTGTGTTTTGGGCATTTTTTTCCTTTTCAGTTGATTTCTAGTCTTGTAACATGTGGTCAGAAGAGATTCTTCATATTATTTCAGTTTTATTAAATTTGTTTAGACTTGTTTTGTGGCCTAGTATGTGGCTTATCCTGGAGATTGTCCCATAGGCACTTGAAAAATGTGTATTGGGTCATTGTGTAATTATTATTTCTTAGTAGTAATAAAATGTTCATTTGGTTATGAAATAATGTTTGGTTGACCATAAACTTTACACTTACATCACTTTTTGAAGTAAGAATCTACTTTTCTACTTTAAATTCTATTAGACATTTTGTGTGTATATACTCTGATGTTTGAACTAAGTACAGTTTAAATTATCTCATATTAAGAAAGATCCTGCCTTAAAATTTGGTGATGCAGAGGCTGTCCTAATCCTCCTTTAACAGATATATGCATAATCAAATGAGCATTTATTAATCTCCATTTTCTTCTGTGGTCTTTTCCTTATTTGTGAGACCTGCATGTTTAAATATCTGAATGGATAATTTAGAAAATACCAGCTACTACCCAATAAATTTAAGATTCCAAGAAACAGAAAGAACTTAATTATACATATTTGGCTACCTAGATTGTGACTGCTTTTTCCTTTCTTGATACTTGCTAGTAATCCTAGTCTGTTATTTCATTTTGATATTGCCCATATTAAGAGTTCAGTAAGAGGCGTTGGTACATCTAGTAGAAGGGATATGTGTTTTAAAATGTAACTGTAGCTCTTTTTTGTAATTGATCCTGGCATGCTACTGGCCTCTTTGAAGTTCCATTGCACAATTTCCTGAAGTCAGTATAAAACTGTGGTTCCCAAAATCTCTCATGTCTTGACACCTTTAGTGTCTTAGTATTTCTTTTCCTTTGATGAAAATAAAATACAAACAAAACCAAAAGCCAGTAATTCTATTTATTAAGTATGTATGTTAGCTGCTAAGTTGTGTCTGACTCTTTGTCACCCCATAGACTATAGCCTTCCAGACTCCTCTGTCCAAGGAATTCTCCAGGCTAAAATACTGGAGTGGGTGGCCATTCCCTTCTCCAGGGGATCTTCCTGACCAAGGAATTGAACCCTGGTTTCCTGCACTGAAGGCAGATTCTTTACCATCTGAGCTACCTGTATTCAAAGTTAATGGTTGTAATTTGCATGATGTCCAATAGGTGTCACTCTGTTTTCTCCAAAATTTTAAAGTATTCCACAGTGCCCGCGTTGTTAGTTCATTGTGATGCCCCAGTATACTTCGGCATTCAGTTTGGAGTTTTAAAAGCCATATACTGTATGAGAATTCTTTTAGAACTATTTATTTGGACCCTCGAAAACACTTTTTTTTTTTTTTTTTTCCATTAGGCAGCTCCTTCTTCGCCCTATGCCATAACTTGTGTCTGCAATTTCCTCTAGTTGGGGTGAATAAAAAATTTGTTTATGTACAATAATAGCTAAGAATGTGGTAATGATGATTTCAATGATGGTTACTTTTAACTACTTATGTTTAGTAGAAAAATAAAAATACTTCAAAGAGTTTAGTAGTTTTAGAGTAATTAACAAAGAATAATAAAATAAATTGATAGGTCAACACAATTTTGTCTAACTATAAGCAGTGCTTCAAATCTAGCGGCAGAACATGACTTTTGCAGCCTAGCCTTTATGTAGCTTCCCTGCTGAAGGTTTAATTTATTTGGCCTCTTGAGAAACACATTTGGCATTGTAATATGTTTTGCTTCCAGGTTCTATCTCCAAGAATGATTTGAAGAAATTGCACATAAATTTATTTTCAAGGCAAGCTAGTTTCCTTTTAAGGGACTATCTATATTCATCTCACATAGGTAGAGAGTAATACACTAAGCAAATGTAGATACTCAGCAAGTTAGGACCTCATAGATCTTATACATGTGGTCATTTCATATGTAATTTTATTAATCACTATCTCTATGAAATAAGAAATTTGAGGAACCTTAACTGGAGAAAAAAATGTGTGGATTTATATCACTGAAACATTTAAATATCTTATCCACAGTTAAATACATATATGATGAATCACTGGAAAATATTTTAAAAAATGAAATTTGGGAATATACTAAATATGCAAGTGTTTTTCTTCTTGATTTCTGACTCCCACAGAAAACATACGTTGATTTACTTGCAATTTTCATTTCTTGTTAAAATATACAGAATTAGTTATTAATGAATTAATTCATAGAGCTCTATGATATAGTTGGACTGAGATACATTGGGACTCAATGTGACCTTATCAAGTGAGGTGAGTCATTCATTAATTCAGATAATAGAACTTATCATAATAGTCTTTTGCTTATGCTGTTGTTGAATATAACCACTTTTATTCATATCTGTATATGCATATTGAGATAATATCATTTCATTAATTTTTGAACTGAGCCTTCATCATTGTAAGAGTATTTTTGAAAATTTTAGATAGCGCTTATTTTCAACTGTGTATTTGTGGGCTAACTTCATGTATGCTTGACTAATTTATATGCATTTGAAACTTTAAATGTATTTAGTTTATTTAAATATCCAGCACAGTGTTTAGTATGTAGAGAACATTCTAACATGCTAAGTTGTTTTCCTGTCTTGATTTTTAATAGTTTTATGTTCACCACTTTTTGTGTAATTGTTCTCCCCACTTCTTTAATCTCTGCACTTTCTTTTCCATATAGCAACTAAAAGAAAATTTCTCAACATAAATTTGATTGTGTTATTCTGCCCCTCAAAATCTTTCCATACTTTCTGTCACAGTTAAAATGAAACAAACAAATGAAAAATTATTCAAGAGCTGACAAGGCTCTTGTCAATTTTCTCTTCCTTTCCCTTGAAAGGGCTTATGATCACTTGATAGTTTTTCTTATATTTATTTGTATATTCTTATATGATTATTTTTTCTGCTTTGGAATTCTGGTGACCATACAATTCAAGGTTCAAAAATATATACTTTAAGAATGATAAGGGGTATTAAAACAACTAGAAGTGTATAGTTTTTGAAATATTTGTTAATTGACAAAAATCAATTTTGCCATATTGTTGAATCTAAAACTAATCCTATTCAGAAATTATTTTCTAAGCTATAATTCTTTCTAAAAATAAAAGTATTGCATATACATATATGAATATTAACAACAAAAACTTCTTTATGTTTGTTATTCAGAGATTAATAGAAGCATGAGGAGCAAGTTAATTTAGTACATATTTTAATACTTTAAATCAATTCTATTAGTGTTATCTGACTCTGATATAATGTCAATGATTTTTCCCATAGATGGAGATAGTCCAAAGCAGACTTTACAAAATTTCAGGCATAAATTTTGTTCTCCATTTATACTCATTTCATTTGTTTGATTTTTCATTTACTTTTGTAGGGATCTTAATGTCTTTCTATCTGTATGTTTTCAATATTTTTCATCTGATAAGTTTATAAACTTCCAAAGCTAAATTTTCTGAAACTTCATTTGTATGTTTTGATTGAAGACATTCAATTAATTTTGAGAAGTGAATAAAAATCAGAAGCCTTTATTATAAATTCAGTATCAGTAAACTACAGTTAAGTATATTTAAAGTTGGTTCTTCAAAATTTCGTATGTTAAAAAAATCCAGCTGTTAATTTACAGCAAGTAGAAAAGGCATGTACTGTCATTTCAAACACTTTTTTTCTTTCTGAGAAGAGAAAGAAGCATCAGGCTTGTCATAAAAATTATTTTGTTTTATTGTGTTTACTGTGAGTAAAATATACAGAATAACGTATAGAATAAAATATTTGTGTATTTTCACAACTACAGTTGTTTGAGGATGCAATTTTGAATTATGTGTATATCACAACCTATTATGGTGTCTTAATTTAGGAACTTAGTAAAAATAGTTCTGTTACCATGAGTGCTCTACCAAAATGTGCTTTTGTATTATTAACACAGAAAGAAATAATGTTATGTTTAGGTTTTTACCTGTATTTGAAATAACATTCACAGTGATGACAAATATTTTACTTTTTATGAAGTAAACTTCTAAGAGCTCCTTAAATTAACTTGTGATACACATAAATAATGATGCATGTAAAACATGAAGTAGAACCATTTAACTAGCTGAGAATTTTTTTTTTTTGCTAAGAGAGTCAACATTAACAACATGATATTCAATTTTATAAATAAATAAGAAAACTTGGAAGCAAAAATTAGTAAATTTAAGTTTGAAGAGCAATCACCTTTTTATATTAAAATTCATGCTGTACAGAGTAATACATAAATGGACATTATGCTTTCTTTAGGTTTGTGCATTCTAATCTTCTTGTAGTTAGTAACATAATTATGGCTTCCATAGGTGATGGTAACCTGACCTCAATGCAGGAGACCCAGATTCAATCCCTGGGTTGGGAAGATAACCTGGAGAAGGGAATGTCTACTCACTTGGTATTCTTGCCTAGAACATTCCATGGATAGAGGAGCTTGGTGGGCTGTAGCCCATGAGATTGTAAAGAGTTGGAAAAGACTGAGAAACTAACAGGTGGTGGTAAATATGGACAAATATATTGTTATATGTTATCTTGATCAGTGTTCCCTAAAAAGCTGACCTGACACATAATTCATGAAGTAAAGACTTTATTGGTTAATGCAAATTTGGTAGATGCATAAGGGAGGTGGTATGACAGTGAGTGAGTGAAGTAGGCAGATCAAATATAATGAATTGCATTTTTGAGCAGGTTATAATTCCAGGGCAAGCAATTTCTCTGTGTTGTCAGATGTCTTCAGAGAGGTTCATTCTTCAGCCTGTTTGTCTTGGGTAATGCTGGAGAAAAATTTTATTATCTGTATAACATGTTTCCCACCTTAATCCCAGTGAGTGTTAACCTACTTGAATGTCTAGTGGTTGCTGAGGAACCTGAGCAATACTTCAGCAACAACAAGAAATCCAGTGGGAGAAAAAGAAGGTTAGGTTAGGTTAATCTAGGTCTCAGTGTAGGTTAGAAGTGAGGCACTGATAGTGCATATCCAATGAGCCCCTCAGTCTTTTGCAGGGGAACACAGAATGGTAACATTACCAGGCATGAGCTGTCACTCCATTAAGAAAGCAAGGCTAGAGAGAAGAGAGAGCCTAATGCATAGTCTGAACTTAGTACAGTTTATCCCTTGTGAAATTCAGATCTGCTTATACTCTGCTAAGATATTCAACGCTCATTTTAATTCTTCCCTGAGAATAATGATGAAAGTCTAATCTCAAAATTTTATTGCTAGTTGCTATAGCCTTAAACAAACCAACCAACCAATACACAAACTTTAAAAGGTGTTATCATAAGAAACTCCACTTGTTCACCTTCAGCTATATTGTGGATTCTTTCTGAATAAGGTGGCCCAGACCTTGATCTTTAAAGGCTGTGCTTTCTAAATTATTTTGGTCTTATGGGATTGTGTTTTATACAATTGACATTTTCAGTTATCATTTTTATTGGTTACAAAAATTCCAAGAGATATTCCAATAAATCACTGAGTTACAGACATAACAAGGGAGGTAGTGTAAGAGTCATCTTGATCTTATTGTACAATATCAGCTATATCTACTAATGACTGTCACTGTGCCCACCATTATATTCCAGTTTCATCAGAATTAGAAGCTCAACATAGTCGTACCTCACTTTCTCCACTTGGAAAGTAGAACTTCTAAGTTGACAAAGTCTAAGATGGGATGGGAAGCACAAATTTTAAAAGTGAGTAACTTTTAAAGTGAGAATAATAGTGAAAAGGCAATCCTACTTTTCCTTCTTGCTTCCTGGACTCAACAATCAGTTGTTGATTCAGTACACATACTGTATACTGGAGGAATTAACTTTGTATTTTGTATCTGAGCTGGCTCCTAAATGAAGCCTTCATCCCATCATTTAGTAGAAAGTACTTAGTAAGACCTGTTAATCTTATGGTCATTAATTCATCATCATGCCTCTTTTCTGATCTGAGGCAATGATATTTTCTAAGTCCTTAGATGGTTATGTTGATAGGTGCACTGTGGGTATCCAGCGTGCAATATTTCTTTTTTCTGCACCTGGAAAGGAATAATCACTGTTTTCTCCATGGCAGAAGGGGTCATATTTAATTGGCCTGTTACCAAGTGACTTGTTAAACTTCCCAAGAAATGGTGCTAGGTGGAAGAGTCTGCAACAGTCTTGACATACAGCAGTAGTAGATCAGTCTCAGTGAGGACAAATCCATCTTTTTAGAGCCATACATAGCCTTATTCACTTCCCCTATGACCACTCTGGTCTTGGGGCCATTATGTAAGCACTTGAATAATCCTGTCTATCTTGTTCAAGAGATCATCCATGAATTAGCTTTGATGGAAATTACCATTAATTATATGTATTTGCTTTCTTTGTGCCCATTCCCATGTGATCATCTGCATACTTCTTCCCAGAACTTATTAGCCCTGATTTAATAGCCTTTTTTTATATAAGACCCATGACCAATGGGCTAGATCACTAGCACAATTGGGGACGGACTCAATATATATCTTTACCTCTTGCTACCTTTCCTTCCATGAGAAGTGAATGATTTGGTTCACTTCTCATAGCTCGGCCCATTGAGAGGAATTGCTACTGACTCTAGGGCCAAAATTGAGTGAAGCTGAAATGTGGCATTTTCAGGTCTATTTTAAGCTTGCACCAGGATGTTTTTGGGCTGTCTAATTTTTAATCTTCTGGAGAAGGAAATGGCAACCCAATCCAGTATCCTTGCCTTGGAAGAATCCCAGGGATTCTTGAGGATTCTTGGAGGAGCCTGGCAGGCTACAGCCTTTGGGGTCGAAAGAGTCAGACACAACTTAGAGACTGAACAACCACCATTTGTTAACCAGGTCAACATCTTTCCTCCTTTTGTGTTGCATCTGAGGAACTTACTGTAAAACACTTTACCTTTTAATGTTATGTATTATTTGCTTACTTATCATTATTGATTTTTGTCCCTACAACATAATTTAATGAGGGCTTTGCATTTTGCTTTTGTTATTTTTAACTGATGGGTGCCACTTGGCTGAAAAGTAACCTTTTTTATAGTACATGTTTAATAACTGTTAAAATAGTGAAGGAATAAAGGAACTCTGATTCATCACTTTGCTTCAATATTCTTCATAGTGTTTATCATTCCATAGCATATAATTTTTCTCTCTCTTCCGCTCCTCCACTGAAATATAAAATACACAAACATTGTTTACTTTGTTCAACCAAAAAGTGTCTTGTTAAATAAATTCTTGTTGAATTAATTAGCATTTGTGCTGGGCCCAGTCACTCAGTGTGTCTGACTCTTTGTGACCCCATGGACTATAGTCCTCCAGGCTCCTGTCCATGGGGATTCTGCAGGCAAGAATACTGGGATGGGTTGCCATGGCCTCCTCCAGGGGATCTTCCCAAGCCAGGGATCGAACCCAGGTCTCCCTCACTGCAGGCAGATCTTACTGTCTGAGCCACCAGGGAAGTCCAATTAGTAGTTAGACCATGCATTTTTTATTCCTTGACTGTATCATCAAGCAATGCTTAGCACAGCACATGGAATATGTAATAGGCATTCAATGAAAGAATTGTAATACAGAATGAGTGCATCAATTCTAAGTAGCATTTGGACTGAAGGTGGCTTTTCTCAGCACTATTTTGGTCTTCCAGGATGTAGAATTGTATTGAACCTAGAATGATGATGTTGGCTCCTTAAATTTTTCTCAAGAAGTTGCAAAGGAAAATTTCAATCATTTATCAGCCTGAAAAACTGGAAAGAATTGTATTGAACTTTTATTTATAATTTCTCATTTATCAACTTATGCTTTGGGTTTTTCATGATTCTTATTACCTTATTTCTTTGGGGAAAAAAATAGAATCTTATGAAATCATATAAAAGGGTAGGAGGTTCCTTTCTTTGCTTTACTTTACCTCACAGTAGGAAAGAATTAAGTTCTAAAACAGGAAAGTTGTTTTGTGATTATTATTATTATGTGCATGTCTGGAAGAGAAAATTTGGCAAGAGGATGGCCATAGACAATTTTTTCTATCATTATTTGAAAGATGAGTAAGATGCTAATTTTAATTTGACATTGCATTGAGATTTTGAATCCATTCTTTGCAATTTCAGTTTGAAGACATCTAATCTTATGATATCATTTGAGGACAGCTCTATGAATATATGTGACAAATGAATCTTTTATTTGCCTTGAAAATTTTGACTCAGTTTAATGAAATGAAAAAAAAAATTATGGATAATGTTTAATCACTAGTGTCATGTAAGAACTAAACTGTCAGCAGAATGCTATGACCTAGAGTTAGTCACTTCCAGTTGATAGGGGATCCACACAGTTTCTAAAGGCTTAGGAAGCTGTGACTGTATATTCTGGCTCATTTAATTTGTTGTCTTTCATGTTCTATATGGGATTTTATGCTTGAAACTACCTTAGTATTTTGAATATAATAAACTATTATGTACTTTATCCTTTCTCTTTCTAAAAATGAACACAGAAACACATTGCCAAAATTTTAAAAGGCTTTAACTATTGATTGACAGTATAATTTTAATTATAATGTTTAATGAGATATTGTGTTAAATCTATCAGCATGTGATTATTTGCAGAGGCTATATGCCCAGATTTTCCTGAGTACTGTTATCAGTAACAAGTAGGTGGAGCTGTAAGAGGCAGCTTGGTAAGTAAGTTTAGCTAGGTGTTGGGGACTCCTTGTGGGTTGGCTAGTTTGAATAATTTCCTGGGCTCTGGGGTATAAGGGCTGTCATTAATTTTGTGATAACTGGGCCGAGGGTGATAAGGGCAGACATATAGTTGCCCCCAGTGTCAGAGCATGAAAGGAAAGTAGTTAATTATCTGTTCAAGAAGGGGAACTGATTGGTACCTAGTCAAAACCCACAAAACTAGGTCAAGACAACATAAAAAAGTACTATATTATACAGGAGTAGAAGTGTTAAAAACAGGTGACATTACATCTAAAGTTATTTATATCTAATTATGATCTAGGCTGAAGTGTGTGTGTGTGTGTGTGTGTGTGTGTGTGAGTGAGTGAAATTAATGTTGCTGAGTAACTATGTAACAAACACTTTTGAGCTAAAAATGGTGATTGTATCACACTGAGATGTACATTGAGATCTCTTGTTTTGAATAGATTTTATTTTGAAAATATTTTATGATTACTTTTTGTATATTCCATCAAATGGATAACATACTTTAAACATGCATAATTATAGACATGTTGAAAATTATAATTGACAACAATAGTATGCTTTCAAGACTACATTTTTTGGCCATTTTTAATTTTTTTGCTTGTTTTCAGCTAGTCTATTCAGTTTTCCACCCCATGTACTATCATCCTTGCAATCAGATCTTTTTGATTTTATAATTTAATAAAGTTCTAAATTTTTGGCAATTATTTGAACAAATATCATCTGTTTTATTAATTTACATTGAGCTACTCCTGGGTGTTCATTGGAAGGACTGATGCTGAAGCTGAAACTCCTATACTTTGGCCACCTCATGTGAAGAGTTGACTCATTGGAAAAGACCCTGATGCTGGGAGGGATTGGGGGCAGGAGGAGAAGGGGACGACAGAGGATGAGATGGATGGATGGCATCACCGACTCGATGGACATGAGTTTGAGTAAACTCCGGGAGTTTGTGATGGACAGGGAGGTCTGGCGTGCTGCGGTTCATGGGGTGGCAAAGAGTCGGACACGACTGAGAGACTGATCTAAACTGAACTGAACTTAACATAAATTTATTTTTTGCAGTATCAAAATGACTTTGTTATCCTTTTCCATTAATAATCTTTACTTTATTGTTGCTGGTGTTCAGTTACTCACTTATGTCCAACTGTGTGACCCCATGGACTACAGTACATCAGGCTTTCCTGTCCTTCACCATCCCTGGAGCTTGCTCAAACTCATTTCCATCGAATCAGTGATACCATCCAACCATCTTGTCCTCTGTTATCCCCCTTTCCTCCTGCCTTTAGTCTTTCCCTACATCAGGGCCTTTTCTTTTTAAAAAAAAAATATTTATTTATTTTAATTGAAGGCTAATTACTTTACAATATTGTAGTCATTTTTGCCATACATTGACATGAATCAGTCACTGGTATACATGTGTCCACCATCTGGAACATCCTCCCACCTCACTCCCCATCCCATCCCTCAGAGTCATCCCAGGGTACTGGCCCTAAGCACCATGTCTCATGCATTGAACCTGGACTGGCGATCTATTTCACATATGGTAATATACATGTTTCAATGTTATTCTCTCAAATCATAGCACACTTGCCTTTCCTCACAGAGTCCAAAAGTCTGTTCTTTACATCTATGTCTCTTTCGCTGTCTTGCATATAGGATCATCATTACCATCTTTCTAAATTCCAAATATATGCATTAATATACTGTATTGGTGCTTTTCTTTCTGACTTACTTCACTCTGTATAATAGGCTCCAGTTTCATCCACCTCATTAGAACTGATTAAAATGCATTATTTTTAATAGCATAAAATATTCCATTGTGTATATGTACCAGAGTTTTCATATCCATTCATCTGCCAATGGACATCTAGGTTGCTTCCATGTCCTAGTTATTGTAAACAATGCTGCGATGAACATTGGAGGACACGTGTCTCTTTCAATTCTGATTTCCTCAGTCTGTATGCCCAGCAATGGGATTGCTGGGTTGTATGGGAGTTCTATTTCAGTTTTTAAGGTATCTCCACACTGTTCTCCATAGTGGCTGTACTAGTTTGTATTCCCACCAACATTGGAAGAGGGTTCCCTTTTCTCCACATCCTCTCCAGCATTTATTGTTTGTAGACTTTTTGATAGCAGCCATTCTTACCAATTTGAGATTGTACCTCATTGTGGTTTTGATTTTCATTTCTCTGATAATGAGAGATATTGAGAATCTTTTCATATGTTGGTTAGACATCTGTATATCTTCTTTGGAGAAATGTCTGTTTAGTGCTTTGTCCCATTTTTTGATTGGGTCATATATTTTCCTGGAATTGAGTTGTGTGTGCTGCTTGTACATTTTTGAGATTGATTCTTTGTCAGTTGCTTCATTTGCTATTATTTTGCCCCATTCTGCAGGTTGTCTTTTCACCTTGCTTATAGTTTCCTTTGTTGTGCAAAAGCTTTTAAGTTTAATTAGGTCCCATTTGTTTATTTTTGCTTTTAGTTCCATTACTCTGGGAGGTGGGTCATAGAGGATCCTGTTGTGATTTATGTCAGAGAGTGTTTTGCCTATGTTTTCCTCTAGGAGTTCTACAGTTTATGGTATTACATTTAGACCTTTAATCCATTTTGAGTTTATTTTTGTGTATGTTGTTAGAAAGTGTTCTAGTTTCATTCTTTTACAAGCAGCTTACCAGTTTTCCCAGCACCACTTGTTAAAGAGGTTGTCTTTTCTCCATTATATACTCTTGCCTCCTTTGTCAAAGATAAGGTGTCCATAGGTGCATGGATTTATCTGTGGGCTTTCTATTTTGTTCCATTGATCTATATTTCTGTCTTTGTGCCAGTATTGTGCTGTCTTGATGAATGTAGCTTTGTAGTATAGTCTGAAGTCAGGCAGGTTTATTCTTCCAATTCCATTTTTCTTTCTTAAGATTGCTTTGGCTATTTGAGGTTTTTTTTTTTTTTTTTTTGTATTTCCATACAAATTGTGAAATTATTTGTCCTAGTTCTGTGAAAAATAGCATTGGTAGCTTAATAGGGATTGCATTGACTCTTTAAATTGCTTTGTATTGTATACTCATTTTCACTGTATTGATTCTTCCAATCCATTAACATGGTATATTTCTCCACGCATTTCTGTCATCTCTGATTTATTTCTTTAGTGTTTTATAGTTTTCTATATATAGCTCATTTGTTTATTTAGGTAGATTTATTCCTAAGTATTTTATTATTTTCATTGCAATGGTGAATAGAAATATTTCCTTAATTTCTCTTTCTGTTTTCTCATTGTTAGTGTATAGGAATGCAAGGGATTTCTGTGTATTAATTTTATATCCTGAAACTTTACTATATTCATTGATTAGTTCTAGTAATTTTCTGGTAGTGTCTGTAAGGTTTTCTATGTAGAGGATCATGTCATCTGCAAACTGTAAGAGTTTTACTTCTTCTTTTCCATTCTGGATTCCTTTTATTTTTTATTCTTCTCTGATTGCTGTGGCTAAAACTTCCAAAACTATGTTGAATAGCAGTGGTGAGAGTGGGCATCCTTGACTTGCTCCTGACTTTAGGGGAAATCCTTTCAATTTTTCACCATTGAGGATAATGTTTGCTTTGGGTTTATCATATATGGCTTTTATTATGTTGAGGTATGTTCTTCCTCTGCCTGCTTTCTGGAGGGTTTTTGTCATAAATGGATATTGAATTTTGTCAAAGGTTTTCTCTGCATGTACCGAGAGAATCATATGTTTTTTTTTCTTTCAATTTGTTAATATGGTATATCACATTGATTAATTTGTGAACACTGAAGAATCCTTGCATCCCTGAGATAAAGCCCACTTGGTCATGATGTATTATCTTTTTAATACATTATTGGATTTTATTTGCTAGAATTTTGTTGATGATTTTTGCATCTATGTTCATCAGTGATATTGGCCTATAGTATTCTTCTTTTGTGGTATCTTTGTCTGGTTTTGGTAATAGGCTGATGTTGGTTGCATAGAATGAATTTGGAAATTTACCTTCCTCTGCAATTTTCTGGAATAATTTGAGTAGGTTAGGTGTTAGCTTTTCTCAAAATTTTTGGTAGGATTCACCTGTGAAGCCATCTGGTCCTGGGCTTATATTTGTTGGAAGATTTTTGATTATAGTTTCAATTTCCATACTTGTGATGGGTCTGTTAAGATTTTCTATTTCAGTTTTGGAAGGTTATACTTTTCTAAGAATTTGTCCATTTCTTCCAAATTGTCCACTTTATTGTCATATCAGTTCAATTAAGTCGCTCAGTCATGTCCAACTCTTTGCAACTCCATGAATTGCAGCACGCTGGGCCTCCTGGTCCATCACCAACTCCCGGAGTCCACCCAAGCCCATGTCCGTCGAGTCGGTGATGCCATCCAACCATCTCATCCCCTGTTGTCCCGTTCTCCTCCTGCCCTCAATCTTTCCCAGTATCAGGGTCTTTTCCGATGGGTCAGCTCTTTGCATCAGGTGTCCACAATATTGGAATTTCAGCTTCAACATCAGTCCTTCCAATGAACACCCTGGACTGATCTCCTTTAGGATGGACTGGTTGGAATCCCCTGATAGTTGCTGATCATAGTCTCTTATTATCCTTTGTATTTCTATGTTGTCTGTTGTGATTTCTCCATTTTAATTTCTAATTTTGTTGATTTGATTTTTCTCCGTTTTTCTTGATGACTCTGGCTAATGGTTTGTCTATTTATCTTCTCAAAGAACCAGCTTTTAGTTTTGTTGATTTTTGCTATAGTCTCCTTTGTTTCTTTTTCATTTATTTCTTGGAGAAGGAAATGGAAACCCACTCCAGTATTCTTGCCTGAAGAATCCCCGGGACAGAGGGGCCTGGTGGGCTGCCATCTATGGGGGCACACAGAGTCAGACACGACTGAAGTGGCTTAGTAGCAGGAGCAGCAGCATTTATTTCTGCCCTAATTTTTATGATTTCTTTCATTCTACTAACTTTGGGGTTCTTCATTTCTTCTTTTTCTAGTTTATTTAGATACAAAGTTACATTATTTATTTGACTTTTTCTCTTGTTTCTTGAGATAAGCTTGTATTGCTATGAACCTTCCCCTTAGCCCTGCTTTTACTGAATCCCATAGGTTTTGGGGGTCATGTTTTCATTATTACTTGTTTCTATGCATTTTTTATTTCAATTTTGATTTCTTCTGTGAGTTGTTGCTTATTCCAAAGTGTGTTATTTAGCCTCTATATGTTTGCATTTTTAATAGCTTTTTTCCCTGTAGTTGACATCTAATCTTACCACACTTTGATCAGAAAAGATCAGTTCAATTTTTTTCAATTTACCAAGGCTAGATTTATGGCCCAGGATGTGATCTATCCTGGAGAATGTTTTTTGTGCACTTGAGAAAAAGGTGAAATTCATTGTTTTGGGGTAAAATGTCCTATAGATATTAACTAGGTCTAGCTGGTCCATTGTATCATTTAAAGTTTGTGTTTTCTTGCTAATAATCTGTTTAGTTGATCTATCCATAGGTGTGAATGGTGTATTAAAGTCTCCCACTATTATTGTGTTACTCTTAATTTCCTCTTTCTTACTTGTTAGCATTTGCCTTATGTATTGAGGTGCTCCTATATTGGGTTCATCTATATTTATAATTGTCATATCTTCTTCTTGGATTGGTCCTTTGATCATTATATAATGTCCTTCTTTGTCTCTTTTCACAGCCTTTATTTCAAAGTCTGTTTTATCTGATATGAGTACTGCTGCTCCTGCTTTCTTTTGGTCTCCATTTGCATGAAATATCTTTTTCTAGCCATCAGCATCTTTTCTAATGTGTTGACTCTTTGCATCAGGTGGTCAAAGTATTGGCGCTTCAGTTTCAGCATAGGTCCTTCTAATGAATATTCAGGACTGATTTCCTTTAGGATTGACCGATTTGATCTCCTTCCTGTCCAAGGGACTCTCAGGACACTTTGAACACTACAGCTCAAAAGCATTACTAGCATTACTTGATTACTTTTTCTTTATTTAGGCTACATTAAGATTCTAGGCATTTACTGGAAACAATTTGAAAACTATTTTATTACATGTATCTATGTTTATTTGTTTCTTATTAAAAATCACATGAAAGTTGTACTTTCTTTATCATAGTCTATTTTACCACATGCCAGGAGCCTTGTATCCCTCCAGTTCTACCAAAGACAAAGTACCATAAGTCTATTCATATATCAAAATTACTCATAATTCTAGTGAGTTCCCCAATACATCCACCAATTTTCAATATCTTACCTATCTTTCCATTTTTTTAATGAAATATTAAGTATATTTCAACCCAAATGAAGCACTTATGTATGCACTGTGAAGAAAGAAAATAACAACATACTGGGGAGTCTTAGTTACTCTTCACTATCTGGGACTATGGAAACTTGCAATATATGCATACAGTAGTAGAAATTAGGATTTGATGTTAACATTCCAATTAAAGGCAGGAATTCCATGAACAGAGGGGCCTGGTGGGTCGATGGCATTGCAAGGAGTCGAACATGACTGAACATTTTAACTTTCTCACTTTGCTGCAAGCTAATGCCCTTGAACCTCCTTCCGTGTCTTCCTCAATCACAGAATACCAAGTTGCTCCAGGTCATGCACTTCCCTGAGCCGCTCCATTTTGTAAACAAATGAGACAGGATACAGATTTTACCATTTTGCTCTTATATATGACACTCCCATAGACAATGCACTCTTCAATTTTCCTGAGGTTTTGTTAGGACTGTATCTCAATGTGACTTCTTTCTTAGACTGATACCTCTTTCTGATATCTCTCTTCAGATGTAGGGATCCCTAATATGCCTCATGTATCACAAACTCACTTTCTGCTTCTGGAGAGCACAGTCTATGACAAATATCAAGTAGGAAAATTCCAGAGACTATGATTATAGTCCTAATTCATATTTTACATCAAATATTAACAATCTTAGGAAACTCAAGTTGGTCACAAAATTTTCACTACAAATTAAATATGTAGAGACCATGTAGAACCATTGATTTTATTGAAATAATTTGGAAGTCCAAAGTTTCCTTAAACCAGAGAATTTATCTGTGGCTCTTTATTCACAATATTAAATCATTCATTCATTTAAAAACACATCATTTACTACAATATGCTAGCTGTCCTATTAAGTGTAGGGATACGGGGATATATACATGAATGTTTTCATGAAGGCATTTAATTTTCTGCTCATGGTTGGGGTTGTGTTCCCTCCTTGTAGTGTGCCTAAAGTCAAACTGTGGTAGGGGTAATGGCAGTAACGGCAACCTCCTTCAAAATGGCTTATGTCAGCATTGTTATATGCAATGTCCCTGACTATGGACCCATGCCTCAACTGGAGACTCCTGGACACTCACAGGAAAATCTGTCTCAGCCTTTTGTGGGGTCACTGCTCCTTTCTCCCGGGTCTTGGTGTGCAGAAGGTTTTGTTTGTGCCCTCCAAGAGTTTGTTTCTCCAGTCCCATGGAAGTTCTGTAATCAAATCCCACTGGCCTACAAATCAAATTCCCTGCAGTTCTCAGTCCCTTTGCCAAATCTCCTGATTGAGAAATTTGTTGTGGGCTCTAGAACTTTTGCAACAGTGTGAGAACTTCTTTGCTATAATTGTTCTCCAGTTTGTGGGTCATTTGTTCAGCAGGGGTGGGGGTGCTAATAATGCCACAATTACCCTCATTTCACATGCTAGCAAAGTGATGCTCAAAATTCTCCAAGCTAGGCTTCAACAGTATGTGAACCAAGAACTTCCAGTTGTTCATGCTGTATTTAGAAAAGGCAGAGGAATCAGAAATCAAATTGCCAACATCTGTTAGATCAGCAAAAAAGCAAGAGAGTTCCAGAAAATATCTACTTCTGCTTCATTGACTATGCCAAAGCCTTTGACTCTGTGGATCACAACAAACTGTGGAAAATTCTTCAAGAGATGGGATTACCAAACAACCTTACCTGTCTCCTGAGAAATCTGTATTCAGGCCAAGAAGAAACAGTTAGAACCAGACATGGAACAACACACTATTTCCAAATTGGGAAAGGAGTACTTCAAGAAAGTATATTGTCACTGCTTATTTAACTTACATACAGAGTACATCATGTGAAATGCCGGGTTGGATGAATCACAAACTGGAATCAAGATTGCTAGTTAGAAACATCAATAACCTCAGATATTCAGATGACACCACCCTTATGGCAAAAAGCAAAGAGGTACTAAAGAACCTCTTGGTGAAAGTGAAAGAGGAGAGTGAAAAATCTGGCTTAAAGCTCAGTATTCCAAAAACTAAGATCATGGCATCTGGGCCCATCACTTCATGGCAAATAGATTGTGAATCAATGGAAACAGTGAGAGGCTTTATTTTCTTGGGCTCCAAAATCACTGCAGATGGTGCCTGCAGTCATGAAATTAGTCGTTTTCTCCTTGGAAGAAAAGCTATGGCAAACCTAGACAGCACATTAGAAAGCAGAGACAATACTTTGCCAAAAAGGTCCATATAGTCAAAACTATGGCTTTTCTAGTAGTCATGTATGGATGTGAGAGTTGGACCATAAAGAAGGCTGAGCACCAAAGAATTGATGTTTTTGAACTGTGGTGTTGGAGAAGACTCTTGAGAGTCCCTTGGAACTCAAAGAAATCAAACCAGTCAATCCTAAAGGAAATAAATCTTGAATATTCATTGGAAAAACTGATGCTGAAGCTTCAATACTTTGACACCTGATGAGAAGAGCTGACTCTTTAGAAAAGACCCTCAGCGTGGGAAAGATTGAAGGCAGGAGAAGGGGACTATAAAGAATAAGTTGGTTGGATGGCATCATCGATTCAATGGACATGAGTCTAAGTAAGCTTCAGGAGATGAAGGACAAGAATGACTGGCATGCTGTTGCCCATGGGGTCATGAAGAGTCAAACATGACTTAACGACTAAACAAAGCATTTAATGGTCAGAGAGATTGTGGTAATGTAACAAATTACCACAAACTTAGTGGCTTATAATAACAACAAAAAAAAATATTGTGTTTCAGTTATGGAGGTCAAAACTCAAAAATCAGTGACAATGGTCTAAAATTAAGGATTTTGCAAGAGCTATTTTTTTGGTGTGTGTGAAATCTCCAAGGGAAGATCTATCTCCTTGTCTTTTCCTTTATCTTTGGTTTATATCACCTTCCTCACTTTCCTTTAATGTCCTTTTTTCCCTTCTCACATCTCCTACTACTTTGATGCTCCTAGTTTTTTTTTTTTTTCCTTTCAGCAGATCTCTTGTGGTTATGTTGGGCCTATCTTGGTAATTCAGGATAATCTCCTCATCTCAAATTTTTTAATTTAATTATATTGGCAATGTCTTTTTTCCAGATAAGGTAAAATTGTAGGCTTTGGGTATTAGGGCACTGACATCTTTGGGGTCATTGGTTGGTCTAACATAGCATTAACTATGTAGGTAGAGGCATCAGTAGGTACTAAATTAAGATATTATATTGTTATAGAGAGTATCCCAAGGTATTGAGGAGGCTGCTAGATTGCAGGTCAATAAAAGACTTCAGGAAAACATAACTTTAAGTAGAGTTTTGAAAGATGACTAGAAGTTGGCTGGTGAAGGGTGAAGCAATGGTGTTTTGACACTTTAGATGACAGAGTACCTCATGCCAAGGCATGGAAGCTACAGGAAATATAGGTTTTATGGAGTTCCAGATATTGAAAATTTTTGGATACAAGGCACACATTTTTCTTACATTTTAATATTTCTGAAAAATGGCATCTTTCTTACAATTAATGAACATATTAAATGCAGTCATTCATTTATTTTTCTTAATATCCTATTATTAAGATATTATAACAGACTTTTAAAAATACAGATGCAATGTGATTTTATAAATTTGGTTTATAGGATGTTAAAAAAATAGTGAGAGGTGAACATGAAGAACAAAGCATGTGACAAATTCACTACAGGCTGTTAACAACTATGAAAACGAGTTTGTAACCATAATGAAAGTCACAGGAAATTTTTGAAACCCTATAAGAAGATATTTCACAAGTCTGATTTTAGTTTTAGAAAAATCACATGGATTGTGTGGGAGAGGAGTGATACTATAGGCAAAGGAAACAGGAGATCTCCATAACTGAATTGGAATGAAGTGGTGGCAACTGATTGATAATATGATGTAGAAATTGCCAATTTTGGTAAATGATTGATTTGATATAGTGGAAAGATAAGAGAGGGAACAGTTTTTAGGATAACTCCCTGTTTTTGGCAATTAGAAGAATGAATTTTTTCTTGAGTGAAGAAATGAGCAGCTTTTTTATAGGAGATGAATGAGATGGGTGATCAATGAGGATTGATTGTATGCATCATATTTAGTTTTTCAGTTGTATGTGAAATATATAAGTACAAATATCCATCAGCATTTGGATATAAGAATCTGAAGCCCAGAAATATGTTTTTATTTATTTATTTATTTTCTTTCTTTTTAAAAAATGAATTAACTTATTTTAATTGGAGATAATTATTTACGGTATTCTGATGGTTTTTAGGAATGGGGTTTTAGGTGGAGACACTAATTCAGTATTTATTCAGTAATAATCAAAATCTTAAGCAAAGATGAGACAGTATGGAAGAAGACCATGAGCCTTTCAGTTTGTTTATTTTGATTGCTTTTAGTTCGGCTTTCTTTCTTGTTTTGGAATGCTCTTCAATTTGTGTGTTATTATGAGATACACTGCTTTTCATCATGGTAGTGAAAGTAAAACTAACTTTGATTTTTCTACCCCTGATGACCAAAGATTTGGGCATGTGACATGGGTTCAGGCAGATGGTGGCTCTCACAAAAAACTTTGAATATGGAATTGGAGGCATGAATGGTTAGGGTTTGTTTATGGCAAATGAAGGGATTTTCCTAAATGTGGCACCAAGGCCCAGTACAAGACTTCCACAGTGTTAATGGCAAAGTCCTAACCTACTGTTTCTATTAAACATAGTTAGTAATGTTTCCTGACTAATTACGCTTTTTCACCTGTTTTCAAAGCCCGGTCTTTTAGTTCGCCATCAGTTCTTGAGTTCCTAACATTATTCCATAAAAACTTTTGCTTAGCTAGAGTTGACTGTCCTTATCATTATGGTTGATACAGAAGATATGTACATTGAGAAAAAAAAAATGGGAGGAGAAATAGGAACATTTGATGGTTACTATCAATCTGAGATTTTTATAGTTCTTGGTAAGAATTCTTCATTTTTAATCTAAAAGTTTTTATTGCCATACTGCCTTTAAACAATACAGTCCCAGAATTCAAGGAAAAATACACTGATAGTTTTGAAAATTTTCAAGCTGATTTTATGAAAAAATGTGACTCACAATACTGATTCTGTTGTTTAGGAATAAATTAATCACTTTATAAATTTGCTTTTATTACCCATGCATTCATTGATAGAAGTGTGTGTTTGACTCACTTTATTTAACAAAAATAAAAGTCTACATGACTTTGTGTGTGTGTATATACATATGCAAATGCTAAACATATTAATATTTTTTTCCAATTCTGAAAGATCTTTCCAGTCTGATTTTGATTTTTGTTTTCACTCAGAAAAGAATTAATAGTGTCATAAAATGGTGTCCTGATGGAATAAATGGAGCTTATACATCTGTTGCTATCTAGAATACACATAAAATAGAAAATAATCTAGCTCATATATCATAAATCTTTTCTTTCAATAGTACAGAGGTCACATTTCAATATTACAAAAGCCAAACCATAATTTTCACATTAAAAAATGGAGAGAAAAAGCTCTTGAGTAAATGTGAAGAATCTGAAATTGAAATACACTTTATTTCATTTATATGTAAGGGTGAAATTATAGTATGGATTTTAAGTGTAGTGGATTTTGTTGATATTTTGCCCATAAATGACCTTTCAGGTTATTTCCTACAAGTATATTATTATCCAGTTATTCATTTTTCCATCTATTATTCTAAAGTTTTACATTGTCCCTTGCATGTAGCAGCCACTGTGTCAAGTATAGAAGGATGATGAGTATACAGATTTTCCCTATTAATAGCTCACAGTTTGGGAAGATGATAGAAATAAGCTTAATTTTAAATATAAAAGTAAAAAAAAGGTACAGTCAGAAAATTAAGAAATTCTGAGCAGGAAATTCTGAGTTTAAATGGTAAAATGAATTTTATTAGGTAATAGAGTTCTATGAAGTTAAGAATTTTGTCTGTTGAAGAAAGGAGCAGGCTATGAAATTTCTCAATATTTTCCTATTTTTAAGTTCAAAATAATTCACTTTATTTGAATTGAAATATATTAGCACAAAGGAAGCTTAATATGAGGAAAAACTCTTAAGAATTATAAATATTATTCAACTTAATATTAGGTCAATATTAAATGACCTAAGAAATGAAGTACAGAGAACATAAAAGACAGGTGACCTGGAAGGTAATAATACTTAGGGGAAATATTTCATCAATATGTAGGTGCCCTTGAATAATCATTCTTATGCTATTGCCGTGAGCAATAATCTAAAAGCTCTGCTTTTTATTTTTTTTCTATTAAACTAGACTGATTTCCTTTACCTTACAGTTTCATTAATCTATAGTAGATAAGTTTTTTTTTTAATTATAGTATAAAATGTTCTAGTTATGATACTTTAGGGAATACATTCATCACTCACTTACCTATACTTATTTAAATGGAGCAAGCTATGCTTGCACATTTTCCTTGAAAGAGAAAGCCTGTTTTTGACATTTGTTAACTGAGTTATCTTAAATAAGGGAGTTTTACTAGCAGTAGTTGCCTAGGTCAAGCATCAAAACATAGAGATATCAACAAGTAATACAAATATATCTATGACTAAGGTTAACTGATGTTACTATCTTAGAACTTTTAGTAGATTTTAAAGAGAAAAAACTATTTTATAAATAAAACCATGTATTTTCAGAATCTACTTAAAATGTCTGCTTATAGTGTATATGAACAGAGAACTAAATATTCAGTTTTCACAATATTTCTCCTTCTATTAGATTACACTTTATACTCGATTCTTGATTCTGTCCAGTAAAATTTAAATGTAAATAAGAAATTTAAAAATAGTTTTTATTTAAATAATGAAGCAAATGTGAACTTAAGTGCTGTAAAATCAATGGCTAAGTCTCTAAGCTTTCAGATTCATGTGTGTTATCAAATGCTCAAGTCTCCATTTTACTTTTATGTGTAAATAGTTTAGCTGCAAATCTAGAAATGTGTTTTAGTTGAGTCTTTTAATTTTTTTTTTCTTGGTGGACCAAAAATATTACCAAGCTTTTTTATGAGATTTTAATTTTTCCATTTTAATACAGAACCTATGAAAGTCCTAAAGAGAAGAGATTCATATTTTGTAGGGTAATTGGAAGAAATGGGAATTTTATAAAAAACTTCAAAGTAACTTCAAGGAAAAAAGGCATAAAACAATCTAATTCTTAGAAGTTTGATTTAAATCCATAATCTTATAATATTGGCTTTTGTGAAAATCAGAATATTGAAATATGTACATATGGATATCCAATATTGACTGGCATACTTTATTATTGTAGTTATATTTTTATCTTATCAGCTAACTAACCTTGATTATTTTGTATATCCCAGTCATCATGCTAAACACTTAATTAGTATTCAGTTCAGTTCAGTTGCTCAGTCATGTCCAACTCTTTGCGACCCCATGCCAGGCTTCCCTGTCCATCACCAATTCCCAGAATTTACCCAAACTCATGCCCATTGAGTCAGTGATGCTATCTAACCATCTCAACTTCTGTCATCCCCTTCTCCTCCTGCCTTCAATCTTTCCCAACATCAGGGTCTTTTCAAATGAGTCAGCTCTTTGCATCAGGTGGCCAAAGTATTGGAGTTTCGGCTTCAACATCAGTCCTTCCAATGAACACCCAGGACCAATTTCTCTTAAGATGGACTGGTTGGATCTCCTTGCAGTCCAAGGGACTCTCAAGAGTCTTCTCAAGAGTAATCAGCATTACTTCATAATAAATCATAATAAACCCATGAGATATTTATTATCTCACTTTTCATGAAGAAATTAAAGCATCGAGAGAGAAAGACATTATCTTAAATTACTTATCTATTGATTATCTGCAGCAGGATTTTGAACTTAAGAACCATGGGAACTTCTGTTTCTATGAAGTTTAATATTTGGGGGAAAAATAGTTCTTCTACTCACTTGTATCAATAAAGCATATTAGTTGATGATGCTGGCTGATTAAACATAAAAGTTTATTGAAAGTATATTGTAGGGCATGACAGTAGTTGGGAACATCCAGGGAAGTGCTGCAGTGTAAGTGCTGACAGACATTAAAAACTACTGCAGAAGTGACAGTGAGAACAGCAACACAAATATATTTGCTGCCACTAGTGACTAGTTGCTCATGTTTAGACCTCAGAACTTGTCTTGTTCACACTGCCATGAAGTCCAGCAACAATGCCTCTGTGCATAAGGGAGTGGAGCTTGCTACCACTGATGAAATCAAAAGCCAAATGTTTCTGCTGCTCTTCTTGCCACCAAATGAATACTTAACACAGAACGAGCTTCTTCATTCACTGTCTTTCAGATCGTGCGTTTAAATGATTTATATTAGCTGAGAGATGACTGGACTTTTCTGCTTCTCCTTTATGGAGGCAGAATTTATTAATCTTGTTATTTTCCCAAATATTAGAATATTCTAACAAGATATTAGGCAAGTCATAAAGTTGAACAATTCAGTATTCATATTCAAGAACTCAGTATTTTTTTTTTTTTTCTGGCTTTGGGATAACTCTGCACCTGTTTAGATCCTATTTTTACTTTTGAATGTCTACAATTACTGCAGATTCCCCACTTACTGCTTTAATTTATCATGTATAGTCATATTTAGTACTTTCAGTTCAGTTTATGTGCTCAGTAGTATCTGAGTCTGCAGTGCCATGGGCTGCAGCCCACCAGTCTTCCCTGTCCATTACCAAGGCCCAGAGCTTGCTCAGACTCATGTCCATCAAGTCAGTGATGCCATCAAACCATCTTATCCTCTGCTGTCCCCTACTTGCCCTGCCTTAAGTCTTTCCCAGCATCAGGGTCTTTTCCAATGAGTCAGCTCTTCACATCAGGTGGCCAAAGTATTGGAGCTTCAGCTTCAGAATTAGTCCTTCCAGTGAACATTCAGGACTGACTTCCATAGGATTGACTGGTTTGATCTCCTTGCAGTCCAAGGGAATCACAAGTATGTTCTCCAACACTACAGTTCAAAAGCATCAGTTCTTAGGCAATCAGCTTTCTTTATGGTCCAACTCTTACATCTTTACATAACTACTGGAAAAACCTTAGCTTTGATTAGATGGACCTTTGTTGGCAAAGTGATACCTCTGCTTTTTAATGTGCTAAGTTTGTCATAGTTTTTTTTCCCAAAGGGCAAGTGTCTTTTTTTTTTTTTCTTTGTAATTAACTTGTTTATTTTATTTGGAGGTAATTACTTACAATATTGTGGTGGTTTTTACCATACATTGACATGAATCAGCCACATGAATCAGGACACATGAATCACCCATGTGTTCCCCATCCTGAACCCCCCTTCCTCCTCCCTCCCTATCACATCCCTCTGGGTTGTCCCAGTGCACTGACTTTGAATGCCCTGTTTCATGCATTGAACTTGGACTGGTCATCTATTTCACATATGGTAATTAACATGTTTCAATGCTATTCTCTCAAATCATCCCACCCTCGCCTTTTACCACAGAGTCCAAAAGTATGTTCTTTATATCTGTGTCTCTTGCTGTCTCATGTGTAGGGTCATCATTATGATCTTTCTAAATTCCATACATATGCATTAATATACTGTATTGGTGTTTTTCATTGTGACTTACTTCACTCTGTATAATAGGCTTAAGTTTCATCCACCTCAATAGAACTGATTCAAATGTATTCTTATTAATAGCTGAGAAATATTCCATTGTGTATATGTACCACAGCTTTCTTATCTATTCATCTGCCAATGGGAATCTAGGTTGCTTCCATGTCCTAGCTATTGTAAACAGTGCTGCGACGAATATTGGGGAACACGTGTCTCTTTCAGTTCTGGTTTCCTTGGTGTGTGTGCCCAGCAGTGGGATTGCTGGGTCATATGGCAGTTCTATTTCCAGTTTTTTAAGGTATCTCCATGCTGTTCTCCATAATGGCTGTACTAGTTTGCATTCCAACCAACAGTGTAAGAGGGTTCCCTTTTCTCCACATGCTCTCCAGCATTTATTGTTTGTAGACTTTTTGATAGCAACCATTCTTACTGGCATGAGATGCTACCTCATTGTGGTTTTGATTTGCATTTCTCTGATAATGAGTGATGTTGAGCATCTTTTCATGTGTTTGTTAGCCATCTGCATCTCTTTGGAAAAATGTTTGTTTAGGTCGTTGGCCCAATTTTTGATTAGGTCATTTATTTTTCTGGTATTGAGTTCAATGATCTTCTTGTATATTTTTGAGATTAATTCTTTGTAAGTTTCTTCATTTGCTATTATTTTCTCCCATTCTGAGGGCTGTCTTTTCACCTTGCTTATAGTTTCCTTCATTGTGCAAAAGCTTTTAAGCTTAATTAGGTCCCATTTGTTTATTTTTGCTTTTATTTCCAGTATTCTGGGAGGTGGGTCATAGAGGATCTTGCTGTGATTTATGTCGGAGAGTGTTTTGCCTATGTTTTCCTCCAAGAGTTCTATAGTTTATGGTCTTACATTTAGACCTAATCCATTTAGAGTTTATTTTTGTGTATGGTGTTAGAGTGTGTTTTAGTTTCATTCTTTTATAGGTGGTTGATCAGTTTTCCCAGCATGGCTTGTTAAATAGATTATTTTTTCTCCATTGTATATTCTTGCCTCCTTTGTCAAAGATAAGATGTCCATAAGCACGTGGATTTATTTTTGGACTTTCTGTTTTGTTCCACTGATCTATATTTCTGTCTTTGTGCCAGTACCATACAGTCTTGATGACTGTGGCTTTGTAGTGTAGTCTGAAGTCAGGCAGGTTGATTCCTTCAGTTCCATTCTTCTTTCTCAACATTGGTTTAGCTATTTGAGGTTTTTTGTATTTCCATACAAATTGTGAAATTATTTGTTCTAGTTCTGTGAAAAATAGTTTTGGTAGCTTGATAAGGATTGCATTGAATCTATAGATCACTTCGGGTAGTATACTCATTTTCACTATATTGTTTCTTCCAATTCATGAATGTGGTATATTTCCCCGTCTATTTGTGTCATCTTTGATTTCTTTCATCAGTTTCTGATAGTTTTCTATGTATAGATCTTTTGTTTCTTTAGGTTGATTTATTCCTAATTATTTTATTCTTTTCATCACAATGGTGGATGGGATTGTTTCCTTAATTTCTCTGTTTTCTCATTGTTAGTGTATAGGAATGCAAGGGATTTCTGTGTATTAATTTTATATCCTGCAACTTTACTATATTCATTGATCAGTTCTAGTAATTTTCTGGTAGTGTCTTTGGGGTTTTCTATGAGAATCATGTCATCTGCAAACGGGGAGAGGGGTACTTCTTCTTTTCCAGTCTGAATTCCTTTTATTTATTTTTCTTCTCTGATTGTCTTGGACAAAACTTCTAAAATTATGTCGAATAGCAATGGTGAGAGTGATCACCCTTGTCTTGCTCCTGACTCTAGGGGAAATGCTTTCATTTTTTCACCATTGAGGATAATGTTTGCTTTGTGTTTATCATATATGGCTTTCATTATGTTGAGGTATGTTCCTTTTATGCCTGCTTTGTGGAAAGTTTTTATCATAAATGGGTGTTGAATTTTGTCAAAGGCTTTCTCTGCATCTATCGACAGAATCATGTTTTCTTTTTTCTTTTAATTTGTTAAAGTGGTGTATCACATTGATTGATTTGTTAACACTGAAGAATCCTTGCATCCCTGAGATAAAGCCCACTTGATGGGTTTTATGTCTTGATGTATGATCTTTTCAATGTGTTGTTGGATTTTGTTTGCTAGAATTTTGTTGAGGATTTTTGCATCTATGTTCTTCAGTGATATTGGCCTGTAGTTTTCTTCTTTTGTGGCATCTTTGGTTTTGGTATTAGGGCGATGGTGGCCCCATAGGTTGAGTTTGGGAGTTTACCTTCCTCTGCAATTTTCTGGAAGAGTTTGCATAGGATAAGTGTTAACTCTTCTATAAATTTTTGGTAGAATTCACCTGTGAAGCCATCTGGTCCTGGGCTTCTGTTTTTGGAAGATTTTTGATTACAGTTTTGATTTTCATGCTTGTGATCGGTGGTTATACTTTCTATTTCTTCCTGGTTCAGTTTTGGAAGGTTATACTTATCTTAAAATTTGTCTATTTTTTCCAAGTTGTTATTTATTTGGCATATAGTTGCTGATAGTAGTCTCCTGTGAGCCTTTGTATTTCTGTGTTGTCTGTTATGATTTCTCCATTTTCATTTCTAATTTTCTTAATTTGATCCTCCTTTCTTCTTTCTTGATGACTCTGGCTAATGGTTTTTCTATTTTATTTATCTTCTCAAGGAACCAGCTTTTAGTTTTGTTGATTTTTGCTATAGTCTCCTTCGTTTCTTTTTCAATTATTTCTGCCCTAATTTTTATGATTTCCCTCCTTCTACTAACTTTGGGGTTCTTCATTTCTTCTTTTTCTAGTTTCTTTAGGTGTAAAGTTAAGTTATTTATTTGATTTTTTACTTATTTCTTGAGGTAAACTTGTATTGTTATGAGCTTTCCCATTGGCCCTGCTTTTACTGTATACCATAGGTTTTGGGGATCATGTTTTCATTATCATTTGTTTTTATGCATATTTTGATTTCCTTTTTTATTTCTTCCATGATTCTTTTGGTTGTTCCAAAGCGTGTTGTTTAGCCTCCATATGTTTGCATTTTTATTAGTTTTTTGTTTTTTGTTTTCCTGTAGTTGACATCTAATCTTACCACATTGTAATCAGAAAAGATGCTTGAAATCATTTCACTTTTTTTAAATTCACCAAGGCTAGATTTATGGCCTAGGATGTCATTTATTCTGGAGAATGTTCTGTGTGCCCTTGAGAAAAAGGTGAAATTCATTGTTTTGGGGTGAAATATCTTATAGACATCAACTAGATCTAACTAGTTCATTGTATCATTTAAAGTTTGTGTTTCCTTGCTAATTTTTTGTTTGGTTTATCTATTCATAGGTGTGAGTGGGGAATTAAAGACTCCCACTATTATTGTGTTATTATTGATTTCCTCTTTCATACCTGTTAGCATTTGCCTTATATATTGAGGTGCTCCTATGTTGGGTGCATCTATATTTATAATTGTTATATTTTCTTCTTAGGTTGATCCTTTGATCATTATGTAGTGTCCTTCTTTGTCTCTTTTCACAGCCTTTATTTCAAAGTCTATTTTATCTGATGTGAGTATTGCTACTCCTGCTTTTTTGGTCTCCATTTGCATGAGACATGTTTTTCTCAGCCCTTCATTTTCAGTCTGTAAGTGTCCCTTGTTTTGAGGTGGGTCTCTTGTAGACAGCATATATAGGGGTCTTGTTTTTGTATCCATTCAGCAAGTCTTTGTCTTTTGGTTGGGGCATTCAAACCATTTACATTTAAGGTAAGTATTGATAAGTATGATCCCATTGCCATTTACTTCATTATTTTGTGTTCAATTTTATAATCCTTTTCTGTGTTTCCCATCTAGAGAAGATCCTTCAGCATTTGTTTAAGAGCTGGTTTGGTGGTGCTGAGTTCTCTGGGTTTCTGCTTGTCTGTAAAGCTTTTGATTTTGCCTTCATATCTGAATGAGATCCTTGCTGGGTATAGTAATCTGCATTGTGTTTTTCTCTTTCATCACTTTTTTTTCCATTTATTTTTATTAGTTGGAGGCTAATTACTTTACAATATTGTAGTGGTTTTTGTCATACATTGACATGAATCAGCCATGGATTTTTATGTATTCTTTCATCACTTTAAGTATGCCCTGCCATTCCCTTTTGGCCTGAAGTGTTTCTCTTGAAAGATCAGCTGTTATCTTTCTGGGGATCCCTTTGTGTGTTGTTTGTTGCCTTTCCCTTGCAGTGTTTAATATTTGTTCTTTGTGTTTGATCTTCATTAGTTTGATTAATATGTGTCTTGGGGTATTTTGCCTTGGGTTTGTCCTGTTTGGGACTCTCTGGGTTTCTTGGACTTGGGTGGCTATTTCCTTCCCTATTTTAGAAAACTTTTCAGCTATTGTCTGCTCAAGTATTGTCTCATGCCCTTTGTTTTTGTCTTCTTCTTCTGGGACTCCTATGATTCAAATGTTGGAGCATTTAACATTATCCCAGAGGTCTCTAAGATTGTCCTTATTTCTTTTAATTCTTTTTTCTTTTTTCCTCTCTGCTTCATTTCTTTCCACCATTCTATCTTCCACCTCACTCATCCTATCTTCTGCATCAGTTATTCTACTGTTGTTTCCCTCCAGAGTGCTTTTGGTCTTAGTTATTGCATTGTTCTTTATTGACTGACTTTTCTTTGTGTCTTCTAGGTCCTTGTTAAACATTTCTTGCATCTTCTCATTCCTTGTCTCTAGTTTATTTATCTGTAACTCCATTTTGTTTTCAAGAAATTGTATCATCTGTAGTAGTATTATTGTGGAGAACTCCAGAATAATAATTTAGGAGACTCCCTAGCTCCTCCTCTTCTGTTTAATTTTATGGGCATTTATCATGTGTCTTTATCTGCTGAATATTTCTCTGCCTTCTCATTTTGTTTAAGTTGCTGTGATTGGGGTGATCTTTCTACACTTTGGAAGTTCCTGGTTCCTCTTTATTGTGGAGCCTGCTCCCTTTGGGTGGAGTTGGACTAGTGGCTTGTCAAAGTTTCCTGGTTAGGGGAGCTTGACTCTGTGTTCTGGTTGGTGGAGCTGGATATCTTCTCTCTGCAGTGTGATGAAGTGTCCAATAGTGAGTTTTGGGGTGTCTATGGGTTTGGCATGGCTTTGGGCAGCTTGTTTTTTTAATGCTCAGGGCTGAGTTCTTGCTTTGCTGGAGAATTAGCATGGTATGTCTTGCTCTGGAACTTGTTGGCTCTTGGGTGGAGTTTGGTTTCAGTGTAGGTATGGAGGCGTTTGGGTGAGCTCTTTTCTATTAATGTTTCCTGGAATCAGGAGTTTTCTGATGTTCTCAAGTTTTGGAGTTAAGCCTCCTGCCTCTGGCTTTCAGTCTTATTCTTGCAGTAGTCTCAAGACCTCTGTATGCCTACAGCACAGATGATAAAACATCTAGGTTAATGGTGAAGAAATTCTCCACAGTGAAGGACACCTGGAGAAGTTCAGAGAGTTACATGGAGAAGAGAAGAGGGATGAGGGGGATAGAAGTGACCAAGAGAAGAGGGGGTGTCAAAAGAGGAGAGATCAATGTAGCTAGTCATCAGTTCCCTAGGTGCTCTCCACAGTCTGGAACACCCAGAGAGATTCACAGTTACATAGAGAAGAAAAGAGGGATGAAGGAGATAGACGTGACCGTGAGGAGAAGAGGGGTAGTCAAAGTGAGGGAGACCATTCTATCCAGCAATCAGCTCCCCAAGTGTTCTCCACAGCCTGGAACACCGAGAGAAATCACAGAGTTAAGTAGAGAAGAGAAGGGGGAGGGAAGAGACAGAGGTGTCCTGGGGTAGAAAAAGGAGAATCAAAAGAGGAGAGAGCAATCCAGCCAGTAATCCCACCCCTAATTGAAATTGGATACTGAAGATTAGATTTCTTAAAGGAACAAAATCGATAACAAATACCAAAAAGCAAAGATTGAACATCTAGAGTAGAGTTTAGATCTCAAAAAAAAAAAAAAAAAAAAAAAAACATATAAATATACAAAACAAAATCAAAACAAAAATTATAAAAAAATATATATGGATGAAATTTCCTTTAAAAATTGGGTGTTTTTTTTCAAGGTAATAGTAGGCTTTAAAAATGAAAATTAAAGGAGCAATAAAAAACTTAAATTTAAAGAGAAATTAAAAGTGATAATAGTAAAAATACATCGAGGAATTTCTCTGGAGCTTTTATGGGTAGTGTGGGCTCAGTTCATTTTCAGATAGTTCCTTTTTCAAGCTTGTGCTTGTTCTCAAGGATTATAGACACCCTTCAATGCTTAGTCAATGTTAACTACAGGTTTTAATATGATGCACCTGTCACTTCCAGAGTGGTTCCCTCTTTGTTTATTTTGGCTTCCTCTGTTTGCAAGTCTCTTCAGTGTCTAATTTCTGCCCTGACACAAGGGGGCAAAGGTGGTCATTTGTTTGGGCTTACTTGTTCAGTTGTGTTGTGGGAAGGGAGGGACGCTGTGAACAAACGGCATGCGTGGGGAGTGCTCACAGTGCACAGATCACACTGGGTTTGCCCCAGGTCAAAGTGGCATGTGCCTCTTGGGTCCCCACTTCTCTGGCTCCAGGGTGCTCTGCAAGGGCACTGTCTGAAGTGGCCCTGCGTTTTGTGCACTTCCCAGATTTTAGCAACTCAGGTTCTTGGGTACTTTGCAAAGGCACAGACTTGCCTGGGCGTGCGTTTTGTGCCCTTCCCAGGTCCAAGCATCTCAGGTGAGTAGTTGTTTGGAGAGGGCACTGTCTCAGGTAGGCCATGCCTCCTAATCACCTCCCCAGTGCCATCTGCTCCATTTCCCAGGTACGCTGCCAGAATATGGTTTCAAGTGTGTCTCCTCTGGGCAGCCGACATCAGGGTGTTATCCCCCTGGCAGAAGTCAGAAGTCAACCATCCAGGATCCCAGAAAGACGTGTTTAGCAACTGAGAGCCGGCTCCCAGTTTGGTGGAGGATGCCAGTCTGTGGGGGCCGAGACTGGAGTAACCCCTCGCCTTCTGGCTCTGGCTGTCGGCCTGCCTCTCTGCTTCCAGAGGGGTGCAGCCCACTAACTCTCCTTTGCTATTTGCTTCGTTCTATGAGTGGGCCAGGCTGCGAGTTAGAGCCTTTCATGGGAAAGTTCTCTTTTTATTTTCCTCTCTGGAGATCCCACAGTTTGGGTTGCTATCTCATATTAGCTGCCTCAGATTTTCCTCAGGGCATTGAGGCCCTGTCCTAACCCTAAGCACTGATTAGGCAGCTTTCACCTCCCTGTCCAGCCCCTGCTCCCTGGTGGTGGATGCAAGCGTCTGGGCTACTTCTCCACTGGCAGTTGCACTTAGGCATGTATTTTCCATTTGTTTGTTTATTTGTTTGTTTTTTTCTCATGGTTATGTTGCCCTCTGAGATGCAAAACTCCTCACAAACCTGTCCATGAGAGGGTTCCTACTGTTTGAAAACTTCTCCTCCTTCACAACTCCCTCCCCATGACGGGTCTCTGTCCCTAACTATTTTGTCTCTCTTTTCACCTTTTCTATTTTGTCCTACCTCCTTTCAAAGAGAATGGGCTACCTTTCTGGGTTCCTGGTATCCTCCACCAGTGTTCTGAAGTTGTTTTATGGAAGTTGCTCAGCATTCAAATTATCTTTTGATGAATTTGTGGGGGAGAAAGTGGTCTCCTCATCCTATTCCTCCACCATCTTGGAACCTCCCAGCAAGTGTCTTTTAATTTAATGGCTTCAGTCACAATCTTAGTGCTTTACTTAGTAGATAATAAAATGAAAGGTTGTGTTATAGAATCTCAAAACTCATGATTATGAATTGGATGGTGTTATAGAGCACATTGGTATCTAGGGACTAGATTATTGCAAAACAAGTAATTAGAAACAGTAAATGGTGGCATTATTTGAGGGCATCCAAACAACCATGGAAAAGAGATTATGAAAAAGACTCTTGTTCATAAAATTCTATATATATCATGTCATGTTGTTTGCCAGAAGTACATCCAGAAATAGATCCATTTATTTTAAAGATTAATAAGAAAATCAAGATAATTTGATTCTTTCTTATTTTATTGTTATATTTAGGCAATTCCAAATCATGATTTGACCTGGATCAAAAATTTAATTTTCAGCATGGTGATAAAGTAGGTTCTTATGGTGGGAAAGAGGCAGAGCACATATATTTTCCTTTCTCTATTTTAAATATGTTTTATATTATTCATAGCTATTTGATAAATGGGAATTCCTGTAGGTAGTCACTGGAGGTAGGTTTTCTTCAGAGTAGGGTAGTCCTAAAGATAAATGTATTTTATAAAAAGAAGTTGCTTTTAGTGTGTGAATGTTTTTAGATCATAGCCTTGGTTTGTTGTTGTTCAGTGGCTCAGTCATGTCTGGCTCGTTGTGACTCCATGGCTGCAGCACACAAAGCTTCCCTCTCCTTCACTATCTCCAGTAGCTTGCTCAAACTCATGTCCTTTGCGTTGGTGATGCCATCCAACCATCTCATCCTCTGTTGCCCCCTTCTTCTCCTGCCCTCAGTCTTTCCCAGCATAAGGGTCTTTTCTAATATCAGCTCTTCCATCAGTCCTTCCAATGAATATTCAGGACTGATTTCCTTTAGGATGGACTGGTTTGATATCCTTGCTGTCCAAGGGACTCTCAAGAGTCTTCTCCAACACCACAGTTCAAAAGCATCAATTCTCCAGTGCTCAGCTTTCTTTATGGTCCAACTCACACATCTATACACGACTACTGAAAAAACCATAGCTTTGACTATGTGGACCCTTGTGAGCAAAGTGTTATCTCTGCTGTTTAATACACTGTCTAACTTTGTCATAGCTTTTCTTCCAAGGAACAAGCATCTTTTAATTTCATGGCTGCAGTCACTGTCCACAGTGATTTTGGAGCCCAAGAAAATAAAGTCTGTCGCTGTTTCCATTTCCCCCCATTTATTTTCATGAAGGGATGGGACTGGATGCCATTTGTAGCTTATAGTGAAGGATATCAGTTTCGTGATCTCTGAAGAAGAAGATTTAGCCTCAGGACCAGGGACCAGTCTTGATCACTCAAGAGCTTTTGTGCAGTAGAGTTTTATTAAAGTACAAAAAGGTGCAAAGAAAGCTTCTGACATAGACATCAGAAGGAGGATGTAAAGTGCCCCCCTTGCTAGTCTTAGCAACGGAGCTATATACTGTTTTTCAATTGGTTATTACAGTAAATCAAAAGACTGTCTCAAGGTTGTAAATGCCTTATGAAACCTTTGCCCACAATATACATTTTAAGATAACGGGACTAGTCAGAATCCACGTTTCTCCAGAAGGAGAAACATGTCCTCATGCAGGATACATTGTTGTTATATAATCATTGGTACAGAGTTTAAGCTGTGTTGTTTTGTTGTGTAATCATGATCTCTGGGCTTAAAGAAAAATAAGTTTTATGTGAATAAGACTAAGGAATGTAGAAAAAAAAAGTTTGTCCTTTTCTCCTCCTTGAGAACTTCAGACCCTCTCTCCTCCTTGAGAGACCCAGTTTCCACTTTCCTCCTCAGGGATGCCTGATTTCTTATCAACCTACCTAGGAATTGATTCTCTCCCCATGATCTTAGTTTTTTGAATGTTGAATTTTAAACCAGCTTTTTCACTCTCCTCTTACACCTTCATCAAGAGGCTCTTTAATTTCACTTTTCTTTCTGCCATAAGGGTGGTGTCATCTTCATATCTGAGGTTATTGATATTTCTTCAACAATCTTGATTCCAGCTTGTGCTTCATCTGGCCTGGCATTTTGCATGATGCACTTTGCATATAAATTGAAAAAACAGGGTGACAACATCCATCTAGGTTAGGCAAGCAATAGACACTCAAGATCTGCTCCTACAAGTCTCTAAACACTTCCTTTATTAAAAACAAATTCTAATGACATTAGTATTGGTTACAGGAGGAATGCCACGTTCATTTAGGGCCTTTTAAACATGCTACAGTTAAGGAAACTGAGGAGAGAAGTTAAATGCCTTAGCTGAGTTGTTCAAGACCTGCAGTGAAGAAGAAAGCCAAGCCAAGTCTCTTGGCTTACAGAGTAATTCCTAATACACCATGCTGCCTGTCTCAGCGCCCAGCAGGGGTGAGAGGCAAAACTATATCACACCTGTGATTCATTTCTCTGTGTGTGTGTTGTGCTTGCCTTAAAATACTGTATCCTAAGGATTTGTCTTTACAGATAAAGAACACTGAAGCACTGAAGGAATTCATTGACTCTGAGTTATCTAAGTCTTTAAGACAAGAAAATCATAGTAACAACCCCTTCCAATTTCAGCGTCGTATTATCGATTGAAATGTGACTGATTGCTATTAACTCAATTATTGCTTACAGATATTTCTCATCTTAGAATGAAATATTAAACCAAAGAATTAAAATAAAATTGAGAGGTTTTCCTACGTATTTTGTGAAAGGAGCAAAGTAGAGACAACTGTTCATAGATTTTCATTGATGAGTCATACATGAAATAAATACTCCTAAATATGATTAGTGACTCTTGTCAACTATTTCTGTATATCATGAGCAAAGTATTTGTCCTGGGGAGGCTGTTTTCCCACCACATCTTTTGTAATAAACCTGGAGCTAGTTCTGTTAAAGTACTCGGGGAAGAGAATTCAGTGTTTGCAGATTGGACACTGCAAGAAAACACAGTGACCATTTGCTTCCTTCTTTATTCCATAGCAAACAGTGGCTGAGGCTACTGGATGCCAGAGTTCGGAACAGACTTCTTGCCTTCCATGACCTGCTGATCTTCACAATGGGTTCCAGTATTTTGGATCAAGCCAAGACAGGCCTGTCAGGAAAATATTCGTTGGAATACTTTTTAATAAGAGTAAATATAGTTATGTGGACTCATTTTTATAGCACTTAAGTTATTATACTGCTGCTCTCTTGAGGGCTAATGTCTGAATGTTAGAACACCAAACACCCCCAGAAAATAAATTTTACATTTCCAGTGCTGCATAATAAGCCTGGAGACACTCCAAGCATCATTAATAAAAACCTAATGGTAAAACAATAACAAGGAGGAAATGCCAATGAAGCACAAATTTGTTGAGACTAAATTATTTCTCACCGCAGCAGGCTTGTTGCATTTGACATTTTATGAAATCAGCCAAAGTGGAACTAAAAACAGCTTCTGGAGGAGACTATGACATCAGACTGCTGGGAGTCTCCAAAGACAGCTGACACTACTGAAAGGCCTGAAACTGTGAATTAGGAAAGCAGTCTTGTGATCAATCTCTGTGATGAACTTCTCATTGTCCATAAATATGTTTCATGTTCATGTGGCACAGTCTTAGCCCTATAGCAGGGAAAAAGTGGCAGCAGGCAGGCAGAGGGAAAAAATGGATCATCAGACATTCCAGAATATAGTCTTCTCATATATCTCTTAGTGCCGTATGTTTGCTTTTACTTTAGTTAAGCACAACAATCTGTTTGAAAAAAAAAAAAAATCTGGAAAAAACAAAGGTGCCTTTGCCAATATTATGTTTTACTTTGACAAGCTCTGAGATTTCTGAGGGTAATTCATTATAACTGAGATCAGGTCAGTTTATGTTGTATACAAATATAATCTAAAGATACAACCTTCACAGCAAATAATTTTTCCTAGGGGTAGGCATTTGGAAGGCTAAGAATGAAGCATTTTTTAATATTAACTATTCAAATAAGGTATTCTTAGCATTTTAAAATGTCCTTGTTGAAAATATTGGTTATGTTGATTACATTTACACTTTATGTATGCACACTAGACAGTGCAACATTTAATTTATGGATGGACAAACTCAACAGAACAAAATCCAAAACTTTGGCTAAGTTTTTATATTTTATGTGTGATTGCGCTAAAGGAGTCCTGCTTGCTTTTTGGCATAAACAAGTTTAGAATATTTCCAGGTCTTGTTTTTAAAATGAGCCAAGTTACAAATTCTTAGCTGTACTTTGGATAACTCACAAATTCAGGTGGATGTTGTTTAATTGTTTACATATATATATATATATATATATATATGCATGCTTTGTATAAGTATATTCAAACTTATATTTCAAACTTGAAAGTAAAAAATGAAAGTATCAGTTGCTCAGTCGTGTCCATCTCTTTGCAGCCCACCAGGCTCCTCTGACCATGGAATCTCCAGGCAAGAATACTGGAGTGGATTGCCATTCCCTTATCCAGATGATTTTCCTGACCCAGGATCAGAACCCCGGTCTCCTGCATTCAGAAAGATTCTTTACTGTATGAGATACCAGGGAAATCCCTTCAATAATACTGGAGTGGGTATTCATCCCTTCTCCAGGGGATCATCCTGACCTGGGGATCAAGCCTGGGTCTCCTGCGCTGCAGGTGGATTCTTTTCGGGTGGCCAACAAGAACACCGGAACAGGGACATGAACCCTGGACCCTCAGATTAAAAGTCTGATGCTCTACTGACTGTGTTATCCAAGCATTACAAACTTAAAAAATGAAAATTTAAATAATTAGTATGTGCTAATCAATTTAGAAAATTTAAATAATTAGTATGTGCTAATCCCTTAAGAATACTAGTTTCCTCAATTTTAGATGGTGAAGGTCATATATTCACCAAATTTATCCACACATATAATTTTGTATTATTTCTAAATACAATAACTCATCTTAACAGAATCATTTTGTGAAGTTTTTCAATAGGCTGAGCTGTATAATTTAGTTATTCCATAACAAAATATAGTTAACAACCCAGAATTACTTTTGAAATGTGATCATTTTTTTTTTTTCATCTAAGGAAAGTTAACTTGAAGAATTAATGTTGGCTCCTTGCATATGTTCTGTACTTCATCCATGATTATAGTTACTATTTTATATTTAAAATATGTGTATATTTTTCAGTTTAATTTATATGATGTATAATCAATTATGGTAACTATAGCAAAGAATGAAGAATTTTAAGCAGCAGGGAAAGGAGTACATCAAGGCTGTATATCGTCACCCTGTTTATTTAACTTCTATGCAGAGTACATCATGCAAAATATCAGGCTGGATGACTCACAAGCTGGAACCAAGATTGCCAGGAGAAATATCAACAACCTGAGATACTCAGATGATGCCACTCTAATGGCAGAAAGCAAAGAGCAGCTAACGAGCCTCTTAATGAGGTGAAAGAGAAGAGTGAAAAGCAGGTTTAAAATTCAAGATTCAAAAACCTAAGGTCATAGCATCTGTCCCCATCATTTCATGGCAAATAGATGGGGAAAAAGTGGAAACAGTGACAGATTTTGTTTTCATGGAGTCCAAAATCACTGTGGACAGTGACTGCAGCCACAATTACAAGACTCTTGCTCCATAGAAGCAAAGCTGTGGCAAATCTTGACAGTATATTAAAAAGCAGAAGCACCCTTTTGCTGACAAAGGTCCATATAGTCAAAGGTATGGTTTTTCCAGAAGTTGTATGCAGATGTGAGAGCTGAACCATAAAGAAGGCTGAGCACCAAAGAATTGATGTTTTCCAATTATGGTACTGGAGAAGACTCTTGAGAGTCCCTTGGGCAGTAAGGAGATCAAATCAGTCAATCCTAATGGAAATGAGTCCTGAATATTCACTGGAAGGACTGACGCTGAAGCTGAAGCTCCAGTACTTTGGCCACCTAGTGTGAAGAGCCAACTCTTTGGAAAAGACTCTGATGCTGGGAAAGATTGAGGGCAGGAGAAGAAGAGGGCGACAGAGGATGAGACTGTTAAATGGCATCATTGACTCAATGGACATGAGTTTGAGCAAACTGTGAGAGATAATGAAGGACAGGGTACTGCAGTCCATGGGGTTGAAAAAGTCAGACACAACTTAGAGAACTGAGCAACTACAAGCAGCAGATATAAAATTTGGCTCACTTATATAGAAATAAAATATCTGTTTCATTTGACAGGATGCTGAGTAAGATAGTGTTTTTCATTGAATGAATGTTGTGTTAGTACAGGATAAGGTTTCCAATCTCTAGTCTACTCTTAAAAACCATGTGGCTCTGTATAAGCCATATACCCTATTCCATTTTCCTGTGCCTTTTCATCTTTAAAATACGACTGTAATATTAGCTTTTTCTTTTTAAAAAAGGCTAATGGAATCAAAAGAATATGTATGGAAAGTTTTTAAAAAATTATACAGTACTGTTGATATTTAACAGGTTATTGCTTTTTTCACTGAGTAGAATAGAAACAAAAAAAAATGCTCTTCATCACGAACAATTATTCATCACCTTTTTTAAAGCTGCCTAAAAAGTTGGCTTACAGCTCAACATTCAGAAAATTAAGATCATGGCATCTGGTACCATCATTTCATGGGAAATAGATGGAGAAACAGTGGAAACATTGGCTGACTTAATTTTGGGGGGCTCCAAAATCACTGCAGATGGTGATTGCAGCCATGAAATTAAAAGATGATTATTCCTTGGAAGGAAAGCTATGACCAACCTAGAGAGCATATTAAAAAGCAGAGACATTACTTTACCAACAAAGGTCCATCTAGTCAAAGCTATGGTTTTTCCAGTGGTCATGTATGGATGTGAGAGTTGGACTGTGAAGAAAGCTGAACACTGAAGAATTGATGCTTTTGAACTGTAGTGTTGGAGAAGACTCTTGAGAGTCCCTTGGACTGCAAGGAGATCCAACCAGTCCATCCTAAGGGAGATCAGTCCTGGGTGTTCATTGGAAGGACTGATGCTGAAGCTGAAACTCCAATACTTTGGCCACCTGATGCAAAGAGTTGACTCATTGGAAAAGACTCTGATTCTGGGAAAGATTGAGGGCAGGAGGAGAAAGGGACGACAGAGGATGAGATGGCTGCATGGCATCACCAACTCGATGGACATGAGTTTGAGTAAACTCTTGGAGTTGGTGCTGGACAGGGAGGCCTGGCGTGCTGCGATTCATGGGGTTGCAAAGAGTCGGACACGACTGAGCAAATGAACTGAACTGAACTGAACTGAAAGTTCCACAAGAATAACTTTCTTCTTTTTTTATGGTGTTAGGAGAATTGAATGACAGATACATTTGCTGACTGTGTAGTTCACAAAATAATGTATTTGAAATGATTTGAACAAGTTGATAAATTGTATCTTAGTTTTTGCTTTATATACTACATGCTTTATTTGATATTTATAAATCAAAAGGAAGGCTTATATCAACAGAGAATGAGGGAAAGGGAGTAAAATTAAACTTTTTCAATACATGTGCACATATAGACTTACTAGATACTCTGCTTCCGTTCATAAACATCATAGTTAAGGAAGAATACTCCAAAGAATATCATAGTTTGAATCAGAAGAGTAAGCCTGGAGCATGGCCTTCATCGTATAGGAAGATGAAAGAGCTTGATGTATATTAATCATGGCAGATTCATTAAGATTTAAAAACCCATGTAAACCTTGCTGTCCTCTTGTATGGAGTTTTTCAAGTAGTAATGCAATGATTTATGAGTTTAAGACCATTGCCCTTCATAGCTTTGTTAAATTACATGAACATTGTTGGGATATAAGTATACAATAATGAGAAATACACGCAGTCTTCAGCAACTTCACTTTTATTTCTGTCATTATTTTTTTCCCCCACAGCTCCTTAAATGCTATCACTAATGTTCTCCAAACCCTATAATGTTAGCAGAATATAGGTGTCTCCTTTCTCTGCCAGGAAACTGATGGATTCATTTGTAAACTGGTTACTGATTCATCTACCTCTTAGTAGACCTACTAAAAACACCATAGAACAAAAGGTTTTTTTTTTTTTTTTTAACTTTCTGTAGTGATTTGACCTGTTCTTCTACAGTTGTGCTAAGTCACTTCAGTCATGTCCAACTCTTTGTGAAACCACAGACTGTAGCTCACCAGGCTTCTAGGTCCATGGGATTCTCCAGGCAGGAATACTGGAGTGGGTTGCCACTACAGTTGTGCTAAGTCACAGTTGAGTGTATATAATTAATTTGGAAAAATTCTAATGGCTAATTTATTAAAATTAATAGAAAAGTAAAATAAACTTTAGCTTATATCCCTGATATTATATGCTTAACTGTCTTACACTTGTAACAGCTTTATGCTGTTTAAAGCTTTAGTTTGATAATTTTTAGGTGACAGAGATTATCCTTGGTGGAATGTCAAGTCCAATTCCAATTAAAATATATTAGGTATTATTTGGCAAATTATGCTGGCAAATTATTCTCTATATAGAATAATGCTGATGATACAAATTAAATTTCTCCTTTAAGTATTTACACACGGGACATTTAAAGGAGGGCTTCTGCTGCTGCTGCTGCTGCTAAATCACTTCAGTCATATCCAACTCTGTGCGACCTCATAGACCAGGCTCCCTCATTCCTGGGAATCTCCAGGCAAGAATACTGGAGTGGGTTGCCATTTCCTTCTCCAATGCATGAAAGTGACAAGTGAAAGTGAAGTCTCTCAGTCCTGTCCGACTCTTAGCGACCCCGTAGACTGTAGCCCACCAGGCTCCTCCGTCCCTGGGATTTTCCTGGCAGGAGGACTGGAGTGGGGTCCCATCGCCTTTCCCGAGGAGGGCCTCTAGACTATGATAAAGTGCAGAGTGTCACTTAGGATGAGTGAGTGGCCAGGACTTATATTAGAGATAATAACAGCCATCAAAATTTATATCACCTGAAAGAAAAAAAATATGTATATGAAATATACATATGTGTACAAATGAACACATATGAAGCACATATGTGCATTAAACTTGCTTAAACTTGCTGGAATCTATATTTCCATAGGATTAATCTCTAATTTTGAAAAAAAAAAAAAAAAAGGAAGCTAAGGCACAGGACCTATTTCAAATTAGTGAAGTTTATGTGTTTAGTGTCTCTTGATCATTCCAAGGATGGAGTTTCAGAAAGAATTCAGCTGACTTATAAAATGTGGGGCTCATTGTAGGAGTAATTAAATATTCGTTCCTCTCACTCTCTGCCACATAATTCTAATGTCTCACAATTTCACTATGTGATCTATGACACAGCCTTAAAACTTGTTTTAAACTTATATAAAGCCTAGTGAGAATAACCTGGAAAATGACAGGAGTGTCCAGCCACCTCCGCATTCAAAGAGTCATCCTGTTAGGAAAGGCAACTTAGTCCTCCTCTTCAGAGAGGTTATGTGTAATTGGACAGACATAATCAGGGCCCTACTCAGGAATCTCGTTAATACTGATGCCTCTGGACCATTCAACATAGGGTACAGCTAGGGTACAACTATAGTAATTGTACTATGGATTTTAATTTTAATGGCCACAGCTTTAGGGCAGCCCATCCTTCCAGGGTTCTTTCTCCATGTACCCTTCTTGGAATGTCAGATTAAGCACTACTAAAAACCAGGCTCTTCAAGTCTATTCATTGGGATTTTCTGGTGAAACAAGACATTTTAGCCCTGTTTCACTTTCCTTAAGATCGATTTCATGTGATCCATATAGTGAAAAAGGACTGGCTATTTATCGTGTTTTCTTCTCTGTACTGGTTGGTTTTAAAAATGGAACTCATTTCAGAGAAAGTGAGCTGAATTCTTTCTGAAACTCCATTCCTGGAATGGCCAATAGACACTAAACACATAAACTTCACTAATTTGAAATAGGTCCTATGCCTTAGATTCCTTTTTTTTTTCTTTTTCTTCAAAATTAGCAGATTAATCCTGTGGAAATATAGATTCCAGAAATTTTTCTGAGACTGGAAATGACTCACTTCATTAAAGCAATGTATGATTGTAAAGAGAATAAAATGTAAAACATTATTTCTGAGAATGAGTAATAAAAATAGATACACATTGGCACTTAATAACAAGCTAGGGACTGTAAATCATGTTGCATTTTTTAGTAATCTGGTGCTATTATCTTTACTGTATATATGAGGGAACAAAGGCAGTTCCTTCCCTCATATATTAACATAATACAGATAATAAATAGCAGAGCCAAAAGCTGGCCTGCATATTGTATTGCCTAATTCCCACAGAGATCTCTGCTATCAAAGACTAAATACTAAGATCTATGACATCGGAATGAAATTGTGAGACATTAGAATTATGTGGCAGAGAGTGAGTGGAACGAATATTTATTTACTCCTACAATGAGCCCCACATTTTATAGCTACTGATCTTCAACTATGAAGTAATTACTGTTACTTATACCTGCCACGTGAAGAAATTTGAGATTCAAACAAGTTTAAAGTGTGAGTTTAAAGTGTTAAACTCACATCTTGCCCATTGACAACAGAGGGCTTCATACTCTTGTACTGACTTCAAGATCTTGTGACTGCTGTTGACACCACTCTGACCTCATGATCCTGTGTTTTATGCAAAATATTATGGTCCATGTGTATAATGCATTTTAATTTCATCCTAAATTTCTTTTAGAATCACAATGACCATCTGATTTCTTTGGGCTTTTGATATTAGATTATTACACTGTTTAGTAGAGAGGTTTCCCCAGAAACCTGAGTAGATACAAGAGGAAGTAACACATGTCTAAAACTGCACCATGCACAAGCACATCTCTTCCACAGCTTGCAAGGCTGGATCAAAATACATGTAGTTTAGAATTTAAAGTAAATTGTCATAGAGATAAAAGGTTCAACTAAAAGCTTATATTATATCAACTAAAATGTACAATGATTGGGGCGTCTCCCAGACATCCCTCTTATTTGTGTCCCTCCCCTGCTTGTCTACTGTGAAAGTCATATGTTATAGTAACTAGAAATGTCCTGCCGAAGAGCTTGTCAATATAAAGACATCTTTTTTGGTAAACATTCTGTCTGATTATAAGCTTCACTTATAATCAAAAGAAACACCATAAGCTGTCAAATAAAACTTTAAAAGGCTATCTTTGATAATATATTATTTAATAGTAACCTGAGGTATGATGGTGGCAATAAATAATCAATCAAAGAATGAAACAGAGTAGAATTGTCATGGAAATGGTGAGAATTCACTCTATTTGATGAATATGGGTAAAAGAGAATAATAATAGAAAGACATTCAATCCAAAATATCACTGGGTGACTTATCTGTCACATGCATAATCACTGAAGGTGGGGTTTAAGCAGAAAGCTTGAGTAAGTGTCTAGACAGTTAACTGATTCATTTTTTATGGAAATTTTCTTATTTTAAATGTCATCCTCAACCAACTTAATTTCTGAATTGAATATCTATTTTTTAAAATAACACTGCAGATTAGATTTGGGTATTGATATAAGCAATATACTGCTTATTACCTTATGTAGTTTTTTCATTCTTTCATTCAGTCTTCTTAACCTTCATCTTTTAATAAAAATGTGTTAAAATTCTTTCATTCATCTCAACCATAATGTAATGATTCTTATAAGATTCATTATCTTTTTCTCTTATTTTTTTTAAAGAAACACCATTTCTTTAAAGAAATACCATTTCTTATGTCTAATTAATACCATTCTAATGTCTCACTAAATGGTTCTTTTTTAAAGAAATACCGTTTCTTTTTTTTCCCCTAAAAGAGGTAGCATTTTTAGATTTCACTACCAAGCAATATTGTTGTATCTTGTTCATTTTGACAAGATACTTTTTTATTGGTTTGCAGAAATCATAAAGGTGAAACATAAAATGACTGAGTTTTCTTCTTAGCAAAATTCTTTCTGTTAATAACTATAGCTATTCTGTGAAAATTTTTTTTAATGGTCATCCCCACCCCTTTCTTCTAGTTAGGTCTTGATTTTGGTATCCACATTTAAACCTGATTCATCTTTACCTTGAAGGGAAGTGAAGTGAAAGTTGCTCAGTTGTGTCCAACTCAGCTGTGTCCAAAGAGTCGGCCATGACTGAGTGACTGAACTGAACTGATAAGAGAAGTGACTGGCTAAAGAGAAAATAAATAAAAGTATTGTAGAGCTTATAACATAGAAGGAAATGAAGCAATAATGGGGTATGAAAAATAAGATATAAATAACTGTGGTCAGCATGAAATTCATGAAAGTAGGTTCTACACTCTTAGTAGAAATATACAGTCTTACAATTACTTTGGAAATCAGTTCATCAGTCACTTAAACCATTAAAAATTCAGCTAAATACAGCCCAGAAATTCCACTCCTAGGTATTTATCTAAATTAAATATGAAACCATGTGTCCATAAAGAATTTGTATATAAATGTCTGTAGCAGCTTTATTTACATTGTTCACAATCTGGGAAAAGTCCAAATGACACTTATCAAATTGTGATAAACATACACAATGAAATGTTGTTCAGCAAGAAAGCATAAAAAACAATATACTTAATAATATGGTTGTATCTCAAAATTATTATATTAACTAAAATCCTGTGTGAAAGTTGCTTAGTCGTGTCCAACTCTTTGCAATCCCATGGACTATACAGTCCATGGAATTCTCTAGGCCAGAATACTGGAGTGGGTAGCCTTTCCCTTCTCCAGGGGATCTTCCCAACCCAGGGATCAAACCCAGGTCTCCCACATTGCAGGTGGATTCTTTATCAGCTGAGCCACAAGGGAATCCCCTATTTACCTTAGTATACTACTCTTGTATATAATCTATAATGAATCTCAGAACTTTTCAGATAAGTAAAGTATCATATATTGAAACATTCCATAGGAAACTAATCGAGAGGATTAGGGTAGCTGATGAAATTAATGATGTGATCTAGGAATATAGAAATTGCATCTTAGAAAAAAAAGCTACTGTAAATCAGCACAAAAGCAAGGATATATTAATAAGGGAAAGGTATTGTGAAATTTAAAAATTATAAATGCCAGATTTATAAGTTGACTGATTTTTTATTTTAGTAGATGTATTTAATATGCATGCTAAACTCAAATTGATAAATGGTCAAGATTGTGACTTTATAAACAGCATAATTTAAATAAAATATTTTGAAATTCCATGTATTATGAATATACTAACTAGGATTTTAGAAAAGACATTGCTGTATTTAAACAAATGAGAGCATACTAGAAAATAACTCTATATCTCAAACTTCATCTGCAGCTTTATGTCTTCTTCTCTTGATAACTACACTTTCTCACAGATTAGCTCTTATTTATTGCCCTCATTTTTATTGTTTTCCCTTCTGTATAAAAAATACAGTTATGTTTTTCATCTTTAAAAATAATAAGAATTGCCCTATATGGACAATTTTGAAAATTTCATAACAGAGTATGAGAAAGATTATCAATCTAATGAACATTTATTCTACTGTCTGCTGATAACCATTCTAGAAAATGTAAGATATTTTATCACAACAGAAATCTAATTCACTTCTGGATATATTCCATTTAACATTTGACAAATTCTCCAAATTATAATATTCAACTCCAAATTTATTATTAGATCTGTCAAAATTAGGAAAGTATTATATTATATTGGTGAGTAGATAGTGATTCAAACCAGAGAGGTATAAAGTAGGTGAAGAGGAAAGATGAGATTCTGGATGTACTCTAAAGGTAGAACCTGTAGATATTGATGGTCAGTTGAATGTGGAATGGGAGAAAAAGGAAGGCAAAAGGATAACTCTAGTATTTTCAGTCTCAGCAACTGAGAGTATTGTTTTTATTTATTTCCAGTTTGGAAGGAGTAGCTTTCAATAAAAAGGTATTAAGATTTTAATTTTGGACATATTTAGTTTGAGAATGTCTATAAGAGACCAAAGTAAGGATACTGAGAATACAGTTAAAAATACAGGGGATTCACCTGGTTGACAGGGATGATTTTGAGACATTTAAATATATAGTTGAATTTAAAAAGCCATGAGAAGGTAAAAAAAAAATAGTTTATAAATATAGTAGACAGAAATGTAGGGGGTTGAGGAGAGGAACTGGCAAGCAACAGGCCATTGGCAAAATCCACTATTTATTTTTATAAATAGTTTTATTGGAATACATATGTGTCAATTTGTTTCCATATTGCTGATAAATGATTTTGCACTACAATTCCTGAGTGGAATAGTTGCAACAAACATTACCTGTCACACATAAGCCATTTACTACCTGGCCCTTTACAGAAGAAGTTAACTTACCCCTGATATACAGGAAAATAGTTATTAGTGACTAAAAGTTGTATCACTTTTCACTACAGTTTTCCAAGGAGAGTCCTGGTTTATACCCCATTGTCACAACATCCAGAACAAATAAGTAGCAGACTCTTTCAATTCCTGACAGGTCTTTGGGAAATATATTATGTAATCATCCAAACTGAGATTAAAATAGAAAAATTGCATCTAGAACTCAATAGCTAATATCATGTCATTCCATTTTATTACAGCTAAATGGTCCCAAAGTATGAAACCATGTGCAATAGTTACTTTAATAGCCTCCAAAGTAACTTATTCTCTAGTTAAATTTAGTCAGATGCTAACAGTATGTTCTATATGGTAATGGAAAAGAGGGAAATGGCACCACAAAATGAGTTATACAGTAAGGAAAAGCAATAAGCCTAGTATTTTTCTACCCTGGAAACCTCCTATCACTTTAATAGTGACACTTAGCAATAGAGAATAAGATCAAAGATACTCTGGACTTATTAGTTGGGCTGCAATTATTCTGTTTTCAATTCAGAGTAACTTGAATAATATGGACTAGTGTCCATTTCAAAAGGACTTATGCAAGCAGACCGTGGCTCTCAGGACTGCAGTATTCAGGGCCTCTGACCCCACCGCAGGCCACTGTTGACCCACTGCAGATGGTGACTTCAGCCATGAAATTAAAAGATGCTTGCTCCTTGGAAGAAAAGTAATGACAAACCTAGAAAGCATATTAAAAAGCAGAGATATTACTTTGCCTGCAAAGGTCTGTATAGTCAAAGCTGTGGTTTTTCCATTAGTCATGTATGGATGTGAGAGCTGGACAATAGGAAAGGCTGAGCACCGAAGAATGGATGCCTTTGAACTATGGTGCTGGAGAGGACTCGTGAGAGTCCCTTGAACTGCAAGGAGATCAAACCAGTTAATCCTAAAGGAAATTGACCCTGAATATTCATTGGGAGTACTGATGCTGAAGCCGAAGCTCCAATATGCTGGCCACCTGATGCGAAGGGTCGACTCATTGGAAAAGACCCTGATGTTGGGAAAGATTGAAGGCAGCAAGAGAAGGGGATAACAGAGGATGAGATGGTTGGGTGGTATCACCGACTCACTGGACATGAGTTTGAGCAAATGTTGCAAGATGGCAAAGGACAGGAAACACTGGCGTGCTGCAGCCCATGGGGTCACAAAGAGTTGGACATAACTGAGCAACTGAACAGCAATAACAGTTATATGGGGCCCTCATACTTTGTAATCTTTTCCTCTAGGAGTCCTGCTGGTTCTCACAAGGAGAATGGAAAAAATGCCGAGAAAGTTCTCCTATGGTACTGACTGGGAGTGGAAGAACAGCCACCGTGAGCTCCACTCAGACACCTCCTCTTATTAAAAAAAGAGGGGTAGGACATCATCAAAAGACTATGATGAAATACTGCAGTTAGGGGAAAGGAACTCCACTCAGCTGTAGCCTCGTGTCTTACTAAGGAAGAGAGGAGTGCCTTAGTCAACTTTTTTTCTGGAAATAGAGCAGGAAAATTGGAGGATATCGGCTGTAGCTGGGGGAGGTAATAGTGAAAAGGGAAAAAGTCTATCTTTGGGTGAGGGACAGAAACACTTATGAAGGCCATCTGTCACAAGACACAGGTCCAGGGTGCACTACAAAGACCAGAGCTTAATCAGTTTAGAGATTACCCTTCCAACACTCTATCCCCAGGCTAACAAGCCTCCATTAATAATAATGCACTGACCTCAGCACAGTCTTTTGAACAGAATGGGCATTAAGAATATCTTATGAAAGAAAGAATAAAAAAGAGATAAAGCAAAGAACTCTAATGTTATGATTGTAGGGCATTTTTAAAATGTTGAATTTGTTCCAGATAACAATGTGCATTTGTCAAAAACAAGTAGAAGAAGTGGAGTTCCTCTGGAATAATAAGGGGATAGGGAAAGAATATGTGTAGCCTGAGTAAAATAATATAGAAAATTAAAAGTCTGAAGTTTGTGAAAGAGAGTGAGAGTGTTAGTCACTTAGTTGTGTCCAACTCTTTGCGACCCCATAGGCTGTAGTCCACCAGGCTCCTCTGTTCGTGGAATTCTCCAGGCAAGAAGACTGGAGTGGGTTGCTCTTCCTTCTCTCAAGGGATCAAACCTGGGTCTCCTGCATTGCAGGCTGATTCTTTATAATCTGAGCCACCATACTGTCAGAAATAGCCACAGATATTTCCTGCTAGAGTTTCAGTGTAATGGCTTCCCCACAGGATACAGATCAATTGTAGCATGAGACAAGGCATATAGACACCCTCTAGAAGAAGGAAAGGGTTTTTGAAAACTGATTTTGTTCTATAGTCTCCAAAAATGGCTTCAGTCCCACCCGAGTTGTGGGGACTTCTGACTTACAGTGTTAAGATAATAAATTTGTGTTGTTTTAAGGCAAAGGTTTATAGTAATTTGATACAGTAGCAATAAGAAACAAATATGCTGACATGCCACGTTGAAATCAAAATAATTTAAAAAGTGGGAGTGCTTCCTCCACTGTCTCCTCTTCTTTGATGACCTTAGAAGTCAGGTATTGAAAATGTATGAATGGGCTGGTGCCTGAACACTTAGTTATGAGTGGGAAACACAAGTCAATTTTAAATGACTAAGATTTCTTATTTGTTTTTGAGTCACTAATTTGTGTCTGACTCTTTTGGCACTCCATGGACTGCAGCCTGCCAGGCTCCTCTGTCCATGGGATTTCACAGTCAAGAATACTGGAGTGGGTTGCAATTTCCTTCTCTAAAGGATCTTCCTGATCAATGTCAGAGATTGAACCCACATCCCCTGCTTAGCAGGTAGATTTTTTAGAAACTCAAACACCTTTGAAGCAAGTATTATGATGGCTCAGGAATTTCAGTTAGGAAAATAGTATTGGAAATAAATAAATTTACATATAAGCATCTCAGTGAAGACATCCTAGAACTAACACCCAAAAAAGATGTCCTTTTCATTATAGGAGACTGGAATGCCAAAGTAGGAAGTCAAGAAACAGCTGGAGTAACAGGCAAATTTGGCCTTGGAGTACAGGATGAAGCAGGGCAAAGGCTAACAGAGTTCTGCCAACACACTGGTCACAGCAAACACCCTCTTCCAACAACACAAGAGAACACTCTACACATGGACATCACCAGATGGTGTCAACACCAAAATCAGATTGATTGTATCGTTCACAGCCAAAGATGGAGAAGCTCTATACAGTGAGCAAAAACAAGACTGGGAGCAGACTGTGGCTCAGATCATGAACACCTTATTGCCAAATTCAGACTTAATCACTTATGACTATGCAATGGAAGTGAGATATAGATTTAAGGGACTAGATCTGATAGAGTGCCTGACGAAATATGGACAGAGGTTTGTGACACTGTACAGGAGACAGGGAGCAAGACCATCGCCAAGAAAAAGAAATGTATATAAGCAAAATGGCTGTCTGAGGAGGCCTCACAAATAGCTATGAAAGGAAGAGAAGCGAAAACAAAGGAGAAAAGAAAGATATACCTAACTGAATACAGAGTTCCAAAGAATAGCAAGGAGATATAAAAATGCCTTGCTCAGCAATAAGTGCAAAGAAATAGAGGAAAACAACAGAATGGGAAAGTCTAGAGATCTCTTCAAGAAAATTAGAGATACCAAGGGAACATTTCTTGCAAAGATGGGCTCAATAAAGGACAGAAATGGTATGGTCCTAACAGAAGCAGAAGATATTAAGAAGAGGTGGCAAGAATACAAAGAAGAACCATACAAAAAAGATCTTCACGACCCAGATAATCATGAAGGTGTGATCACTCACACTCACCTAGAGCCAGACATCTTGGAGTGTGAAGTCAGGGGGTCCTTTGGAAGCATCACTATGAACAAAGCTAGTGGAGATGATGGAATTCCAGTAGAGCTATTTCAAATCCTGAAAAATGATGCTGTGAAAGTGCTCCACTCAATATGTCAGCAAATTTGGAAAACTCAGCAGTGGCCACAAGACTGGAAAAGGTCAGTTTTCATTCCAATCCCTAAGAAAGGCAATGCCAAAGAATGCTCAAACTACCACACAATTGCACTCATCTCACACGCTAGTAAAGTAATGCTCAAAATTCTCCAAGGCTGGCTTCAGCAATATGTGAACTGTGAACTTCCAGATGTTCAAGCTGGTTTTAGAAAAGGCAGAGGAGCCAGAGATCAAATTGCCAACATTCGCTGGATCATTGAAAAAGCAAGAGAATTCCAGAAAAACATCTATTTCTGCTTTATTGACTATGCCAAAGCCTTTGACTGTGTGGATCACAATAAAGTGTGGAAAATTCTGAAAGAGATGGGAATACCAGACCACATGACCTGCCTCTTGAGAAACCTGTATGCAGGTCAGGAAGCAACAGTTAGAACTGGACATGGAACAACAGACTGGTTCCAAACAGGAAAAGGAGTACGTCAAGGCTGTACATTGTCACCCTACTTATTTAACTTATATGTAGAGTACATCATGAGAAATGCTGGGCTGGAGGAAGCACAAGCTGGAATCAAGATTGCTGGGAGAAATATCAATAACCTCAGATATGCAGATGACATAACCCTTATGGCAGAAAATGAAGAAGAACTAAAGAGCCTCTTGATGAAAGTGAAAGAGGAGAGTGAAAAATTTAGCTTAAAGTTCAACATTCAGAAAACTAAGATGATGGCATTCAGTCCCATCACTTCATGGCAAATAGATGGGGAAACAGTGGAAACTGTGGCTGACTTTATTTTTCTGGGCTCCCAAATCACTGCAGATGGTGATTGCAGCCATGAAATTAAAAGATGCTTGCTTCTTAGAAGGATGGTTATGACCACTCTAGACAGCATATAGAAAAGCAGAGACATGACTTCCCCAACAAAGGTCCATCTAGTCAAAGCTATGGTTTTTCCAGTAGTCAATATGGATGTGAGAGTTGGACTATAAAGAAAGCCGAGCACCAAATTGATGCTTTTGAAGTATGGTGTTGGAGAAGACTCTTGAGAGTCCCTTGGACTGCAAGGAGATCCAACCAGTCCATCCTAAAGGAAATCAGTCCTGGGTGTTCATTGGAAGGACTGATGTTGAAGTTGAAACTCCAATACTTTGGCCACCTGATACAGAGAGCTGACTCATTTGAAATGACCCTAATGCTGGGAAAGATTGAGGACAGGAGGAGAAGGGGACGAAGAAGGATGAGATGGTTGGATGGCATCACTGACACAATGGACATGGGTTTGGGTGTACTCCAGGAGTTGGTGATAGACAGGGAAGCCAGGTGTACTGCGGTCAGTGGGGTTGCAAGAATTCGACACAACTGATTGACTGAACTGAACAGTGAAAATGTTTTTAATGAGTGAAATAATAACATTGGGATATGAAATAGTTTCAGGTTAAACCTTTGGGGGCTCACAAGCTTAAGTAAACATAAAATCTTTTCAGTAGCAGTCACATGAGGAAGGAATAAAAATCTCGGTTAAGTTATATCTAATAAGAGAGAAAAGCAACTGGTTATATAAAGCAATTGGTTATACATAATGCAATTGATGATGTGTACTCCTGAAGTAATACTAGTTAACACATTTTAAGGTTCGGGATTTTATAACAATTGTTTTGCTTATTTATTTATTTATTTTCTAAAGGTCAACTTTACCTGAATTACTAAAGTTTGATAATAAGGCTATTTTAATGATACTTACATTTTCTAGAACTAAACTTCATTAGTACTATATATTGGGGTCCAAAGGCCAAACTGGTCCTCAGGCAATATTTAAATTAAATCAGTACCTTAACTGTGTTGTTACAAAAAATATAGAACCCTATCTTATATTCAAAATAACTTTAAGCTTAACAGGTACTATCAGTTGTGGCTGGGGACAGATTTGTGTGTGTGTGTGTGTGTGTGTGTGTGTGTGTGTGTGTGTGTGATAATTTTAGTATTGTCATAATGTAAGTATGAATATTTCATACTCATTCTTTGTTGTTGACTGGTATATGAAATAAACGTTCACATTTTCTACTGTGCTCTCATTTTCACAAAGATAGGATTGTTCAGTCAACATATGACCATTCAATGTAAAGACTTTAACTTACCCTTTGCTACAGAAAAATAGTAACCCAACATTAAAACTCTGGCTATCACTGCATCACTGACAGCTCTCTCAAATAAATAAGACCAAAATTCAGAACCAGATTTTTTTTGTGTGTGTGCCAAACATAGTGAACCAGAGAGTCCTTACCTGTCTCCAAGTTTGAATTTTGACAAGCAGCAGAATATATTGAAGAGACGTGTTTGGGCATCCTTTGATGACTGAAGGAAGAAAAAATATAATGTAATGTGACAGAAGGAAAAAAAGTGAATTTGCAGTGGAAACACACAACCAAGTGTCATGCTTTGGTGTCCCTATTCTAGGACCACCAAATTCTCACCAGGGTGGAAACATGTTATTTGTAAATGATAAACAATGTCTGCAAAACACTATTGCCAGGGGGTTCCTTAAGTTTCAACTTACATATACAGAGCATTTAAATCTAGCTGATGTAAAATACCTAAAACTAGTCAGATTAGACAAAAGAGTTTATGGAGTTAAACTAAAAAGTCCAATGTTATAAAGAAAAATGTTAAAATTCATTGTGGAGATTCTCTAATGTCATAAAAACAGACAAAATATGCTGCAGTTCCTTTATCTCTAATCGTTTAATTGTAGAGTAAATTATGTTGTTCTGTTTTCAGCATTTAATTTTTAAATTAGCTCTTGGCTTGCAGTGTCCTTGATTATGGAACTTAATTAGCTGTGCCTGTTGAAGAGAATTATGCTCTATACAGGAGGCACGATCACATGAAAAACTTAATACAAGCAATCAGACTCATAGTGAAGCTTGGTTGACTGTTTTTAAAAGTTGAAAGAACAGTTGTGAAACAGGCTACATTTAAGGACAGAAGGTTCAAAGAAAACGAGCTGCAGTAAAATAAAATTAGAAGGTTCTGTGTTCTATCTAGGAAAATACGTTGGTTGGATGATTATAAATAGTGAGTTATAGAAAAAGGAATTATCATTAGTTCACTAATACAGTGATTGACAACGTGATTCCTCAAAAACAAATTAAACAGAAAATTTCTGATTTCTAACTTTCTAGTCTACTGGCTTTTTTTTTTAAAGCACCATATTACTGACAACTGTGTAAATATGTTCTTTGTATTTCCACTAGCCAGGAATGAAAGCTTCTGATTTTCTATACCATGCAAATTATATATAAATACATACAGATTTACAGTAGTGAATGACAGCTAATTCAGAAATGACTTTTCAACAATATCCTATAAAATGAATGCATTCACAGAGCTAATTACATCTATGGAAAATTTTCTTCTCCAATAAGTCTGTGAAAACTTTGTATTAAGTCTTAGCCAGACACAAATATTCAACTTAAAATACAAAAGAACTTCAGAAATATAAAGCAATCAGAAAATTACATAGTCAAAATGTTTCTTTTAGGTAGCTCAAGTGAAATATAAAAGGGCATTTACAATATGTAAGAAATATTTTTAATAACTGAAAAAGACTTACTGTATAGCACAGGGAACTCAACTCATTAGTCTGTAAGGGCTTATCTAGGAAAAAGAATCTAAGAAATAATGGATATATCTATATGTATAACAGGCTTTCCAAGTGTCACAGTGGAAAGAATCTGCCTGCCAATACAGGAGACTCAAGGAACATAGCTTTAATCCTTGAGTTGAGAAGATCCCCTGAAGTTGGAAATGACAGTCCACTCCAGTATTCTTGCCTGGAAAAATTCCATGGAGAGAGGAGCTTGGTGGACTACAGTCCATGGGGTCACAAAAAGTCAGACACAACTGATGGAGTGAGCACACACACACACACACACACACATAACTAAATCACTTTGCTGTACAGCTGAAACCAACACAACAAACAAACCATTGTAAATCAACTACTCTCCAATAAAGTCTTTAAAAAAGAAAGAAAGAAAAAAAAAAGCTATTAAAATTTTTGAACTCAAGGAGAGGCTAGGGCAGGTACTTCAGTAGTTATGTCTCCAGACTAGTTTTCAGGTTGTTATTTAGGTCATGTGGAATAGTCCGCTGTTTATACAACTAAATGACTGTGTATCTACTTGGCATGCAACAAGATCACTCTCTGCTCGCTCCCTCACACTGTGTGAGGCGCTGTGGGCTGCCCGCGGGGCAGGCCAGAAGGTTCTCTATGCTCCACTGGGTTCTGGTGAGCTGGACTCACTGCCATGATCCTTTTTTTTCAAGATTGATGGAAGTAATAACCAGTTTTTAGGAAACGTTTCATATGAAAGATAGGAACAAGAAAAGTGGAGCCTAACTATACAGTTTTATTTAATGCTTCTACTGAGATGAAGCAAACTGTACTTACTTACATACCGTTAGCCAAAACATATTACACTGACCAAGCCCATGGTTTAAGATGGTGGAAAGAATTAACGTTGCCGCGGAAAGCCTTGGCAATTGATACCACAATAGTCATGGGTATGTTATCCTGTTATAGAGGGAGAATGGAGTTGGCTCCTGAGGCACCCTGGATGCAGAGAAACTGAAGGTGTAATCGACAAGATTTTGGAAATAACTGTAACAGGAAGTCTGAAAAACAAAGGAGGTCATTTTCATCTCATCAGTCCTAGATGAAGAGATCAAGCCCTGAGCCTTTGGAGTGGGAGAACTGCCTCCAAGACCCTAGATTACTAGAGAGCTAACCCGAGGGAGTATCAAAGACTGAGAACTCACACAAAGGAAACCGATTGAATACATCACTCTACCACCGGTTGCACCCGGTGCAGGACGCCTCATCTAAACAACAAACAAAACAAAAATACAAACTCAATCCTCAGCAGACAGGATTACCACCTCACTCAGCCTTGCCCAGCAGAGGAGAAAAAAGCAAAAACAAAAACAAAAACAAAAAAAACTCAGCACAAACCTCACTCTATGCGAAGCTTACACAAGCCACTGGATGAACCTTGAAAGTGAAAGTGAAGTTGCTCAGTCGTGTCCGACTCTTTGTGACCCCATGGACTGTAGCCCACCAGGCTCCTCAGTCCATGGAATTTTCCAGGCAAGAGTACTGGAGTGGGTTGCCATTTCCTTTTCCAGGGGATCTTCCCAACCCAGGGATTGAACCTGGGTCTCCCACACTGCAAGCAGACGCTTTACCGTCTGAGCCACCAGGGAAGCCCTAGGAGAACAGAAACCAAAAAGAAGAAAGAATTCAACCTTGAAGCCTGGGAAAAGCAGACCTGAAACACAGTAAGTTAAAAATAATAATAATAATAATGAAAAGGCAGAGAAATGCTACAGAAAGGAAATAACAATCTAGAAACACAGAAGTCCAAATAAATGAAGAGAAAATATGCAAACTACCTGGAAAAGAATTCAGAATAATGATAGTAAAGATGACTGGGGAAGAAAAAAAAAACCAAAACACCACCTTGAAAACAGAATGGAGAAAATGCAAGGATCAACTAACAAAGACCTCTAAGAATTAAAGAATAAACATACAGAGACAAACAACACAATTCCTGAAATTAAAAATGCTCTAGAAGGAATCAGTAGGAGAATATCTGAAACAGAATAACGGATCAGTGAGCTGGAAGATAAAATGGTGGAGATAACTTCTGAAGAGCAGAATAAAGTAAAAAGAATGAAAAGAACTGAGGATAGTCTCAGAGACCTATGGGACAATAGCAAATGCACCAACACTCAAATTAGACGGGTTCCAGAAGAAGAAGAGTAAAAGAAAGTGTATGAGAAAATTTTTGAAGAGATTATAGTTGAAAATTTCCCCAACATGGAAAAGGAAATAGTCAATCAAGTCTAAGAGGAACAAAGAGGATACAGGATAAACACAAGGAGAAACATGCCCAGCCACATACTAATCAAACTAACAAAGACTAAACACAAATAAAGAATATTAAATATTAAAAGCAGCAAAGCAAAAGCAACAAGTAACATACAAGGGAAACCATATCCAACCATTTTATCCTCTGTTGTCCCCTTATCCTCTTGTCCTAAATCTTTCCCCAGCATCAGGGTGTTTTCTAATGAGTTGACTCTATGCATCAAGTGGACAAATTATTGGAGCTTCAGCTTCAAAATTAGTCCCTGCAATGAATATTCAGCATTGCTTTGGCTATTTGGGATTTTTTTGTTGTGTGTTCCATATGAATTATTGGAGTTCTCTTGTATATAATCTTGTCTATTTATGCTTTTAAGATTCTCTCCTTGTGTTTTATTTCTGGCAATTTAATTATACAGCTGAACCTTTAACAAAATGGGAGTTAGGGTGTTGATCCCCTGCACAGTTGAAAATCTGTGTCTAACTCTATAGTTTGCCATCTATATGAGGTTTTACATCACAGATTCAACAAACTGCAGAATGTGTACTACTTTACTAAGTACTTATTGGGGGAAAAAACCTGCATATAAATGTTCTCTCCTCATTTAAACACATGTTTGAGAGTGAACTATAGTGTGTGACAATGTGAGTCTGTTTGGGTTCATCTTATCTGGAACATGGTGGCTTTCTGGATTTTAATGTCTGTGTTTTTTTCCCAAGTTAGAGAAACATTCAGCCATTATTTCTTTAAAAACCTTTGACCTCTTTCCCTTCCCTCACCCCCTCCCCAGGACCTCTATAATGTGAATATCAGTTTACTTGTTTGTGTCCCATAAGTCCCTCAAGCTATCTTCTCTTTTTCATTCTTTTTCTTTTTACTCCTGTGATTTAATGAATTCTACTTCCCTGTCTTTGGGTTTACTGATTCTTTCTTCTGCTTCACTTAGTCTGCTGTCAGACTCCCCTTTTGAATTTTTCAGTTCTATTATTTTATCCTCAGCTCTGTGATTTGTTATACTTTCCATCTTTTTGCTTAAATTCTCATTTTGTTCTTGTGTTATTCCCTGATGTCAGTTAATCTCTATGATCATAATTTTAAAATTTTTATCAGATAAGTCATTTATTTCCATTTCATTAATTCTTTTTCAGAAGTTTTGTCTTGTTCTGTTACTTGAAACCTATTCCTCTGTTTGTCTTCCCTTGATTTCTCCATTTTGATTCTATGCATTAGATAAAACATCTACCTCTTCCAAGGTGAAAGAAGTGGTCTTGTGAAGGAATGAAGGAGTGATCTTATGTAAGAAATCAGTTCAGTTCAGTTGCTCAGTTGTATCTGACTCTTTGTGACCACATGGACTTCCCAGCATGCTAGGCTTCCCTGTCCATCACCAACTCCTGGAGCCTGCTCAAACTCATGTTTATCGAGTTGGTGATGTCGTCCAACCATTTCATCCTCTGTTGTCCCCTTCTCCTCCTGCCTTCAATCTTTCTCAGCATCAGGGTCTTTTCCAATGAATCAGTTCTTCGCATCAGGTGGCCAAACTATTGGCATTTCAGATTCAGCATCAGTCCTTCCAATGTAAGAAATAAACGTTATTATTCAGAAGACCTTAACTCCTTGTTGCTTTTCAAATCTTTGTGGTTATCTAGATTGTCTTCTTTGTTATTAAGGTGATTCCGTATTATTGAGGGTATGCCAAGACCTGTTAGTGTCCTAAAGGGGAAGATCTCAGTCACTACCTTGATGCAGGCTGGTTGGTAGCTTGACCCTCAAGAATCAGCTTCTGACGTATGGTAATAGATGTCTTTCAGGAGAAGACTGGGATGAGCTTCTTTGTCTTCTCTAATGTGATTGGCCGGGGAGGGGAGGAGATAGTTAAAAACTATTTCTCTGTTTGCTTCAGTCCCATTGACCTAGAGAATACAAGCCCTGCTGGCCTCCAAAACTCGGCTATCAAGGAGTATTTCCTTTTGGTGATAAACACAAAAGTTAAGGCATCAGATGTGTGAGTAAGGTGTTGTGTGTTTTTTTTTTTTTATTTTTTTTCCTTTTCTGGAAAATAGCAGCCAGGCATGGGTCAGACAGAGAGCACGAAGATGGCCTGCCAGCCTCCCCAGTCTCTGGAGACTATTGCAATCTGCTGCTAAATTTGAATTAAATAAGAAAACTGACCCTCAGGTTATTGCTTTTAAGTTATGCAAGTAGGCCTCTTTCAGGGAAAGACTGCGTGTTCTGGCCTGCTGCCTCTGTGCCAAGCCTTGGAGTACAAGCATTGGTGATTGCTCAGGAGCCCGTTAAGCCCATTAAATTAAACAAGTTGCTTCTTTTATATAGTATTGTGGGTCTTGGGGACTCGAGTCCCACTGGCTTTCAGAACTAGATGTTTTTTTGGAGCTGTCTTGGGTAGAAGTTCTACAGATTGAGGCACTAAATATAGGTGTTCTTTACTCCTCAAGTAGAAGCATAAAGTAGTGACTTGCTTGTATGTCACTGTCTAGAGGTAGGGTTTATGATGAGATGGTGTCTCAGCCTCTCCTACCTATTTTGATCCAGGTGTTGTTTTTTTTTTTTTTTCCCATTATATGCCCAAGGTGTAATTCAATGGGAATTATTCTGAATGTAGCTGTGGTTTTGGTGTGTCCATGAGAGGAGGTGAGTTTAAGAGCTTCTTTTCTCACCAACATGAATTGGAACCAAACTGATAGTTTCTTCATGGGAGAAAATTTATTCGTACCCCTTTGAAAGTGGTGTAGCTAGAAGTATAAGAAATCCAAAATCACTTTAATCTGAACAGATTGAGATGGTAAGATCTAAGTCTTGCTATAGTCCCTTATGGAATTATATTTTTTTCCAATTTATTGTTGTTACTACCGTGAAATCTTTTAGGATGCCAACTCAAAGGCTGCTGGACTGTTAAGGCCTCAAATCATCTCTGATCCAAGGATTCTTGGATCTGATCCATCTCTGATCCAAGCTCCAAACATTCATCTCTATAATCCTGTGACTTTATCAAAGCTTATACTTGATTTTCTAGGTTTTCACCTATGGTTTTCAAAGGACAAGTTTCTTTAGGTAAAAGCAGCACCCAAAGCCGTGTTTGTTTTTCTGGGATTCTCTCTTCTTGTGGATCAGACTGTGGTCTCAACATCTCTCCTGTACCCTGGAGTATATGTTAGTGTAGTGTCTCTGTGTACTTGAACATTTCTAGTTTTTCTCTGTGGGATAGTTGTTTAAAAACCATTCAGTCTGGCACTTAATTGTCAAGACTATATTTGAATTATGTATTGTTCTTTATTCCAGATGATGAAGTACATTCAAAAAGTTTTGTAACTTGTCTAAAATTATGATAAATAGAAAGAGGACTTGAATTCAAGTTTGTTGTGTTATGAACTTCATATATAAGCACTCTGGAGAGTGTCTGGCTTTTAGAGCATCACATCATCATAGGTTATAAAACACATTTCATTTAAGTGTTCCCATTCACTATGTTTATTTTACCTTAAAATGAACTCAGCTGAAACTTCATGCAAATGTACAAGTGTTTGCTCTCTAGATTAGTTGTAACTTGGTTACTGGGATAGAAGAGTTATTTCTAGAATGTGTTAATATCCTTGTGACTTTGAGTTTTTGTTATATAGTAATATTATATAGATTTTGGTAGGAGGATATGCTATACTTTTCTCATTAGACTGTGTGCTGTGTCTTGTATTTGACAAGACAATCCTAGACACTTATCTGTTAAATAGTATCAGGACTTCTTATTTACTTCTCTAGGACAGTATGTGTGTGTGTGTGTGTGTGTGTAAGAAAGAGAGATACATATATTTTTATCATAATAATTTTGTTAATAGATATATCTTATTTCAAGAGTTTTGTGTTTTTAACAAGTGTATACTCTGAACCTGTTATGCTTATTTTTTAACTACAAGATATATTTCTCATTAATTTGATCTTTAGTTCATTTGATCACTTATTTTTCTATAATGTAGTGAAATCTATCACAAAAGTTTTTCTTGTTGTAAAATTATTCTACAAATGAAATCAACTTAAATTCTAATAAGTTATTTAAATTAAAGACCAAAAGAGTTTTTCTAAATATATAATAAATCTTTTTTTTCATTTATTTTTATTAATTGGAGGCTAATTACTTTACAATATTGTAGTGGTTTTTGCCATACATTGACGTGAATCAGCCATGGATTTATATGTGTTCCCCATCCTGATCCCCCCTCCCACCTCCCTCCCCATCCCATCCCTCTGGGTCTTCCCAGTGCACCAGCCCTGAGCACCTGTCTCATGCATCCAACCTGGGCTGGTGATCTGTTTCACCCTTGATAGTATACTTGTTTCAATGCTGTTCTCTCTGAACATCTCACCCTCACCTTCTCCCACAGAGTCTCAAAGTCTGTTCTGTACATCTGTGTTTCTTTTTCTGTTTTGCATATAGGGTTATTGTTACCATCTTTCTAAATTCCATATATATGCGTTAGTATACTGTATTGGTCTTTATCTTTCTGGCTTATTTCACTCTGTATAATGGGCTCCAGTTTCATCCACCTCATTAGAACTGATTCAAATGAATTCTTTTTAATGGCTGAGTAATATTCCATTGTGTACATGTACCACAGCTTCCTTATCCATTCATCTGCTGATGGGCATTTAGGTTGCTTCCATGTCCTGGCTATAATAAACAGTGTTGTGATGAACATTGGGGTGCATGTGTCTCTTTCAGATCTGGTTTCCTCAGTGTGTATGCCCAGGAGTGGTATTACTGGGTCATATGGCAGTTCTATTTCCAGTTTTTTAAGAAATCTCCACACTGTTCTCCATAGTGGCTGTACTAGTTTGCATTCCCACCAACAGTGTAAGAGGGTTCCCTTTTCTCCACACCCTCTCCAGCATTTATTGCTTGTAGACTTTTGGATAGCAGCCATTCTGACTGGCATGTAATGGTACCTCACTGTGGTTTTGATTTGCATTTCTCTGATAATGAGTGATGTTGAGCATCTTTTCATGTGTTTGTTAGCCATCTGTATGTCTTCTTTGGAGAAATGTCTGTTTAGTTCTTTGGCCCATTTCTTGATTGGGTCATTAATTTTTCTGAAATTGAGCTGCAGGAGCTGCTTGTATATTTTTGAGATTAATCCTTTGTCTCTTGCTTCGTTTGCTGTTATTTTCTCCCATTCTGAGGGCTGTCTTTTCACCTTGCTTATAGCTTCTTTCGTTGTGCAAAAGCTTTTAAGTTTAATTAGGTCCCATTTGTGTATTTTTGCTTTTATTTCCAATATTCTGAGAGGTGGGTCATAGAGGATCCTGCTGTGATTTATGTCAGAGAGTGTTTTGCCTATGTTCTCCTCTAGGAGTTTTATAGTTTCTGGTCTTACATTTAGATCTTTAATCCATTTTGAGTTTACTTTTGTGTATGGTGTTAGAAGGTGTTCTAGTTTCATTCTTTTACAAGTGGTTGACCACTTTTTCCAGCATCACTTGTTAAAGAGGTTGTCTTTTTTCCATTGTGTATCCTTGCCTCCTTTGTCTAAGATAAGATGTCCATAGGTACGTGGATTTATCTCTGGGCTTTCTATTCTGTTCCATTGATCTATATTTCTGTCTCTGTGCCAGTACCATACTGTCTTGACGACTGTGGCTTTGTAGTAGAGCCTGAAGCCAGGCAGGTTGATTCCTCCAGTTCCATTCTTCTTTCTCAAGATTACTTTGGCTATTCGAGTTTTTTTGTATTTCCATACAAATTGTGAAATTATTTGTCCTAGTTCTGTGAAAAATACCATTGGTAGCTTGATAGGGATTGCATTGAATCTATAGATTGCTTTGGGTAGCATAGCCATTTTCACAATATTGAGTCTTTCAATCCATGAACACAGTATATTTCTCCATCTATTTGTGTCCTCTTTGATTTCTTTCATCAGTGTTTTATAGTTTTCTACATATAAGTCTTTTGTTTCTTTAGGTAGATATACTCCTCAGTATTTTATTCTTTTTGTTGCAATGGTGAATGGTATTGTTTCCTTAATTTCTCTTTCCGTTTTCTCATTGTTAGCGTATAAGAATGCAAAGGATTTCTGTGTGTTAATTTTATATCCTGAAACATTACTGTATTCATTGATTAACTGTAGTAATTTTCTGGTAGAGTCTTTAGGTAGTCTTTAAATTCTAATAAGTTATTTGAATTAAAGACCAAAACAGTTTTTCTAAATATATAATAAATCTTTTCTATCATATTGGAGATGCAGAATTATACTTGGATAGTAGGAATTCAGTGGTCTAGAGAGCATCTAAGAGTTAGTACAAGTATAGACTTAAGGCATTAGACTTAATGGAGGGATTATTATGAACTTATTGTGATAAAAACATTTTATTTTGTATAAGTTTTATATTTCTTAAAAGAAATATAGTACCTAGTTCAGTGATGCCTTTTATTTGAAGATAAGGTGATTACTCTCCAAAAATATAAGACACTTGGATTATTTCTAATCAGACCACTAATCCTAGTAAGGATGAATGGTGTAGTTTCATATCCCTTCACACACAAAATAAGTAGGACACAGTAAATATTACATTAGATATAGTGACCCCTGTAAACAAATGTAAGTTTGTGAGTTCATTAAGGTCAAGGGTCATCATTAATTTCTTAGTATTTTCTGGCAAATTTATCAAGTCAGTCAGTTCAGTTGCTCATCGTGTCCGATTATTTGCTACCCCATGAATCGCAGCACACCAGGCCTCCCTGTCCATCATCAACTCTCGGAGTTTACCCAAACTCATGTCCATTGCAGAAAAGGCAATGGCACCCCATTCCAGTACGGTTGTCTGGAACATCGCAAGGACGGAGGAGCCTGGTGGGCTGCAGTTCATGGGGTTGCTAAGAGTCGGACACGACTGAGCGAGTTCACTTTCACATTTCACCTTCATGCATTGGAGAAGGAAATGGCAACCCACTTCAGTGTTCGTGACTGGAGAATCCCAGGGACAGGGTAGCCTGGTGGGCTGCCGTCTATGGGGTCGCACAGAGTCAGCCACGACTGAAGCGACTTAGCAGCAGCAGCAGCAGCATGTCCATTGAGTTAGTGATGCCATCCAACCATCTCATCCTCTGTCATCCCCACCTCCTGCCCTCAAACTTTCCCAGCATCAGGGTCTTTTCAAATGAGTCAGCTCTTCCCATCAGGTGGCCAAAGTATTGCAGTTTCAGCTTCAACATCAGAATTCCAATGAACACTCAGGACTGATCTCTTTAGGATGGACTGGTTGGATCTCCTTGCAGTCCAAGGGACTCTCAAGAGTCTTCTCCAACACCACAGTTCAAAAGCAATAATTCTTTGGCGCTCAGCTTTCTTAATAGTCCAACTCTCACATCCATATACGACTACTGGAAAAACCATAGCCTTGACTAGACGGTGCTTTGTTGACAAAGTAATGTCTCTGCTTCTTAATATGCTGTCTAGGTTGGTCATAACTTTCCTTCCAAGGAGTAAGCGTCTTTTAATTTCGTGGCTGCAATCACCATCTGTAGTGATTTTGGAGCCCCAAAAAATAAAATCAGCCACTGTTTCCACTTTTCCGTATCTATTTGCCATGAAGTGATGGGACCGGATGCCATGATCTTAATTTTTCGAATGTTGAGCCTTAAACCAACTTTTTCACTCTCCTCTTTCACCTTCATCAAGAGGCTCTTTAGTTCCTCTTCACTTTCAGCCATAAGGGTGGTGCCATTTGCATATCTGAGCTTATCGATATTTCTCCCAACACTCTTGAATCCAGCTTGTGCTTCTTCCAGCCCAGCATTTTTCATGATGTACTCTGTGTATAAGTTAAATAAGCAGGGTGACAGTATTCAGCCTTCAAGTACTCCTTTTCCTATGTGGAACCAGTCTGTTGTTCCATGTCCAGTTTCAACTGTTGCTTCCTGACCTGCATACAGATTTCTCAAGAGGCAGGTCAGGTGGTCTGGTATTCCTATCTCTTTCAGAATTGTTAACAGTTTATTGTGATCCAGACAGTCAAAGGCTTTGCCATAGTCAATAAAGCAGAAAGATATGTTTTTCTGGAATTCTCTTGCTTTTTCGATAATCCAGCGGATGTTGGCAATTTGATCTCTGGTTCGTCTGCCTTTTAAAACCAGCTTGAACATCTGGAAGTTCTTGGTTCACATATTGCTGAAGCCTCCCTTGGAGAATTTTGAGCATTACTTTACTAGCGTGTGAGATAAGTGCAATTACGCTGTAGTTTGAGCGTTCTTTGGCATTGCCTTTCTTAGGGATTGGAATGAAAACTGACCTTTTCTAGTCTCGTGGCCACTGCTGAGTTTTCCAAATTTGCTGGCATATTGAGTGCAGCACTTTCACAGCATCATCTTTCAGGATTTGAAAGAAGTATGTTAGCATTTGTATATTTCTTGAGTCTGGTGTTTCTTTCTTCTCTGACTGTATTTAAATTTTAGTTTCAGTGCTGTCATTTATACTTATATTTGAAAGTACTTATTTAGATGATTTCAATATCTGGGGACCTTCTGGTGTGGCCCTATTGATAGATTTATCCCTAACAACTGAGTTGCTTTTTTTTTTTTTTTGGTGGGCTTTCTCTCCATGGTTTTGCATGCACAGTCAACTGTGTAAAAGAAGTTAGATACCAGGGTAAATATTATTTACATAAAGGACATACCTCTTTTTTGTTTGGGCTTCCCTTGCAGCTCAGCTGACAAAGAATCCCTCTGCAATGTGGGAGACCTGGGTTCGATCCCAGGGTTGGAATGATCCGGAGAAGGGAAAGGCCCCCCACTCCAGTATTCTGACCTGGATAATTCCATGGACTGTATAGTCCATGGGGTTGCAAAGAGTTGGACACAACTGAGCAACTTTCACTCTCTTTTTTGTTTTTGCTATTATGACACATCTTTGAGTCAATCTAAGCAGTAGCCAATGCCATCCCACTCCAGTACTCTTGCCTGGAAAATCCCATGGACGGAGGAGCCTGGTAGGCTGCATTCCATGGGGTCGCAAAGAGTTGGACAGGACTGAGCGATTTCACTTTCACTTTTCACTTTAATGCATTGGAGAAGGAAAAGGCAACCCACTCCAGTGTTCTTGCCTGGAGAATCCCAGGGATGAGGTCGCACAGAGTTGGACACAATTAAAGTGATTTAGCAGTAGCAAGCGGTAGTCAAGGTGTATTTGGAGTTTTGTTGTATCTACAGTTATCTTCAATTCAGCACAGAGTTTTAACTCACAGCAGTAGACTGTTGTAATCTTGATCTTACTGATGGTCCTGGATTTTTCAGCTTTTCTCTGGGTTACAGCTTCAATAAATGAGGGTCTTACATTCTTATTCAGTTCAGTTCAGTTGCTCAGGCATGCCCAACTTCTGTGATCTCATGGAATACAGCATCACAGGCTTCCCTATCCATCACCAACTCCTGGAGCTTACTAAAATTCATTTCCATCCAGTCGGTGATGCCATCCAACCATCTCATCCTCTGTCATCCCCCTCTCCTCCCATCTTCAATCTTTCCCAGCATCAGGGTCTTTTTAAATGAATCAGTTCTTTGCATCAGGTAGCCAAAGTATTGGAGTTTCAGCTTTAGCATCAGGCCTTCCAATGAATATTCAGGACTCATTTCCTTTGTGATGGGCTTGTTTGATCTCCTTGCAGTCCAAAGGGCTCTCAAGAGTCTTCTCCAACACCACAGTTCAGAAGCATCAATTCTTCGGCACTCAGCTTTCTTTATAGTCCAACTCTCACATCCATACATGACTACTGGAAAAACCATAGCTTTGACTAGATGGACCTTTGTTGGTAAAGTAATGTCTCTGTTTTTTAACATGCTGTCTAAGTTGGTCATAGCTTTTCTTCCAAGGAACAAACCTCTTTTAATTTCATGGCTACAATCACCATCTGCAGTGATTTTGGAGCCCCCCAAAATAAAGTCTGTCACTGTTTCCATTGTTTCCCCATCTATTTGCCATGAAGTGATGGAACCAGATGCCATGATCTTAGTTTTCTGAATGTTGAGTTTTAAGCCACTTCTTTCACTCTCTTCTTTCACTTTCTTCAAGAGACTCTTTAGTTCTTCTTCCCTTTCTGCCATAAGGGTGGTGTTATCTGCATATCTGATGTTATTGATATTTCTCCTGGCAATCTTGATTCCAGCTTGTGCTTCATCTAGCCTGGCATTTTGCATGATGCACTCTGAAGTTAAATAATCAGGCTGATGATATGTAGCCTTAACATACTCCTTTCTTTGTTTGGAACCAGTCTGTTGTTCCATGTCTAGTTCAGAGATTCTGGTTGTTGTTTGTTTTCCACTTTCTTAGTGATAGACTGCTGTTGTTTATATTCTGTTTTAGGCTTAAAATGTGGTCAGAGATGGATTCTCTGCTCCCCTAGTTTATCCTCCATCTTAGGCAGACGCTCAGTGCCTAAATCTTTGCACTGGGGCTTTCTTAGTGTCCTGGCTGTCTTTAACATAGTAAGGAAACTGCCTTTTTATCAATGGTTGATCCTGGACAGGATGATTTCCTTTCTCTCCCCAGTAGGAGCAGATCTGTAGTTTGTGTCAGTGCAAGTTCCTGACAAATGCAGGTTTGCTGTCTTCTATCGTGGACAGACAACTTCTGTTGAACCCTTCCTTCAGTGGCAGTTGCTTTTGCCTGGGACCAGGGTCAGGAGAGGGTCTCCTTGCCTTTAGGAGATAGGCAATTCTTGCCAAAAGGCAATATATCTTTGCCTATGTTTGTGGAGCATGAGGGTTTCATGACTCTCCATGGATACTTAAGGTTTTTGTTTCACATTTGAGAAGAGTCTGGGTAGTGCTTGTTTCTCTCTGAAGAAGATCCCTTTCAAGTCTCCTGCTTCATTCTCAGCTTTCTATTAAGTACCCAATTGAGGCCTGTGGAATACAGCTTGTGGCTGAGTATGTGTTTTCAGGATCTCAGGGATTATAAGTTGTAATGCTAGCTAGCGCTTTGCCTTTATGAAATTTTAAAGATTGTAGCTAATTTCTCCTTACCCAGTTTCTCAGTCACTGCCTCTTCCTCCCATGTTCTTCCCATCTTCTATCAAAAGACAAGATGTGTATATCCACCTCCATCACAGGGAGTCATCACCAATTTGAATTTGTTTCACCTAGTTGCTGTGCAATATTAATCCTCTGTTGTACTCAAGAAAAAGGTATGCTTTCATAAATTGTCCAGCTTGTGTTTATTAGAGCAGGAGTGATGTTCTCCTGTGGCTTTCTACAGCATAAGTGATAGTTAAGCCTCTCTTTCTACATTTCTAACTTCACTTATCACATAACAACTTTTTATATATTGATTTTTGTTTGCGACCTCTATTATGGTATATTCTACTTATTTATTTTTACTGCTAATACCCCAGGCTCATATTCTAGATCATTTGTTGATAAGGAAATTTTCCACATATCTTGACTTATTATGCTCTAACATTTATTTGTTCTTTCATATGAATTTTAGATTTGTCAAATTCAGAAACAAACAAAAAAACTTACTGGGATGTTTATTGGATTTATATTATGTTTATTGATTAATTTATGAATGATAAAATTTTCATCTAAAATTTTTTATCACTTTCTCCCTATTGATGCCTCTTAAAAATGTTTTCTACATAATTTCCTCATTAAAAAAAAAAAACTTACACATTTTATCACTAGATACTTCATAGATTTTGCCTATCTAAACTTTTAACACTTCCATTTCTATCCCTTGGAACTTAGAACTTCAGCTGTCACTCACCACTTTTTCTTGATCATACTGAACTTTCTTTCTTTTGATCACAACCATGGATTTATAGTCTTTCAAAAATTAATAAAACTGAAGTTTCCTATTGTTTACATAAAAGTCACCTTTCCCATAAGATGCTCTATCAGACTGAGAAATGAAGGAGGAAGAACAGATCTTTCACTCCTTTATGTATTCTTACAGCATTTTTCAGATGCATTCCATTGACACAGCAAGGCAGACAATAGGTAATATACAGAATAACATATTTTTCTGCACTGGTATATTATCCTGGACTAGTGTAATCTTGATTAATTATAAATTTGAAGTAACAACATATCTGGGACCTAGATAATTGTTTGACCTTTTCATGTTTATTTTCCTCTAGTACAGATGCTCATGTCTGGCATACTTTTTAGTTCCATTCTTCATAACTTGCTAATCACAAAAACAGATTTAAGAAATATCCTATAAAGACAGTGTTGGTACCTTCTAAATGACATGCACAAGGATAAAGTAAACTTTAACATCAAATAAAGAGGAAATTTCCTAAATACTTTAATAAGTACTTTTTAAAAAATCTTAATTGATCTTTCATCAATTTCACTCTTGAAAAGTTGAGGGGGAGCACTTTTCAAAAAAGGAGTTGTTAGAGGAATTAATGCACTTAAAAACAATTTGTAATTTCCGAACTATAGATAATAGCTATTTTAGAAGCTGTTGTAAGCTTAATATGAAAACAGTAAAACCATGCTTTATTTATTTTTCTCACGTGTATATGTTGAGAGTTCTGTATTCATGTTCCATCATTTATAATAAGGTATATTTAAGAAAGGGCTTCCTGGGTGACTCAGATGGTAAAGAATCTGCCTGCAATGCAGGAGACCAGTGTTCGATCCCTGAGCCAGGAAGATCTCCTGGAGGAGGAAATGGTAACCCACTGCAGTGTTCTTGTCCATGGAGAATTCCATGGACAGAGGAGCCTGGTGGGCTTTAGTCCATGGGATCATGAAGAGTCGGAGATGACTGAGTGACTAACACCCTCATCTTTAAGAAAAATGGGAAAAACTGTATGTATAGAATGATATTTAAATGGCCAACTTTGTAAGATATGCCAAAAATTTTCAGAAAATAGGAAACATAACTGAACATGTAGTCACATGTGTTTTTGTTTGAAAAAATATTTGTAACTTGAATTATTAATGTCTTCTATTCTATAGTGTATTTTATATGAATTACTGATAGGTGGTGGTGAATATTAAGGTAAGGAAAAATAAGCCAGTGGAAAATACTTTTTTCAGTTCTCTAATTGGAGATTTAATCCAAAACAAATTTTTTTTAAAGGCAATCCTCCATTAAAAACAAATCTACTAATAAGTTGTGTGAATAAGCAAATGGAATAGAATTGATGTATCTAACTGTAAAACCAGAAAAATATCGAATCCTTGACTCTTCTGTCTTTTGTGCATGCCATAGGCGTGGGTACTAACTCCACTAACATCCAGGAGCAAATCAATTCCTTGTAATTTTTTTCTTCAAAATTATCAGTATTGATGCATTTCTTTTTTGTTATGTAGTTATATTTTGCATTGACCTTTAAGCCACCAGAAAAAAAAATCCCATAATAATATATATTACATTTAAGGGATAAAAAAAATAGTAGGAATCTTTGCCCAACTGTAATAATTCTTAAATAAAATGTGTCTTGCTTACATGCATATATAAAAAGTTGTTAGAATGCTAAAGCATTCTATAAAGTACTATATTTTAAAAACAATCTGCTGCCTGTAGGTATTCACATCTAATAAGCTGTCGTTTCTTGGCAAAGGTTGTGTCAATTGAAATACTAGAGATCTCAGCATTTTATCTTCAAATAAGAATCACTGGATGTGTTCCTGTGAAGATAATAGGATAGTTAATATATTCATTTTCTAATAGCTCTCATGACTCAATATTTTCCTGCAATATAGCCCACAATACATTTTTTACTAAAACTATTCACTCAAAGTCATCACCACTCCATATTCACATCATTCTAATCAAACATCGCCTATCCTTTCTTGGCTAAATTATGTGTAACATTTGGTCTGATCAGCAAACATCTTTATCTTTCTCCTTGATTCCCAAGAAGTTCTCATTTCCATATTTTCTGTAAATGTAAGCTTTCAACATGTTTCTAGCTTCAGAACCATTTGATTTCAAATTCCTACTCTAGGCTACATTATGCAGTCTCATTTTAAGTGACAGTGACTTAAATCTATATTCACATTTCAAAATCTGCCTTTATAGCTAAAAACCTAAATTTACATCTAATTGCTATAATTTCTCCAGGATGGATTAGCAACTTCTCATTGATAAACTATAGAAATCCAAATGGAATACATTCTTCAGTAAACCTGATCATCCTTCTCATAGTCCCTACACAATATCCCAATTATTCCAGTTACTAAGTATAGAACCATTGGGTGTAGTGGTTACATGTGCTTGATCATATCTGATTCTTTGGGACCCCATGGATTGCAGCCCTCAAGGCTCCTCTCGTCCAGTAAATTTTCCAGTCAAATATACTGGAGTGAGCTGCTGTTTTCCTGCTGCAGGTGATCTTCCCCACCCAGGGATTGAACTGTTATCTCTGTCTCCTACATTGGCAGGCAGATTCTTTACCATTGGCACCACCTGGGAAGCCATTGGAGGCAGTGTCAATGTCTTTTCCATGCTAGATTTATGTTTGTTTCTAATTTAATAATGCCTTATTTTGAAACTGTAAACTTTTTAAGGAATAAATATCAAGCAAATTATAAACAATATAAATAGTGAATATTATAAATTAAAAAAAAAATAACTTGCATCTAACATATAGCCCACATGTGCTAAATCAAAGAAGAAACCTCAAGCTAAGACTTGTTATAACATCCATTGACACTTCCAAATGCACACAGCTAGTGGCTGCAGGGCCTATGGTCCTCTTCCACTGAACCTTTGAGATCAGGAAACCTGTAGTAGCGAAAGGAACTACACATGGATTACAGTGAATAATTAATGGTTTGATGCTCTCATAGCTTCAAAAACCTACTATAGCACTAAGATTTCCTCACTATGTTTTAGTTAGTTAGGGAGCACCGTGGCAAATTATGGATATCTAGTGTTTTTAATACATTGGGTACTGTGTCTAAGATAATGCCTTAGAGATAAATTTTATGGAGATTGCAAGAGTTTTCATTATGAAAAAGAGTAAATAGGGTATATCGTTAATTCTTGATAACACTTCTTTCCTGATATTAATTTTATGTCTTCAAGACACTCTAAGCAAATAAATGATGTGAAATTATGTTGTTAAGAATTTCACATATCCATTTTTCTGAGTATTTCACATAACAGTTTTGTGCAGTTCTAAACTAAGAAAATGGGCCTTTGGAGAAGGAAATGGCAACCCACTCCAATACTCTTGCCTGGAAAATTCCACAGACTGAGGAGCCTGGTAGGCTACAGTCCATGGGGTCTCAAAGAGTCGGACACGACTGAGCGACTTCACTAAACTAAGAAAATTGGCCTAACAGCTAGGCATAAGCCTTCCAGAAATTTTATCCAATACCTAAATCATTAGTACGTAACCTAGACAGAGTATTAAAAAGCAGAGACATCACTTTGCTGACAAAGGTCCATATAGTCAAAGCTATCTCTGATTTTTCCAGTAGTCATAAATGGATGTGAGAATTAGTCCATAAAGAGGGTTGAGCACCAAAGAACTGATGCTTTCAAATTGTGGTCTTGGAGAAGACTCTTGAGAGCCCCTTGATCTGCAAGGAGATCAAACCAGTCAATCTCAAAGGAAATCAACCCTGAATATTCATAGGAAGGACTGTTGAAGCTGAAGCTCCAGCATTATGGCCGCCTGATGTGAAGAGCTGACTCACTGGAAAAGACCCTGATGCTGGGAAAGATTGAAGGCAAAAAGAGAGGAGGGTGGCAAAGAATGAGGTGGTTAGAAAGCATCACCAACAGAATGGACATGACTTTGGGCAAACTCCAGGAGACAGTGAACGACAGAGGAATCTGAAGTGCTGTAACCCATGGGGTTACAAAGAGCTGGACACAACTAAGCAACTGAACAACAGCGATAGCGATCAAAGGTAATGCTGGGATTAAGTAAAGATATGAAAACAAAAACACTTAAGTACCTAACAGAGAGTAAACATCAGAATCATCTGTTGTTATTATTATATTATCATTGCTAATTTCATTTGCTTTCTTTAAATAGAAATCATTGGCTTTAAAGTTTCTGAATCCTTAAATATCTTTGTAAATCCTGCCAGATGAAAATCTTGAGTGAGTATAGGATTTTTTAATTAATGTAAACTTCTTTTTCTACGTCATATATGTTATTCCTTAAATATATTTTAGCAGTTGAGAAGCACAATGCTTGCTTAATTCTTTTTCTTCAACCTATATTTTATCTGTACCATTTCCTAGTTTTAAGTTTGATTTGTCTTCCTTAGTTTCTTTAAATAGTTGTTATTATAGCAGTTTATACCTTTTTTTAAGTTTTTATTTGCTTGTTGATCTAATGCCCTCACCTTTACAGCTTTTGAGTGCTTACAAATTTGCAGGATATAGAATTAAGATGTTTAGGTTTTATTCCATTGGGCTGAGGAGAATGTGTCCCATGCCAAGAAAGGCTGAGGAATCTTCCCTGTTCTTAATTTTCTCTAAGATCCTTCAGGGAAGGGGTACTTCTTTTATAATGAGTAAGATAGGCTACAATTCAGGTCATTTTTTTGTAATCCTGTGTAAAGACCATAATCCATGACAGGATGATAAGGTCTTCATATTTTGAAATTCAATGGTTTTTATTGTTGCTATAATTTTCTCCATAGGATTCTAATCTATTTTAGATAATAAATCTCAAGTGTTGCAGGCACCAGACAACTAATTTTTACTTAATTACTATTGACTACAAATAGAAGAAGACAAATGATTCAAATGTTAAATGATTTTTTAGAATACAGGTTAACCCAAGGCAGTAGACATCTATTTATGAGAAATGTTCCGTGAAAGATAAAATGTTATAATTAATGTTCACCTTAAAAAAACTGCAATTAGTAATTAGCCACTTTGATTTATAAGAACGTTTTCTGTTTTATTTTATGAGTACTTATTTTCTACTGGGCTTCCCCGGTGGCTCAGATGGTAGAGAATCTGCTTACAGTGTGGGAGACCTGGGTTCGATCCCTAGGTTGGGAAGATCCCCTACAGGAGGGCATGCCAACCCACTCCAGTATTCTTGCCTGGAGAATCCACATAGACAGAGGAGCCTGGCTGACTGCAGTCCATGCAGTTGCAAAGAGTTGGACCCACCTGAGACTAATGCACATGCATAAGGGCCTTAGAACTCGGTAAATTTTGAATAAAGGCCCACATCATTTTCATTTTCACTGAGCCTTAAAAATTATGTAGTATGCTCTAGTTCTACTTATGGTATATTTTAAAGACATGTATTTATTATTTAGGAAAGCATTCATATATAGAAAACCTATATAGAAAATGAAGTAATGATGAAGACACAGTTGTCTTCTGATTCTTGTCTTATAATTATGATTTTCTTAGAACTGTCATTGAGAATTGTGTTCGTACCTGTGAGGGATCGACAAGAATGCAAGTAGGAAATGGTACACAATGAGTTTCAAAACTATTGATAATATTCTATTTCTCTAGCTGAGTGCACAGATTTTTTTGGTTTTGATTATAAAATGTATGAGATATATGTATGTTTACATATATGAGATTTTTTTTCACTAAAACAAAATTAAAACTACAAATATAAATAATACATTTGACTACAGAAATAGTTAAATGCAAGGCAAAATAGAAAAGACAAATTGCAAAAAGATAATTAGAATGTACATACAAAAGAGAATTATATTACCATATGAACAAATATTGTATGAGGAAAATGAGCCTTCTGAATGAAAAAGGGATAGAATACAGGCAGATCACTTCAAGAGGAGAACTATAATTTAACAAGATACGGACATACACTACTGTGAAATATCAGTGATATAAATTTAAATAATAGGATTCTATTTTTTGCCTATCTAATGAAAAATTTCACTTTAAATAAATATTTGATATTTGTTAAGGTTCAAGAGATGCACAGTCTTATGTGATATATTTGTAAATTGGCAGTCTTTTTAGAGGCCCTTCTAAAGGCTAGCAATAGGTGTCACAACTGTTAAATATGATCATAGTTTGATCATCTAAAAATATATGTTTTCAAAAATAATTCTAGTTGTGTGTAAAGATTTTTTAATGAAATTTCTTATTTCTTTATGTAAAAAATGAACATAAATTAACTGCCTAATAATAACAGGATACAGGCTAAATAAATTGATTAAGTAATACCTGTATTTGATGTAAGCAACTAGTAATATTTTATTTTAGATAAAAATGGTAAATTGAGAATCAATGCATAAAATTGCCAGTGGCTGATTTCTTAGGGGAAAACTAGATAGATATATTATTTGGTTTTCAGTGCATTTATATAATTTTAAGATTTTCAACAATGGGCAGGTATGGTTCTTACAGAATATATGTTTTCCACATAGCATATCATAGTATTGTAATTTTTTCTTGCCTTTTTTTCCAAGAAGGTCTTTATTGTTTGAAACTTACAGAAATATTTCAGAGACCTTTTTAATGACTTTGAGATGTTTTCAGTTTTCTCATTTCATAGTTTCTAGAGGCTCATGTACATTGAAGGGTTTCTCTTCCTACTGGTCAAATGAAACATCCTATTTGTTATACTTCAAATCACTGATAAGAAACATTCAGAGCATCTGCCCGTCCTATATATCTTAGCAAACATAAAATCCAAATGATTAGAGAATACATATAATCATTAAATTATTTAATCATTACATCCTTTAAGATGACACTGTTAACCAAGTGTGAAGAGAAGAAATAATTACTTTTATTTGCCAGTTAGGAAGAAAAAAAATCCAATTATGCCAATATAAACATGACTCTGTTTCTTCTCTAAAATTCTATAGGAAGTGAAGGATACCAGATTTATAAATTCTAGATATATATGATTTAGTTTATGGCAATCTATAATAGGGAGTTGTAGATTTGGAATTCTGAAGAGGTATTTAGGGGTGTCAGAACCAAAACAATATTGAATTCTCTTATATGTGTTAGTCACTCAGTCATGTCCAACTCTTTGCAACCCCATGGACTGTAGCCCACCAGGCTCCTCTGTCCATGGAATTCTCCAGGTAAGAATATGGAGTGGGTTGCCATTCCTTTCTCCAGGGTATCTTCCCAACCCAGGAATCAAATCTGGGTCTGCTGAATTGCAGACAAAAGCCACCAGGGAAGCTGAATTCTCTTATAGATCCATCTTTATCTATTTCTCTCTTTCACTCTTTCAAATAGAATTAAGATTTCTGGAGTCGTTTGTTTACATCCTAAGGTAGATAGATATGTAAGTAGGTATAAAAATAGATGGATATTGAAATATTTAGAATACTTCATTCCCATGTCATATATATTGTTTATATGTATATTTTAAATTAAATCTATTTGAAGATATTTGCCCTGTATGGTATCTTTATATTGTTTTGTTGATTCATGTCCACACTGAAATTTCAATAGACTATCTACAAATAGGTATCCTCACTGCATTAAAATGTATTTAAAATATTGTTCCATACCAATTGGAGAAAATATTGTAATAGATATTTGACTACATTGAGAACTGTAAAACTCCATGCTAGTGATTCATATATTTTTATTTTTTAACATGTATTGAACCCAACTCTTAATAGAGAATATACAGTTTGTCTTTCAGGAGCCCTGGCACAGTAATCCTTAGCTTGAGATGGTCAGCACTCAGAAGCTGACATTCTATAAGGCAACAATCAAGCAGTGCCAGATTTTGTATTGCCCTAATAAATATATGGTCTTTGAACAAACTGACAGTTTGACTAAAAGGCCTGAAAGTTTGATTGTGTTAATTAATTAATTAATTGTGTTTTAGTCAGTGGGAGCTTGTTAAGGGGAAAGTGCCACAATCCAAAAGCAATCTATTTTCACTCTTAATGACCTTTAGAGAGGTTTGTGCACCTGAAGCATTTTAGAGTTTCTCCATATTCCATTTGTGCTCTTTGTTTGACTGATATTTTTTCAAGTATCAGGTATGTTCATCTGACTATATATCCATTTTTATTCTTGACCAGTTGAGTTTGAATTATATCTGTATTTGGTTAGATATATGAGATTTTCTATGTGTATACTGATTAGGCAGAACTGTGTTCAAGAACCCACAGTAAGATTTTAAAAATTGAGGAATAAAAATATGGCAATTAATGGATGCATTTATATTTTGCTTTTTAAATTTTATTTATTAAAAGTATTTATATGCATTTTTAGGTTGCTTCCCTGGATGTCCAGTGGTTCAGGATTCGCCCTTCAAATGCAGGATGTGGGTTGAGGAACTAAGATCCAACATGCTGTTGGGCAACTATGGCCATGTGTCAAAATGGAAGATCCTGCATGCTGAAACACACAGTTAAAGAAATATATAAATATTTTAAAAAAGTAATGATATACATTTTTATACAAATTGAAGTCATGTAATAATGTCCTAAGAGGTGAACCGGTTTTTCTTTGAGCTGTAATACTCCTAACGATAGTATCAGAGCATTGGTAAATGTCATTCCCAGGGCAGAATTTACTGTATTGATTTTGGCCAGTCTTTTGGTGTTAAGGTGAGTATAACTTTCATTCTTTTAAATCCCACATGTCCTTATTTAATCTACTGTGATGTGTAAGCTAGAATTAGTTTGTTTAATGAACTCTCAAAATGTCTAATACATGCATCTCATTTTAAATTTGGGAATAAACATTGTTGGTGATGTAAACAAAATATAAAAATATGTTCAAGTAAATATGTCATGCACAATATTGATTCGATTTTTGGTTAACCTTCTGGAATATTAATCAGTCTTGACTATAAAAATAAGTTGTTCCTTTACCTGAACAGCCTATATAGAGTCTTTCTAAATAAGGGCTTTTAAATAAAGCAACATGTTCATGAGCATATCTTGTACACTGGAATACACTTTCCACAGTAGTTAGCTGTAGTTTAATAGTGCCTAAAGGAAATCTGTCAAAGATAAACAACTTAAACAGAGATAAATCAATTTGAATGAAGCCAATTATAAGACATGAATTAATTTATTTAAGGTATTTTTTTTCCCCTCATCTATGAGTATACTAGATTTCTAAATATGTTCCAAAGATAGGTTGACCATAAGTCAAGGTTTGCTTGGGGCAATCCTGTGTTGAGCTTGTTGTCTCTGTTTAATTATTGTTTGTGTTTCCTTTTCTCTCAAACATTTTTCTGTTTGATTGATAAATCACATGGTCACTCTAGCTACGTGCAATGGGGAATAGCAAAAATAAAGGGAGTGATATATCAGCCAAAAGTATAGCAGAGGAACTGGAAAATGGTAGGATAAGGGACATGTCTGGGAATAGAGCAGATAATGTGCTTTCACAGATCTACCTGGAACAAAATTCCTTTGTGAAAGAAAATTGGCTAATATGTGGTACCAAAGTGACCTTTGGAAAAAAGAATGGCAATGTGTATTACCATTTTTGTTGTTCAGTCGCTAATTTGTGTCTGACCGTTTGCTACCCCATAAACTGCAGCATACTAGGCTTCCCCATCCTTCACTCTCTCCCTGAGTTTGCTCAAACTCAGGTCCATTGAGTCATGTCATTGAGTCAGTGATGCTATCCAACCATTTCATCCTCTGCCACCCCCTTCTCCTCCTGCCCTCAATCTTTCCCAGTATCAGGGCTTTTCCAATGAGTCGGCTCTTCACATCAGTTGGCCAAATTATTGGAACTTCAGTTTCAGCACCAGACCTTCCAAAGAATATTCAGGGTTGATTTCCTTTAGGATTGACTGGTTTGATCTCCTTGCTGTCCAAGGATCTCTTATGAATACCTTTAAAAAAATAAAAAGGAAATAAAACAGTCAAATTTCTTTAAGCCAGTATTCCTTGAATGTTTTATGGCCATCAACTACTTTTATGTAAATCTATTAACATCTAAAATAAATAATATTATGTACATGTGATTATCATATACTTTATTTTCTAAACTTGGAAACTCCTGAAAGTGAGAGGACTGTATCATTGTTAATAATTAAACTGGAAGAAGTGTGTAGATGGGCACTATTCTGGGTAAGCCAGAACCACTTGAGGTAATCCTGGAATCAAGATCATCCTACACACTGGGGCTTCTCAGGTGGCACCAGTGGTGAAGAACCCCCCTGCCAATGCAGAAGACTTAAGAGACACGGGTTCGATTCCTGGGTCAGGGAGATCGCCTGGAAGGGGACATGGCAACCCACTCCTGTATTCTTGCCTGGAGAATCCTCATGGACAGAGGAGTCTGGTGGGCTGCAGTCCATAGGGTCTCAAAGAGTCAGACACCACTGAAGCCACTTAGCATGCACGCATTGCCCACATAAATCACAGACTTCTGAATCTTTTAATAATTGCCATCAATATTGAATATAATTCCTAAACCAATAAATAAACTCTACAATAATAGTTAAGTAGCTGTCTATGGGGTCGCACAGAGTCGGACACGACTGAAGTGACTTAGCAGCAGCAGCAGCAGCATGTATATACTTGATTCCCACCAGTTGCATGTGATATTGTAGAGATAAGAGATTGGGATCACCATTTCTGTTGTGGAGTGCTGGAAAAATGGGAGAGCTAAAAGTCCTAAGGCATTTCATTTTTCAGCAAGCAGCTGGTCTAGACAGTGTCATTGGGGAAGGCATACAATAACAGTTTAATAAAATAGAACAGCATTCAGAAATATTCTAATGCCATATGAAATATGAGTAATCCTTGAAGTAGAAAAGGAAGTTTCAGATAATGAACATTAATTCAGGAATTTTAAAAGTAGCATGTTACTTATCCTCAGATGTAACGAAATTTCACATTCTGAATATTGATGCATATCATATCTATATGATATTATGGAAAAACCCAAATGAACTTTTTTATCAACCCAATATATGTTTATACACTTAATGATCATTTATTAGTAGATAAGCAACACTTTTAGTATGTAAAGCATCACAGAATACATAAATTTCCTAAAAACCTAACATGCTTAAAATATTCATGAAGGGGTTTGAAGGTGAACATCTAAGACAACTATGAAAATTCAGAGGATTTTCAGATTACACACTTTCATTAACATGGCCCTAACTGAATCTAAGCCTCATTATCAAATTTAACTGTTAAGACTGTCTTAACAGTCTTAACTTTTTAAGGTAAGACTTAAACTAAGACTTAAACTAAATTTAAGAGAACTACTTTTTAACTTCATAGATAATTATTTCAATCCAAGCCAGAAAGCAAATAAATAGGAAATAAATCAGACCATAGATAATTAACCATAGAGACTTTTGAAGTCACAATACAGCAGGAGAAGCCATGAGAGAATAGAGAAAAAATATAAAAGTGAAAAAAACAGGAGAAAGGAAAACATCTTACTCACACTTAAAGGAATTACAGAATGATGGAATTCAAAATAATTTTATTATTCATTTAATTAAACATGTAATGGGTTTTAAAGGAGACTGACCAGTAGGTTATCTTTGATAACCTATTGATTCTTTTAGTTTTACCCTTACCTGACTCTTTACTGTAGGTGACAGATGTTAGGGGACAATTGCCCTCCTAGCTTCCTATTGGGTTCTTTTTTTTTTTTATTAGTTGGAGGCTAATTACTTCACAACATTTCAGTGGGTTTTGTCATACATTGATATGAATCAGCCATAGATTTACACGTATTCCCCATCCTGATCCCCTCTCCTACCTCCCTCTCCACCCGATTCCTCTGGGTCTTCCCAGTGCACCAGGCCCGAGCACTTGTCTCATGCATCCCACCTGGGCTGGTGATCTGTTTCACCATAGATAGTATACATGCTGTTCTTTTGAAATATCCCACCCTCACATTCTCCCACAGAGTTCAAAAGTCTGTTTTGTATTTCTGTGTCTCTTTTTCTGTTTTGCATATAGGGTTATCGTTACCATCTTTCTAAATTCCATATATATGTGTTAGTATGCTGTAATGTTCTTTATCTTTCTGGCTTACTTCACTCTGTATAAGGGGCTCCAGTTTCATCCATCTCATTAGGACTGGTTCAAATGAATTCTTTTTAATGGCTGAGTAATATTCCATGGTGTATATGTACCACAGCTTCCTTATCCATTCATCTGCTGATGGGCATCTAGGTTGCTTCCATGTCCTGGCTATTATAAACAGTGCTGCGATGAACATTGGGGTGCACGTGTCTCTTTCAGATCTGGTTTCCTCAGTGTGTATGCCCAGGAGTGGGATTGCTGGGTCATATGGCAGTTCTATTTCCAGTTTTTTAAGAAATCTCCACACTGTTCTCCATAGTGGCTGTACTAGTTTGCATTCCCACCAACAGTGTAAGAGGGTTCCCTTTTCTCCACACCCTCTCCAGCATTTATTGCTTGTAGACTTTTTGGATAGCAGCCATCCTGACTGGCGTGTAATGGTACCTCATTGTGGTTTTGATTTGCATTTCTCTGATAATGAGTGATGTTGAGCATCTTTTCATGTGTTTGTTAGCCATCTGTATGTCTTCTTTGGAGAAATGTCTGTTAGTTCTTTGGCCCATTTTTTGATTGGGTCATTTATTTTTCTGGAATTGAGCTGCAGGAGTTGCTTGTATATTTTTGAGATTAATCCTTTGTCTGTTTCTTCATTTGCTATTATTTTCTCCCAATCTGAGGGCTGTCTTTTCACCTTGCTTATAGTTTCCTTTGTAGTGCAAACGCTTTTAAGTTTCATTAGGTCCCATTTGTTTAGTTTTGCTTTTATTTCCAATATTCTGGGAGGTGGGTCATAGAGGATCTTGCTGTGATTTATGTCGGAGAGTGTTTTGCCTATGTTCTCCTCTAGGAGTTTTATAGTTTCTGGTCTTACATTTAGATCTTTAATCCATTTTGAGTTTATTTTTGTGTATGGTGTTAGAAAGTGTTCTAGTTTCATTCTTTTACAAGTGGTTGACCAGTTTTCCCAGCACCACTTGTTAAAGAGGTTGTCTTTTTTCCATTGTATATCCTTGCCTCCTTTGTCAAAGATAAGGTGTCCATAGGTTCGTGGATTTATCTCTGGGCTTTCTATTCTATTCCATTGATCTATATTTCTGTCTTTGTGCCAGTACCATACTGTCTTGATGACTGTGGCTTTGTAGTAGAGTCTGAAGTCAGGCAGGTTGATTCCTCCAGTTCCATTCTTCTTTTCAAGATTACTTTGGCTATTCGAGGTTTTTTGTATTTCCATACAAATTGTGAAATTCTTTGGTCTAGTTCTGTGAAAAATACCGTTGGTAGCTTGATAGGGATTGCATTGAATCTATAGATTGCTTTGGGTAGAATAGCCATTTTGACAATATTGATTCTTCCAATCCATGAACACGGTATGTTTCTCCATCTGTTTGTGTCCTCTTTGATTTCTTTCATCAGTGTTTTATAGTTTTCTATGTATAGGTCTTTTGTTTCTTTAGGTAGATATACTCCTAAGTATTTTATTCTTTTTGTTGCAATGGTGAATGGTATTGTTTCCTTAATTTCTCTTTCTGTTTTTTCATTGTTAGTATATAGGAATGCAAGGGATTTCTGTGTGTTAATTTTATATCCTGCAACTTTACTATATTCATTGATTAGCTCTAGTAATTTTCTGGTAGAGTCTTTAGGGTTTTCTATATAGAGGATCATGTCATCTGCAAACAGTGAGAGTTTTACTTCTTCTTTTCCTATCTGGATTCCTTTTACTTCTTTTTCTGCTCTGATTGCTGTGGCCAGAACTTCCAACACTATGTTGAATAATAGTGGTGAGAGTGGGCACCCTTGTCTTGTTCCTGATTTCAGGGGAAATGCCTTCAATTTTTCACCATTGAGGGTGATGCTTGCTGTGGGTTTGTCATATATAGCCTTTATTATGTTGAGGTATGTTCCTTCTATTCCTGCTTTTTGGAGAGTTTTAATCATAAATGAGTGTTGAATTTTGTCAAAGGCTTTCTCTGCATCTATTGAGATAATCATATGGTTTTTATCTTTCAATTTGTTAATGTGGTGTATTACATTGATTGATTTGCGGATATTAAAGAATCCTTGCATTCCTGGGATAAAGCCCACTTGGTCATGGTGTATGATTTTTTTAATATGTTGTTGGATTCTGTTTGCTAGAATTTTGTTAAGGATTTTGCCATCTATGTTCATCAGTGATATTGGCCATGTAGTTTTTCTTTTTTTGCTTGGCCATCTTTGATCTGTTTTGGAATTTAGGAGTGATGGTGCCTCACTAGAATGGAGTTTGGAAGCTACCTTTCTGCAATTTTCTGGAAGAGTTTGAGTAAGATAGGTGTTAGCTCTTCTCTAAATTTTTGGTAGAATTCAGCTGTGAATCCATCTGGTCCTGGGCTTTTGTTTGCTGGAAGATTTCTGATTACAGTTTCGATTTCCTTGCTTGTGATGGATCTGTTAAGATCTCTATTTCTTCCTGGTTCAGTTTGAAAGTTATACTTTTCTAAGAAATTTGTCCATTTCATCCGTTGTCCAGATTAGGCATAGAGTGCTGGTAGTATCTCTTTATGATCCTTTGTATGTGCAGTGTTGTCTGTTGTTATCTCTCCATTTTCATTTCTAATTTTGTTAATTTGGTTCTTCTCTCTTTGTTTCTTAATGAGTCTTGCTAATGGTTTGTCAATTTTGTTTATTTTTTCAAAAAACCAGCTTTTAGCTTTGTTGATGTTTGCTATGGTCTCTTTAGTTTCTTTTGCATTTATTTCTGCCCTGATTTTTAAGATTTCTTTCCTTCTGCTAACCCTGGGGTTCTTCATTTCTTCCTTCTCTAATTGCTTTAGTTGTAGAGTTAGGTTATTTATTTGGTTTTTTTCTTGTTTCTTGATGTAAGCCTGTAATGCTATGAACCGTCCCCTTAGCACTGCTTTTACAGTGTCCCATAGGTTTTGGGTTGTTGTGGTTTTCATTTTCATTCATTTCTATACATATTTTGATTTCTTTTTTGATTTCTTCTATGATTTGTTGGTTATTCAGAAGCGTGTTATTTAGCCTCCATATGTTTGAATTTTTAACAATTTTTTTCCTGCAATTGAGATCTAATCTTACTGCACTGTGGTTCAGAAAAGAGACTGGAATGATTTTCAATTTTTGAATTTTCAAGACAGATTTAGGCCCAGGATGTGAGTCATTCTGGAGAAGGTTCAGTGTGCACGTGAGAAAAGGGAAGTTGATTGTGAAATGTCCTATAGATATCAATTAGGTCTAGCTGGTCCATTGTGTCATTTAAAGTTTGTGTTTCCTTGTTAATTTTCTGTTTAGTTGATCTATCCATAGTTGTGAGTTGGGTATTAAAGTCTCCCACTATTATTGTGTTACTATTAATTTCCTCTTTCATACTCGTTAGCGTTTGCCGTACATATTGCGGTGCCTATGTTGGGTGCATATATTTATAATTGTTATATCTTCTTCTTGGATTGATCCTTTGATCATTATGTAGTGTCCTTCTTTGTCTCTTTTCACATCCTTTATTTGAAAGTCTATTTTATCTGATATGAGTATTGCGACTCCTGCTTTCTTTTGGTCTCCGTTTGCATGAAATATTTTTTTCCAGCCCTTCACTTTTAGTCTGTATGTGTCTCTTGTTTTGAGGTGGGTCTCTTGTAGACAGCATATATAGGGGTCTTGTTTTTGTATCCATTCAGCCAATCTTTGTCTTTTGGTTGGGGCATTCAACCCATTTACATTTAGGGTAATTATTGATAGGTGTGGTCCCGTTGCCATTTAACTTTGTTGTTTTGGGTTCACGTTTATACAACCTTTCTGCATTTCCTGTCTAGAGAAGATCCTTTAGCATTTGTTGAAGAGCTGGTTTGGGGGTGCTGAATTCTCTCAGCTTTTGCTTATCTGTAAAGCTTTTGAATTCTCCTTCATATCTGAATGAGATCCTTGCTGGATACAGTAATCTAGGTTGTAGGTTATTCTCTTTCATTACTTTCAGTATGTCCTGCCATTCCCTTCTGGCCTGGAGGGTTTCTATTGATAGATCAGCTGTTATCCTTATGGGAATCCCTTTGTGTGTTATTTGTTGTCTCTCCCTTGCTGCTTTTAATATTTGTTCTTTGTGTTTGATCTTTGTTAATTTGATTAATATGTGTCTTGGGGTGTTTCGCCTTGGGTTTATCCTGTTTGGGACTCTCTGGGCTTCTTGGACTTGGGTGGCTATTTCCTTCCCCATTTTAGGGAAGTTTTCAGCTATTATCTCCTCGAGTATTTTCTCATGGCCTTTCTTTTTGTCTTCTTCTTCTGGAAATCCTATGATTCGAATGTTGGGGCATTTCACAGTGTCCCAGAGGTCCCTGAGGTTGTCCTCATTTCTTTTGATCCTTTTTTCTTTTTTCCTCTCTGATTCATTTATTTCCACCATTTTATTTTCTACCTTACTTATCCTATCTTCTGCCTCCTTTATTCTACTCTTGGTTCCTCCAAGTGTTTTTGATCTCATTCATTGCATTATTCATTTTTAATTGACTCTTTTTTATTTCTTCTAGGTCTTTATTAAACATTTCTTGTATCTTTTCAATCTTTGTTTCCAGGCTATTTATCTGTAACTCCATTTTGTTTTCAAGATTTTGGATCATTTTTATTATCATTATTCTAAATTCTTTTTTGGGTAGATTCCCTATCTCCTCCTCTTTTGTTTGACTTGGTGGGCATTTTTCATGTTCCTTTACCTGTTGGGTATTTCTTTGCCTTTTCATCTTGTTTAGATTGCTGTGTCTGGACTGGGCTTTCTGTATTCTGGAGGTCTGTGGTTTCCTTTTTATTGTGGAGGATTTACCCAGTGGGTGGGGTTAGACGATTGGCTTGTCAAGGTTTCCTGGTTAGGGAAGCTTGCGTCAGTGTTCTGGTGCTTGGAACTTGATTTCTTCTCTTTGGAGAGCAATGGAGTGCCCAGTAATGAGTTTTGAGATGGGTCTATGTGTTAGGTGTGACCTTGGGCAGCCTGTATGTTGATGTTCAGGGCTATGTTTCTGCGTTGCTGGAGGATTTGCATCGTATGTCTTGATCTAAAACTTATTGGCTCTTGGGTGGTGGTTGGTTTCAGTGTAGGTATGGAGGCTTTTGGACAGTCACTTGTTACTTAAAGTTCCATGTAGTCAGGAGTTTTCTGGTGTTCTCAGGTTTTGGGCTTAAGTCTCCTGCCTCTGGATTTCAGTTTTATTCTTCCTGTAGTCTCAGGACTTCTCCAGCTATACAGCACTGATAAGAAAACTTCTAGGTTAATGGCGAAAAGATTCTCCCCTGTTAGGCATACCCAGAGAGGTTCACAGAGTTACATGAAGAAGAGGAGAGGGAGGAGGGAGATAGAGATGAGCAGGAGGAGAAAAAGGGGGACTCAAGAGGAGAGAGACAGATCTATGCAGCTGTCTGTTCCCAGAGTGTTCTCCGTAGCCCAGTCACCTACAAAGATTCACAGAATTGGATTGGGAAGAGAAGGGAAAAGGAGGAAATAGAGGTGTTCTGAGGTAGAAAACAGAGAGTCAAGATTGGGAGAGAATAATCTTCGGTTTAAAAATAGGGCTTCTCTTCTTTTTTTTTTTTTTTTGTAAGGTTATAGTGTATTGAAAATGAAAATTAAGGAGTAGTAGAGGAGTACTAGAGGACTTTAAAAGAAATAAGAGAAAAAGAAAAATAAAAAATAGAAGAGAAAAAGGAAAGAAAAAAAAGAAGAAAAAAGGAAAAAAAAGAGAAAAAAAAAGAAAAAAAAAATTTTTTTCCCTAATTAAAAAAATAATAAAAATCTATGAAAATGAAAGTTAAGGAGTAATGGGGGAGTAATAGGGGGTTTTAGAGGAAAATAAAAGAGAAAAAACAAAAAATAAAAAAAGAAAAAGAGAAAAAAGTAAAATTATATCTAGGAGTTTCTCTGGAGCTGTTGCGGTCAGTGTGGGTTCGGCTCAGTTTCAGATAGCTCTTCGTTCCAGCTTACACTTCTCAATATCTACAGGCCCCTTCCGGTGTAGTCAGCGTTTCCTAGAGGGATTTTAATCTGTTGCACCAGTCCCTTCTGAAGCGGTTCCCTTTGTTTATTTGGCTTCTGTTTGCCGGTCTCTTCAGAGCCTCATTTCCGCCCTGACACAGGCGGGCGGAGGTGGACTCTTATTCAGGTAGCTAGTTCCGTCGCTCTGCGGGGCAGGGAGGGGCTGGCGCCGCGGGGAGGGGCTGGCGCTGTGGGGACAGGCTGGCGCTGCCAGGAGGGGCTGACGCTGCTTTCTCGGTCTGCGCTGCTCAGGCTCCCGGCTGTTCTATATGGAGCGCGCCCCACGCTGCGCGAGGTTCCAGCCCTCGGGTGTTCCACAAAAGTGCAGAACGAAAAGCTGCGTAGCTCTCTGTGCCTTCCCCGTCAGAGCGGTCCAGGCAGCCAGAGGCTTGATGGGCGCACTCTCCCCAGGTGTGGCGTGCCCACTCCCTTCCGCGGACCCAGTTTCAGTTTCCGTGGCGCCAGTCGGGTGCGTGCGCCTTCCGCCCTCCGCATCCCCAGCCCCAGTCCCCGCCCACGCCGGTCGGGTGCCTGCGCCCTGTGTCTCGCCCCGACCTTCCCCTCCCCCCTGCCTCCTACCTCCGGCGGGGCTGGGCCGGTCCACAGCCTGCGAGCTCTTCTCTGGACTTTCTCGGTCTCTTTGTTCTGCGAACGGCCGGCAGTGTGTTTGGGGTGGTTAATTTACTCTCTCTCTTTTGGTCTCCCACAGTTCAAGTTGGCAACTCACAGAAGCTCCCTCCGATTGTCCCCAGGGCACTCAGGCCCAGACCCTACCCCAAGCAATGCCACCTAAGACTCCCTTCCCGGGACGGATCTCCGTCCTTAGCTCTTTTGTCTCACTTTTTATCTTTTATATTTTGTTCTACCTCCTTTCGAAGACAATGGGCTGCTTTTCTGGGCGCCTGATGACCTCAGCTAGCGATCAGAAGTTGTTTTGCGAAGTTTGCTCTCCGTTCAGTTATTCTTTTGATGAATTTGTAGGAGAGAAAGTGGTCTCCCCGTCCTACTCCTCCGCCATCTTGGCTCCTCCCCCTTCCTATTGGGTTCTTCCAAGGGAAATTCTTTTTTAAGATTAGAGGAAGGAATGAGTAAAGTTAGGGTCTTTATTTCCCTAGTAACATTCATGTCATGTCACTTAAACTGGATGGGCTGCATTGCCTAAACATATATACACCTTTCAAAGTAGCCTTATTTTCTCCTTTATTTTAATAACTATACTCTCCCTCTCCCACTCAGTCTAGAGGTGAGAAATAGCATTCAGTAGCCAAAGTGACTGCATTATCTCTATATTCACCTATGCTTCTGTAAATAGTCCATTTATTAAACATTTCTTGAATTTTTTAAATTGGAGTGTACCATCCGTTTTTACTTAGACCTTGTTCAATTATAGAAAAATAATAAGCAAGTACCCAGTAGGGCTATATCTCTGTTGCTGCCCTGTATATTTTTCCTGGGAAACCTGTTTAATTTAATCTTTCCCCCTCCATTCTTCAGGTTAAGTTTTTTGACAAGTAGATGTGATCAAATCTTTGTTGTCATGTGCTATATCAAATCTTTAGACTTAGTGATCTGGCTCAGAAAGGAGCATGACATAAACAGCATTTTGGTAGTTTCGTATCTCAGCCAAAACTCATCTGCATTTTAGGGCAATGATCCATTAGTTTATAGAAAAGCGTCATGTTTTCTGATAGAAACCTTTCGTCATTCTAGTGTAAAACATCATGTGTGTATATTAAAACATCCACATTTTTGCTTTGGGATTATTTGTCGTATATATTTAACTGCCCAACCTCTCCTATAATATAAAACACAGATTTTATGTGTAATTTGGTTTGTCAAACAGATGAACTGTTCTTCCCTTACTACTATTCTTTTATGAAAAAAAAAAAAGACAAAACAGTGAGCTAATGGCATGTTGGATATTTAGACTCTTAGTAGGTATGTGGATGATGCTTCTTTAATTTAGCAAGGTATTTAGCATCAGTTCCATACACAGGAACTATCTGCCTTCACATTTAAAATTAATATAAGATTATAGCTTTATTTTAAATTCTCAGTTACACACCATTAGAAAGTAACAAATGAGATGAATTTTGAAAAATATGAGAAATTTTGAAAAAACAAAGTTATCAAGTAATTCCAGGAGATACTTTATAACATATCCAAGACATCATTTTAACAATACATATTGAAAGCTCCAAGCAGTATTTTATTAAAAAAATCAGAACATCTGTTTCAATACAGAATTATATTTTATATATTAATAAAACATTTAAATTATTTTTTCAAATAATATATTTTACATAAAGATTTATAGAGGTAATAATGATGCTAATTAGCAAGATTTTAAAAACCCTTTTAAATATTTAATTCATTTCTCACAATGAGATTTCTTATTTCCTAAAGGGCAACACACTTATGATCTTTGTCTAGTATCATCCAAAATTCTTTGAAGATACAATAGAAAAGAACTAGTCCTTTGAAAAGATAAGCATATTGATAATACTTAATCCTCACTCAAAAGAAGAAAAGGGAGAAGGACCAAATAAAATCATTTATTAAAAGTTAAAAATGATACCACAGAAATAAAAAAAAGATCATAAGAGATTACTGCCACTAATTGTATTCCAGGGAAATAGACAAACTAGAGAAATGAGCAAATTCCCTAAAAGTGTATCACTTCCCATTAGAGTCAGAAAATAAGGACATACCAATACTAGTATTGAAAATGATCAGCAATAATAATAGTAAACCTCTAACAAACAATAGTCCAAGACCAGTTTCACAGGTGACTTCATGAAAAATTTAAAGAAGAGTTAACACCAATCCTTCTCAAACTATTCCAAAACCTTTAAGAGAAAGGGACACTATGAACTCATTCCAAGAGGTCATCATCATTCTGCTACCAAAACAAAAGACACCACAAAAAAGAAAATGATAGTTTAATATTACTGAGGAGCATAGATGTAAAAATCCTGAAATAAAATACCAGTAAACCAAATTTAGTAATACACTAAAAGCATTGTACACCATGGTCAAGTGGGATTTATCCCAGGAATGCAAAGATATTTGTAGATACATAAATCCAACCACATGCTATATGACATTAAGAAAATGAAGAATAAAATTTACATGATCATCTCCATAGACGCAGAAGAACATTTTGACAAAATTCAGTACAAATGCATAATAATAAAAAACACTCTCAACAAAATGGCTATAGAGTAAATATACCTCAACATAAATAAGGCCATGCATGACAAAGCTACTGCCAAAATCATACTCAGTGATAAATAGCTGAAAGCATTTCTTCTAACATCAGCATCAGGCCAAGCACACTCACTCTAACTTTTATTTAGCATAGTATTGGAAGCTTTAGCTACAGCAGTTAGACAAGAGAAAGATGTAAAAGAAATACATATTGGGAAATAATTAAAACTCACTATTTTTGGATGACATGATACTTTATATAGAACATTCTAAAGATGCCACCAAAACCTATTATAACTAATAAACTTTCAGGGTATGAAGTTAATGTACAGAGATCTATTGTGTTTCTATACATGAACAACAAGATATCAGACAGGAAAATTTTAAAAATTCAGTTTAGAACTGCATAAAAAGGATAAATCTAACCAAGGAGGTAAAAGACCTTACTTGGAAAACTATAAGACACTGATGAAAGAGATTTAGGGTGACGCAAACAAATGGAAAGATGCAGTGCTCTTGGACTGGAGGAATTATTCTCTTATTGGTCTATACTGCCCAAGGCAACCTATAGTTTCAGTGTGATCCCTATCAAAACACCAGTGGCATGTTTCACAAAACTGGAAGAGATACTTCTAAAATTTGTAGGGACACACAAAAGATTCCAAGTAGCCAAAACAATCTTTAGACAGAACAAATCTGGAAGTATCATGTTTCCTGGTTTCAAACAAGGTTACAAAGCTTCAGTAATTAAAACATTGTGGTACTGGGGGGAAAAAAAAAACGGAGCAGACCAGTAGAACAAAATAGAGAGCCCAGAATTATGTCCACACTTATTTGATCAACAGAGGCAACAGAGGCAAGATTATACAATATGGAAAAACTCTCTTCAGTTATTAGGTCTTGCTTTTCCTATACACTTTAATTTTCATTTCCATCCATGTTGTATTTGGCAGGACCCTCTCACGGTGAAATCATATGCCATTTCATATATATACCACATCTTCTTTACCCACTCATTCATTGATGGGCACTTAAATCATTTCCGTCTCTTGGTTGTTGTAGACAATGCTATAATAAATGTGGCAGAGCAAATACTGCTTTGATATTCTGCTTTTATTTTGTTTGGTTACATATTCAGAAGATGAATGGCTGGATGACATGGTAGATTAATTTTTTGAACAACCTCCATAATATTTTTCATATTTTTAAATTTCAGTTCAGTTCAGTCTTTCAGTCATGTCCGACTATTTGCAGCTCCATGGACTGCAGCATACCAGGCCTTCCTCTCCGTCACCAACTCCTGGAATTTACTCAGACTCATGTCCATTGAGTCAGTGATGCCATCCAACCATCTCACCCTCTGCCATCCCCTTCTTCTCCCACCTTCAGTCTTTCCCAATGAGTCAGTTCATATCAGGTGGCCGAAGTATTGGAGTTTCAGCTTCAGCATCAGTCCTTCCAATGAACACCCAGGACTGATTTCCTTTAGCATTGACTGGCTGGATCTCCTTTCTGTCCAAGGGACTCTCAAGAGTCTTCTCCAACACCACAATTCGTAAGCATCAATTCTTCAGCACTCAGCTTTCTTTATAGTCCAACTCTCACATCCACACATGACTACTGGAAAAAACATAACTTTGACTAGATGGACCTTTGTTGGCAAAGTAATGTCTCTGCTTTTTAATATGCTTTCTAGGTTGGTCCAATTTATATACCTACTAATGGTGTACAGGTAGTCCCTATTTTCCAAATCCTCACAAACACTTGTTATCTTTTGTATTCTTGAATATAGCCATTCTGACATATATGAAGTGATACCTTAATGAGGTTTTGATTTACATTTCCTTGGTAATTAGTGGTTTTGAGCATCTTTCATGTAACTGTTGGCTCTTATGGAGTAGGAAATGGCAACCCACTCCAGTATTCTTGCCTAGAAAATTCTGTGGACAGAAGAGCCTGGCTGACCATGGTCCATGTGGTTGCAAAGAGTCACACATGACTTAGTGACTGAGCATGAATCCAAGTATGGCCATTTCTTCTTTTATTTGCCTGGAATACCATTGCCTATGCTTTCACTTTGAACCTATGTGTGTCTTTAGCACTAAAATGAGTCTCCTGTGGGCAGCCTATGTGTGTGTGTGAGCTAAGTTGCTTAAGTTGTGTCCGACTCTTTGAGACCCCATGAACTGTAGCCTTCCAGGCTTCTCTGTCTATGGGATTTTCCAGGCAAGAATACTGTACTGGATTGCTGTGTCCTCCTTTAAAAGATCTTCCTGATCCAAGGATCGAACCTGCAACTTTTATGTCAACTGCATTGTCAAATGGGTTCTTTACCACTACTGCCACCTGGGAAGCCCAGGCAGCATATCATTGGGTCTCACTGATACATTTTTTTGTCTATCTAATCACTCTATGTCTCTTGATCAGTGAATTTTATTTTATTTATTTTACATTTCTCTTTTGGCCTTGTCCAGTTGCCCAGGGGGCTTGGCAGGTGATCCTAGTGGTAAAGAACTCACCTGCCAATGCAGGAGACTAAGAGATGAAGGTTTGATCCCTGGTTAGGGAAGATCTCCTGGAGGAGGGCATGGCAACCCTCTCCAGAATTCTTGCCTGAGGAATCCTGTGGATAGAGGGACCTGGTGGGCTATAGTCCATGGGGTTTCAGAGAGTTGGACACAAGTGAAACAGCTATACATGGCATGCACAGTTGCCCAGGGTACAATATTAAGTACAACCAGTAAGAACTGGCTACACCCTTGTGTGTTGTTCACCCAACACTTGGTTTTGATTCCCCAGGCCAGTGGGAATAATGTCTTTCTGATAACATCTATTCAAATTTTTACTGCTCCACATGGTCCTGCTTGTCAGTTTTCAGACAAGGAACTTCAAATATGTAAGCATACTTATACTTTTCCTTTCTCCCAAATGTAGTATAACCTTTCAAATCTACTTTCCTTCAATCATGCAACATTGCATTCAGTTCAGTTCAGTTCAGTCGCTCAGTCGTGTCCGACTTTCCAACCCCATGAATCGCAGCACGCCAGGCCTCCCTGTCCAGCACCAACTCCCGGAGCCTACCCAAACTCATGTCCATCGAGTCGGTGATGTCATCCAGCCATCTCATCCTCTGTCATCCCCTTCTCTCCTCCTGCCCCGAATTCTTCCCAGCATCAGGGTCTTTTCCAATGAGTCAATTCTTCATATGGGGTGGCCAAAGTATTGGAGTTTCAGCTTCAACATCAGTCCTTCCAATGAACACCCAGGACTGATATCCTTTAGGATGGACTGGTTGGGTCTCCTTGAAGTCCAAGGGACTCTCAAGAGTCTTCTCCAACACCATACTTCAAAGGCATCAATTCTTTGGTGCTCAGCTTTCTTCACAGTCCAACTCTCACATCCATACATGACCACTGGAAAAACCATAGCTTTGAATAGGCAGACCTTTGTTGGCCAAGTAATGTCTCTGCTTTTTAAAATTCTGTCTAGGTTGGTCATAATTTTCCTTCCAAGGAGTAAGCATCTTTTAATTTCATGGCTGCAATCAACATCTGCAGTGATTTTGGAGCCCAAAAAAATTAAGTCTGACACTGTTTCCACTGTCTCCCCATCTATTTGCCATGAAGTGATGGGACCAGATGCCATGATCTTAGTTTTCTGGATGTTGAGCTTTAAGCCAACTTTTTCACTCTCCTCTTTCACTTTCATCAAGAGGCTGTTTAGTTCCTCTTCACTTTCTGCCATAACGTTGGTGTCATCTGCGTATCTCAGATTATTGATATTTCTCCCAGCAATCTTGATTCCAGCTTGTGCTTCTTCCAGCCCAGCGTTTCTCATGATGTACTCTGCATATAAGTTAAATAACCAGAGTGACAATATACAGCCTTGATGTATATCTTTCCCTATTTGGAACCAGTCTGTTGTTCCATGTCCAGTTCTAACTGTTGCTCCCTGACCTGCACACATGTTTCTCAAGAGGCAGGTCAGGTGGTCTGTTATTCCCATCTCTTTAAGAATTTTCCACAGTTTATTGTGATCCACACAGTCAAAGGCTTTGACATAGTCAATAAAGAAGAAGTAGATGATTTTCTGGAACTCACTTACTGTCTCAATGATCCAATGGATGTTGACAATTTGGTCTCTGGTTCCTCTGCCTATTTTTATATTTTGTTTTGAGTTTTTGGTTTTTGTCTGCAGGTACTTGGTCTGTTAGAAGCTTCTCTACCATTACTTAAGATCTTCAATTTTCTCTTCAACTGACTTCATTTCATGTAATACTCAATTTTATTTATTGATAGGAATCATGCAGTTTAAAATAAATCATTGAATGGAGACAGACTATTTAACCAAATATTTTATTTTTTTGTGTTAGGTAGAACAAGCTTGTTTTAACCATTTTATTTTAAATGATTTTTAACCATATATTTTTTCAAAGAATTACTATCCATATTTTAATTTCCTCCTTCATTGTGTATTTTAGTAGATTGTAGACTAATGTTTAGATTAACTTTTTGTTTCTTCTCTTGTATCATCTACTTTGCCTGACTTTTATTCCCAATACACAGTTCTCACTATTTTCTAGTTATGATTTATAAGTTTGATATAAAAAATTAATATTATAGTACAGTCTTTCAAATATTACTTTTATATTTAATGGGAATTCACAACTTAGATTTCCAAATGTTTAAACTTATTCATGTTTCTACTAATTCAGCAAACATAAAATGAAGCCTCCCATGTACCAATAACTTATTAGTTATTATAAACACAGTAATAAACAAGGAACTAATCTTCATCCTTAAGGATTGGGTCACAATCAAGAAACATTGCAATGCAATCTGTATAATGCAACATGTCCTACACCACTTAGGATGGATAGGTAAAATGTCCTAGTGCCCTGCTCAAATTTTATCTTATAGAAAATATTTTATTGTTGTTTTTCTTGTTTTAAGCTCTAGATTCATTCAGAAATCCTTCAGTTACTATTTCCCATGGATGCTTTCTTTCTCTTTCCAAAAGAATCCCTGAGGATATGTCTCATTTACAATCTTTTTGCAAGGATTTTACACATCACATAATATACACTCCCATTGTCAGCCTTCAACCCAATTCTGGTTTTATATTCACAAAATCACCTTGTGCTGTTCTGACATAGTCTGCAATGATTGAAATGTTGGCAGTTCATTTATTATGATTTTAACACTTTGGAAGAAAAGAAAAGATTTATAAAAGATGTTAGAAGCTCTAGAAAGCTAACACTCAAATCTCACTCTGCTTCTAACTAAGCTAATATGCATACACATTTCTGCAAGGTCAACTGCAGGAGAGTATACATACACACTGAGAGAGATTGAAAATTGTCTCAACAGCAAAAACCACAGCAATGATACTCTAAGGCCAGTACTCTAAACAGAAATGATCATATAAATAATAATAATAAATAGAAAAAAAGAGAAATGATCATCAACTAGTTCCAATGAATTCATTTGTCATTTCTTCCACCAAAGAAGGTAGGGACTGTTTCGTACATGGCTTTATGCTCTCAGTTCCTAGCTAAGTTTTACTTTCAAAACAGGAGTCAGGAAATATCTGTTGCCCTAAAAATGACAGCCTACCATGTGTATCAAAACTGAGCTTGGTAGGAGAGAGTTATGAATAAATGATATTATTCTTGTCCTCAAGGAATTCACAAAATTGAGAAAGATAGACAAATAAGCTAAACATTAATTGTGATTATATGATTGTAATCACATAAATGTGACTGATCTGATAAACAGGGTACTGTGGGAGAAGAGTGAGAGATCAACCTTGGCCTTTAAAAACTGGTTTCAACAAATGTAGTTATGAATGAATAAGAAGGAAATTTTTAACTGAACTAGAGAGAATGAAGTCCCTATTATCCCTATTACCCTCAAAACTGTATAAATAGCAGAGAATCAGAAGGAGCAGGACCTTTTTAGGGAAATTTCAACAATTTTGTATTTTGGGAGGTCAATTGGCATCAGGTCAAATGACTTAGAGATTTTATTTTTTAGGTGGTATGGAATGATATAGACTACTTGAATTAGGAAGAAAATTCTGAAAGTGTGATGACACTTCTGTTTTCTCACTCAGTATTTATTCCCACCATACCCCTACTTACATCCTGATACAACTCATTTTATTCAGTTATCTACTTTTTATAACAATGTATTTTGACTGAGGGAGTTAAGATTCTAGCAAAGATAAATCTCATTTCTAAGTGCCCACTATTTTTCAAATTTCATATTTTTAATCATCACAGACATGCAATAAGATAGACTTTCAGGATACATTGGGGAAAATAGCTGAAATGGCTCTTAGTAGGGAGAAACAGGTGAAGCGCCTTTGACTCGGCTCTGCTCAGCACCTGTGTGCATGGGAGATCCAATAGCTCAGCACACCTATAATGAAGTCACAGCATTTCATTTGGGGATTATTCCTCTAAACAGTTTACATTCATTGCATCTATCTGAGTCATGAACCCACGATTGAAGTCAGTTAACACAAGCATTGCCTTACTGTTTTTCTTTCAGAAGTAGACACATGGCCCACATCAATGTTACACTGAAGAGATCAATTGTAGGAAAGACTTACTCTTTCTTTTGTGTATCAAGGAATTTCATAGCCCTTGTTGAGGTGCACAGCCAGCTCATAATCATGAAGGGCACCAAAAACAGGAAGAATTTGTCATATAGAAGACAGAATGGAGAACCAGGATCTTTGAGCAGATGGCAAAGCAAGTGACATCAAGAGTGTGATGAGGGTTAGAAACCACTTCCATGGGAAAGGGAATATAAACTACTTTTACAGACTATAGATTCTCGTTGGTACTTACCTCCCTTGATATAATTTTTTCTTTCTTGTCCTATTCAGCTGCGTCAGTTTAAAAGGAAGAATCATTTGTTTGAGTTCGTAAAGAGCTGAAGATTTGCCAAACAGGACCATCAAAAGACAAGGAAGCAAGGGAATTAAAGGTGATGGGAAAGGCACCCAACAACTCATCAGTACTCCAACTTCGCAGGAAAAGCAGAGCAGAGAATGTCTGGTAAGATGCTTCATTTCATCAGTAGCAAAAGGGTTAACCAGAAGTTTTGATACATTATCTTTGTGTATTCTTTTTTCTGTCTTTTGCATAGGAAAAAAAGATATATAATATGTGTTACAAAATATATTTAGATATAATCTCTTGTAAACAATTTTGTGTTGGTGATATTAATGAAATAAAAACCTTCAACTTTGATCAGCTTTCTTTATTTTTCTTAGTATATATACTTCACTGAAGTATACTTGACTTACAGTGTTTCAGGTATGCAGAAAGGTGATTCATTTATATACATATACTATTTTTGAAGTTATTTTCCATTACAGGTTATTACAAGATATTGACTATAGTTCCCTATGCTATACAGTGTTTGTTTCTTGTTGCATATCTATTTTTAATTAGAAATCTAGCATTTTATTAATAGTAAGTCAAACAAGTGGAATCAAAATATCATAAAAATTTTAGTTAGGCAAAAATGCGTAAAGTTTTGAAGTGTATATATAATACATTTTATTTACATATATGTATATGAAAGCTTTTCCACTACCCTTGATAAGGGCTTGAGAAAGAACATCCAAAAAAGAAAAAAGAAGAGATGGGGAGATTGGAAAGCATAAATTAAACGAAATGGGAGCACTGGCTATGAAATAGAGGAAGTGAAACAAACTAGATAAAAATAAAAGATCATCATATACTCCAGTTGTTTTAAAACATGACTGCTCATTAGAAATATATCTGGTGCTCTGAAGGAAAAAAAAGGCATTATCTGGGCATTTGAAATTTTCAAAAAATTTCAAGATAATTTGATATGCATCTGGAATTGGGGGATCGGGATGGGGAATAAGTGTAAATCTATGGCTGATTCATATCAATGTATGACAAAACCCACTGAAATGTTGTGAAGTAATTAGCCTCCAACTAATAAAAAAATTTAAAAAAAAAAAAAGTAATTGCAAGTTTTTCTATTAAATCCTAGTTTTAGTGATATAGAGTTCTAGTATTTTAACATTGACCAATCATAATACAATTGTATTAAGTGAGTAATAGTTATATAATCTGGAGAAGGTAATGGCAACCCACTCCAGTACTCTTTCCTGGAAAATCCCATGGACGGAGGAGCCTGGTAGGCTGCAGTACATGGGATTGCAATGAGTCAGACATGACTGCGCGACTTCATTTTCACTTTTCACTTTCATGCATTGGAGAAGGAAATGGCAACCCACACCAGTGTTCTTGCCTGGATAATCAATCCCAGGGACGGGGGAGCCTGGTAGGCTGCTGTTTATGGGGTCGCACAGAGTTGGACATGACTGAAGCTACTTAGTAGCAGCAGTTACATAATCACAATAGTAATAGATGTTTATCAGTTTTCACAATCAATTGCTAGACAGAAAATAAAAGATAATTACAACTGCAAGTCATAATGGGGACATGATTAACCTAAGAATATAAATAATATACATACTTACATAATAAGAATATAAATAATTACATAAATAATATAAATAAATAATTGGAAGGTCAAGCAGAGTGATTTGGTAAGTGGAAGTGCATACATGCACGTGTCTTCATCTGCCCAGTCAGTCTATGTCTGGTGCATTTAACCATTTGCATTTAAGGTAATTATTGATATGTATGGTTCTATTACTGTTTTCTTAATTGTTTTGGGTTTATTTTCTATAGTCGTTTCCTTCTCTTATGTTTCCTGCCTAGAGAAGCCCTTAGCATTTGTTGTAAAGTTGTATGGTTTTGCTGACTCTTCTTCACTTTTGCTTGTCTGGAAAGCTTTTGATAGGTCCATCTTATCTGAGTGAGAGTCTTGCTAGGTAGAGTACTTTTGGTTGTAGATTCTTCCCTTTCATCACTTTAAATATATCACACCATTCCCTTCTGGCTTATAGAGTTTCTGTTGAGAAATCAGCTGATAGCCTGATGGGAGTTCCCTTTTATGTTATTTATCATTTTCCCCTTGTTGCTTTTAATAGATAATTAGCATTTTCACACATTTTGTAAACATGTACCCCTATAGAATGTAAAGTATTTCACATTTTTGTCAAACTTTATTAACCAACAGTTTACATAAACATTTACAAATAATAAAATTCCTTACTTACATTGATGAGATTGCTCCAGTGTAACATATTTTGAATTCTTCAACTTCACATTGACTCATTTATCACCTAAGATTCATAAGTTTTTTATATTATTGTACTCACCAATACTAATTCTTAATTTTTTCTTTTTCTTAATTAATTAATTTTTTTATTGAAGGATAGTTGCTTTACCGAATCTTTTTTTCTGTCAAACCTCAACATGAATCAACCATAGGTATAGATATATCCCCTCCCTTTTGAAACTCCCTCCCATCTCTAAAATTTATTGTACTCCTTAATATTCATTCAAGGAGCTAGAAAGAATCAATCATAAATACATTCAAGAAAAAGTTGACCTATATAGTATTTGCATTTATCAGTATGTTTTTATTAGGTCATAATTTGTTTTATCAAAATATGTACTATAATATTGCTCAGTATGCAATCTGATAGAGATTTTATAGTATGGACATAAATCATTATTATGCAAAGTATCTTGTAATAAGCATTATAAAATGTGTATAAAGAGTCATGAAAACAGCATCAAAATGATTTTGAGCTGGATCCCAGAAGACTCCATGAAAAGCATTTGGGTTGGCATCTGAAAAAACTATAGAATCAATCTATTTTGTTGTCAATATCTGTTTATACTGAATCTTAAATTCAACAAGCTGTTACTTCCACATCATAATACTCATTGGAGTCTATAGGGTTTGTTTTTGGTTTTGTTTGCTGCTTCCCTCTTCAAATTCCAAATTTTTCTTATTATTTTCATCCATTTTTTAAATTTTAATTTTTTGGACATGGAATATTTAATAGAGTCAGATAAGCATATTACCTGCCTAGAGGTAGTTCAAAAATGCTAAGAATAGTCAACAGTGTTGCTTCAACTATTGGCTTAGCAAATTGGCAATAGCACTTTAGTTGCCTTAACCCTCTGCCACCTTCATATTCTAATTTAATCTAATTTAGTAAATATAAATATATATTTATATTCACATACATGCACTCATTGGACCACCAATAGACTTTATATTTTGTTTTCTAAATTCTAATTTAAAAAATCTTAAATTCCAAATTTATGACGTAAACGTTAGAGTTTGAGAGGGGCTAAGGTCTTACCCAAGACCTCTTCCCTCATCTGATTTTGACCCAACTGAGGATTCAAATGAATAAAGCAGCTAGATATTTAAATATCAATTTTATTAGCAGAATGTCTAATATTTGGGATTGAAACTAGTTTATAGCTGTGGCAAGTTGCTATATATATTTCTCTATATATAAATTTCTCCATTTATTTCTCCATAATTATTTCTCTCTATATATAATTCATGTATATATACATTTTAATATATATTAAGGGGGCTTCCCCAGTGGATCAGTGGTAAAGAATTCGCCTTCAATGCAGGAGATGCAAGAGAAACGGGTTCGACCCCTGGGTCAGGAAGAACCCCTGGAGGAGGAAATGGCAACCCACTCCAGTATTCTTGCCAGGAAAATCGCATGGACAGAGAAGCCTGGTGAGTTGCCGTCCATGGGATCACAAAAAGCTGGACATGACTGAAGTGACTGAGCACATAGAGAGAAAAGTAATAACAAATATATATATATACATGTATATGTATATATATAATATGCATATGTGTATGTCATGCATATATACACCTTAATATATATTAAAGGATTAAAGTATACAGTTAAATAGATATGATTTAACTCTTTTTAATTTTTAAATGGCGCAATCATGATATAAAACATTTCCATCATCATTTAGAGTAAATCCTCTTCTTCTACCTCTAGTCCCAGAGGTAACATCTGATCAACTCTCTGTTGCTATAGTTTTGACTTTTCTCAAAATTATACAATTTCTGACCTTTTTGTCTACCTTTCTCCACTGAACATAATGCTTTTGAGATTCATCAAAGCTGGTGTATGTGTCAGTAATTTTTTCTTCTTAATTGCTGACTATTTTGCTCTGTAGATACAACAGTATTTGCTTCTCCTTGTATACTTTGATGAACATTGGATTGTATTTAGTTTTTTGACTAAATTAAATGAAGCTGATAAGAACATTTGAGATGTCTTTAGATTGACATAAATTTTTCATATTGCCTTTGCACATACTGAGGAGTGCTATTTCTGGTTTATATAGTAAGTATATGCCTAACTTCCTAAGATGTTATCAAAGTGTGTTACAAGGTAGTTGTACCATTTTACATTTCACCAATAGTGTGCACAAATTCAACCTCCATGTCCTCAAGTCTGTAAAAATATCTAGTTTTCCGTATCACCTATATATTTATTTTCAAACTTGTTTTCTAACAATTTCAAGTTGTCTGTCCTTGATAACTGCATAACAACATAAATTTCCCTTCCAAATATCAATTTTGTCTTTTATTTATGGAACTTCAGTGTCTTTATTATGGAGTAACACATTCAAACAGTGATTTATTAATTCAGTTTACATTGTTTTTAATTTAATCTGTAACCTTAACTTGTCTGGTTTGGTAAAGTTGCTATTTTTTCCTAATGGTTATTTTTCCCTCATGGATACAGCACATATTTCATCCTCTCACTGTAGGTTGCTTTATTTGTCCACTGTTCCCTCTTAAAAGTACAACTAAAAGTACAGCATGTTTTATTTTCCACAGTCACCTCCCACTAACATATTCCTTAGATCTTTCATATTATTCTTCAATTTCCCAATTCTAAAATTTGAAAGTATTGCAAAATAGCTGCTAGTTTTAACTCTAAATTATGATTATATCCTTCTTTACAATGGGGAGGGGGAGTGTATTCTTGAGCCCATGATCCATGGAATAGAATTCAAAGAATTTGTGAACCTGGATAGTGTAGTGGAAAATAATGATCACAAATACTTTAAATTTGCTTCCATAGAGATATGGATCTTAATTATTGCTTCCTTCATTCTAATGAGGACTTAGTGATTTGCTTGACCAATAGATTGAAGTGTAAGTAACACTTTGAGTTTTCTGAGTCTAAGTTAAAAAATCATTTGCAACTTTTGGTTAGGAATTGATTTGTGATCTTAGAAGATTCCCTTTTGAAATGCATCATCATGATTCTGTTGTTGTTGTTTAGTCTCTAAGTCATGTCCAACTCTTTGTCACCCCATGGACTCTAGCCCACCAGGTTCCTCTGTCCCTAGGATTTCCCAGGCAAGAATACTGGAGTGGGTTGCCATTTCCTGCTCTAGAGGATTTTCCAGACCAAGTATCAAGCCCATGCCTCCTGCATTGGCAGCAGAGTCTTTACCACTGAGACACCAAGTAAGCCTAGGCATCATGATATGAGAAAGCAAACCTATTGTTGTTGAGTCGCTCAGTCATGTCTAACTCTTTGTGACCCTAGCAGATTGCAGTCTGCTAGGCTTCCCTGTCCTTCACCATCTCCCAGAGCATACTCAGACTCATGTCCATTGAGTTGGTGATACCACCTCACCATCTCATCCTCTGTTGTCACCTACTCCTTCTACCTTCTATCTTTCCTACCATCAGGGTCTATTCCAATGAGTTGGCTCTTTGCATCAGTTGGCCTAAGTATTGGAGCTTCAGCTTCAGAATCAGTCCTTCCAATAAATATTCAGAGTTGATGTTGTTTAGGATTGACTGGTTTGATCTCTTGCAGTCCAGTAGACTCTCAAGAGTCTTCTCTAACCCCACAGTTCAAAAGCATCGATTATTTGTCACTCAACCTCCTTTATGGTCCAACTCTCACATCCAAATGTGACTACTGGAAAAACTATAGCTTTGACTGTATGTACCTTTGTTGGCAAAGTAACTTTTCTGGTTTTCAACATGCTGTCTAGGTTCATCACAGCTTTTCTTCCAAGGAGAAAGTGTTTTTTTAATTTCATGGCTGTAGTCACCTTCTGCAGTGGAATTTGGAGAGCAAGAAAATAAAGTCTCTCATGTTTCCATTTTTTCCCCATATATTTTCCATGAAGTGGTGGGACCAATTCCATGATCTTTGTTTTTTGAATGTTGAGTATTAAGCCACCTTTTCCACTCCTCTTTCACTTTCATCAAGAGGTTTAGTTTTGTTAGTTAACACAGTTCTTAGGGTTAAAGCTTATACACAAATGTTTAAAACCAGGCTCTGAAATAAAAGGAGTTGGCTAAAACATCCTTACACCTTTACATTGATTACTAGGAAGACAAAACATATCTATCAGTTCAGTTCATTTCAGTTGCTCAGTCGTGTCTGACTCTTTGCGACCCCATGAATCGCAGCACGCCAGGCCTCCCTGTCCATCACAAATCCCTGGAGTCTACTCAAATTCATGCCCATTGAGTCGGTGATGCCATCCAGCTATCTCGTCCTCTGTCATCCCCTTCTCCTCCTGCCCCCAATCCCTCCCAGCATCAGGGTCTTTTCCAATAAGTCAACTCTTCGTATGAGGTGGCCAAAGTATTGGAGTTTCAGCTTCAGCATCAGTCCTTCCAATGAACACCCATGATTTATCTCCTTCAGGATGGACTGGTTGGATCTCCTTGCAGTCTAAGGGACTCTCAACTTATTATAAATGATATAACTTGGTAGATTTAATTTTTGTGAACATTCACCTAAGTGAGATTAGTCATTTAACAAGGCAATTTCTCTTAGCTCACAGTATCATCTATAGTCTGTGTTCTTTATCTTTCTTAATTTTAAAAAGAGAAACAACTTATTACATGGCATTTTGATGAACAAAATATTTTTATGCCCAAAGTGTATGTGCAAAACTCTTAATCTATATCAAAATTGTAAATTTTCATAAAAATTAAATAATAAGAGACCTGTATAGTTTTATTCTTAATGTTTCTTGCCAAAATCGGTGACTTAAAATTTGATCCCATTAACTATTTCTCTCAACATCACCTACCCACCTACACACACACACACACACACACACACACAATGCCAAAGGAAAACAAAGACAAAAAAAGACTAAATCAGAAAATATTTAAGGAAGCAAACTTCATCAACAAAGAATGCAAATAAGTTAAAAGTTCATAAGAATTGGCTTTCTAAATTAAAGGTATTTTTAAAGTAGTGATATTAGAAGAAAGGGAAATAATGCCAAGCTTAACCACATTTTCATCACTTTGTTCATAGCAGGAAAATATCAACTTTCACAGATGTTTATAATATTTGTCAACATACATATCCAAAGATATAACAAAATCAGGATAAAGTTGCTGTTCATAAGAGCTTCAATTCTGTTGGACACGATCAAGGATTTATTAATTTGGGGACCAGACTCAGACCAGATGACCTTATCATTACTTATTTATCTTAGTGTGAAAATGTTTATTTTTTTCTTGGACAAACTGTGAACGTACCTAACATAATGAAAGCAGAGCAAAGTGTCAGTTTCTGCTTCTAAAGCAAGTGTTGTGAATGTATATAGTAGAACTTGTGTATTATGTTGGTATAGTAGCTGTATATTACAGTGATCAAAAGTGAGGGTGAGATATTTAGAGCCAGACTGCCTAGGCCGATAAGTTACGTTAACCCTGCCTCTGAGCATGTTACAGAAGTTCATCGTGCCTCTGAGCCTCTTAGATAATCTGTATGTGCCTTAATTTTCTCATCAGTAACATGGAGATAATAGATTACCTAACTTATTAAAATTTTTGATAATTAAATGGGTCAGTTTTTATAAAGCATTAAGTTACCCCAAATGCATAGTAATATTTGCATCCAATAATTGTTTCCTATTTATATTTAGCCATTATTATCATGATCCTCCTTCTCATCATGAAAGCTGCTCTTCTGATGGTCTTGTTATTATTTACCTCTTATACCCCTTGCTTTGGGTCAATCCACAGACAGACACCAAAATTGTTCTATATACCATAGATCCTAATTTAAAAGTCAGTTTGCTTTATGCATAGTATTTTCAAACATTTGGTAAGATTTCACTATCTTTTGGATGATGTTGACATCGTATTTCATTGGGTCAGAATATGGCTATTTTTTCCCATTTCAGTACACATTTGGTCAATAAAACTGTATATGATACCTCTGTCTGTGCCTTATATTTAGAAAATTAAAAACTGTGCATATAGTTATGCACACAAAAGTTTATGTGTACATATGTAAGTGCTGAAATGAAAACTTGACGCATAGGCTTACTGAGTGTTCATCATGGGATAACACTTGTTCTAACAATTTTAAGTACACGACCTCATTTAATGTATTTGATTCTCACAATTGCTCTATCACGTCAATACCATAACAAATCCTATTTATGTATGGAACAGTATACCTCAAGGAGTTAGGTTATCTACGTTTACATTGTAACATGTGATCCCATAGTAACTGGCTCATAGGCTGTGACTTTAGCCATTCTGCTTCTGCACATTCAGCTTTATGTGCTGTAAAGTCTGCTCCACCCGGTGGGGTGTCCATCTTATTCTCTGTTGTCTCCACAGTGTTAGAGCGTGTCTAGCACCCTGTTGTGTTGTTTAGTTGCTGGGTCCCGTCTGACTCTGCAACTCCATGGACTGTAGCCTGCCAGGCTCCTCTGTCCATTGGATTTCCCAGGCAAGAATACTAGAGTTGGGTTGCCATTTCCTCCTCCAGGGGATCTTCTTGACCCAGGGATTGAACCCACGCCTCCTGCATTGGCAGGTGAATTCTTTTGCTGCTGAGCCACCAAGGAAACTCCCTAGTATACTGTGAAGTGAAGTGAATTCATTCAGTCGTGTCGAACTTTTTGTGGGTCCTCTGTCCATGTGATTTTCCATGCAAGAACACTGGAGTAGGTTGCCATTTCCTTCTTCCTAGTATACTATAGGTGCTCAATAAATATTTTTGAATGAATAAATTAGTCTATCATCTTGAGCTTGTTCATCATTAAGTTGCTCTCACCCTTCTTATCCTGATTTCTTTATTTGAGACAGAGAGTTGTATTAATATCTTTCACTGTATTTGTGAATATGTGATATTTTTCTCATCAATTTAATTGCACTGTGTTTTGTTGTTTTAATATGTTAAATTATGTTAAAAACATCATAGTCTGCATTTATTTTTGACTTGTCTTTTGACCAACATTAAATATATGGATTCTTCTCCTAATGTTATTTTATCTGATATTACTGTTGCTTAGCTGCTGCATTCTTCTTGGAATTACCCACCAGATAGCCACTGCTTGTGCCCTTAGACAGGGTCTCCTTAGGGAGTTGTCTTGCCCCAGGAGAAAGTCAGCATGGAAAACATTTTCCTTTTCCAAGCAGTCCTACTGCGCCTGATCTTCTGCTGTTCCCAGCTCCCACTGCCATGGGAGCTAAACTCTGCGTTGTGTCCATTTTGGGCCATGGTTCCTCCCATGAGCTGTGACTGCCAGCCACAAGGCTCTTCACTTGCTTACTTTCATCTCCACTGGAATTCTGCACTGTCTGACCACTTGATAATTTTCCTGCTGTGGGAGTGGATATTCCCTTAGGCTAAATGTGTTTTTTGTTTTTTTGTTTTTGTTTTTCTTTTTTCGTTTCTATGTTTGGCACAGAGCAGTGTACTTCCTAGGTAGTGGCAGGGATAAAGAATCCTCTTGCCCACGCAGGAGACACAAGAGATGTAGGTTTGATCCCTGGGATGGGAGGATTCCCTGAAGGAGGAAATGACAACCCACTCCAGTATTCTTGCCTGGAAAATTCCATGGGCAGAGGAGCCTGGCGGGCTACAGTCCATAAGGTCTCAAAAAGTCAGACTCAACTGAGCGACCATGCACACAGTGTGGCTGCAGCTTGTCCTTATTGAACCATCTTAAGACCTGGAACTTAGTATGAACTTGAAAAGGGATGTGCTTCTCTATCTCTGAACAATAACTATTAAGTATTACTTAAATGTGAAAGGAAGAACTGAGTTATTTATTACTAAATCATGTTTCTTTCTGAAATCTAAGGAGATATTGGGAATCACTCTGTTAATTCACTTCACAGAAGTTATTTTAGTAAGTGGCAACAATCCTGTAATGATCAAACATGAAACATCACTTCAACTGTTTTAACTATGGAAAAAATTAAGATTTAGCCCTGTGAACTTCAGCATAATGTATAAGAAAATCTCTATATCTTAAAATAGGTTTCTTTACCATCTGCCATATAAATGAGCCTACTTTAAACAATGATTGGCATCATTGTATGTGGACACATAATCTGCAATATTTGTATTAATATGACTTTAAAATTTTGATATGTTTATTGTATTTTCCAATCTTATTCCATATGTAAGCTTTTATATTTTCAGGGATATATTTGTTGTTGTTGTTCAGTTGCTAAGTCGTGTCTGATTCTTTGTAGCTCCATGGACTTCCTCATGCCAGGCTTCCCCATCCTTCACAATCTCCCAGAGTCTGCTCAGATTCAGTCAGGGATGCTCTCTAACCATTTCATCTTCTGCCACTCCCTTCTCCTCCTGCCCTCACTCTTCACATTATCAGGGTCTTTTCCAGTGAGTCAACTCTTCACAACAGGTGGCCAAGTACTGGGGCTTCAGCTTCAGTATCGGTCCTTCCAGTGAATATTCAGGATTAGTTTCCTTTAGGATTGACTGATTTGATCTCCTTGCAGGCCAAAGTGTTCTCCAGCACCACAATTCAAAAGCATCAATTCTTTGGCATTCAGCCACTCAGCCTTCTTTATAGTCCAATTCTCACACAAAGATTATTTAAATATTCTTCAACTGGGTAAATGAAAAGTATTTTCATATTAATATACTTAAGTGGATCATGTCTTTTACTTTGGTTCCTAATGGTAATGATATATTACATTCTATATTCAAAATAAGAAAAAAGAAAGAATTAAATCAAGACTCTGCCCTTTTCCTTCTCTTAACAAGGGTTCCAAAAGCAGATTTCAAAGTTAATCACTTTTTTAATGAATTTCAGTCAACCATACCTAATTTGTTCTTTTCACTAATATGAATAGTACTAACTTGCTTCTTCTGAATTAAAGATCAGTAAGTAATTCAAAGAAGCTTTTATGAATCCGTCTCCCGGGCCAGGGGCTTCCTGTGGATCAGAAGGTAAAGAGTCTGCCTGCAATGCAGGAGACCCGAGTTCGATCCCTGGGTTGAGAAGATACCTTGGAGAAGGAAATGCTGACACACTCCAGTCTTCTTGCCTGGAAAATTCCATGGACAGGGGAGCCTGGCAGTCTACAGTCCACAGGGTCGCAAAGAGTCACACATGACTGAACGACTTCACCTTTTTTGTTTCTTTCTTCCTTTCTTTTCCTTTTTCTTTCGTTTCCTTTATCCTTTCCTTTTCCCTTTCCCATCTCCTTCATTTCCCATTCCTTCCCTTCCTTTTTCTCTTTCCTTTTTCCTTCCACTCTTCCTTTTCTCCTGGGCCCAAGGCCTTTATCGAGGATATGTGCCATGGGTACTAAGTAGAACATCCTAATGTCAAATATATTAACCAGCACAAGTCTCTTAACCAATATACTGCATTGGATTAAGACTATTTCTGAATTCTCCTGCCAAGGATAAATTTAGCACAATTTGTGGTGTGCAAGTATTATACTTTAGCTGTTTATATAACTTTGACTTTGTCCCTGGAGACTTACTGAAGAAGTTTTCTATCCTTACTTTTTGTCTTTGGTCTAAGACTATCAGAACTTCATTTGTGTGTCTGACTCTTTGGTTAAATACATTTCCTTTGGGCAAGGAAGAGCTATCAGATGACAGAATTGGACATAAGTATATAGATTTCATGATCTATTGAGTATTGGGTACTATATTTCATCCTCTTCATATAAATGTTTATCTGATATGTATGTGCACATATGTGTGTGTATGCGAATGCATGAGCACGCTCAGTTGCTAAGTCATATCTGACTTTTTGCAATCCAATGGACCATAGCCTGCCAGTCTCCTCTGTCCATGAAAATTTTCAGGCAAGAATACTGGAGTGGATTACCATTTTCTTCTCCAGGGGATCTTCGCAGCCCAGGGATCGAATCTGCATCTCCTGCATTGCATGCAAGTTATTTACTGTTGAGCCACCTAATGCTGAGGGATAAAATTTGAAAAGAATGAAAAATGATGTCTACTAGACTCATCTTTCTCTTTACTATATCTGCTTTTAGTTTGTATGTATTTGCTTTAAATAGAAAGTTTAAAATTACAATTTAATATATTGTGGTAAGAAAGATGAAAAAAAATATGAAATATATGAAAATATATGAAAAATATGAAATATATGAAAATATAGAAAATATATGAAATATATGAAAAATATGAAATATATGAAAATATATGAAAAATATTAAAATATGAAAATATATGAAATATATGAAATATGAAAATATGAAATATATGAAAATATATGAAATATATGAAAATATATAAAATATGGAAAATATGAAATATATGAAAATACATGAAATATATGAAAAATATGAAAATATGAAAATATATGAAATATATGAAAAATATGAAAATATATGAAAATACATGAAATATATGAAAATATATGAAAAACATGAATATATATGAAAATATATGAAAAATATGAAAAATATGAAAATATATGAAATATATGAAAATATATGAAAAATATGAAATATAGGAAATATATGAAAAATATGAAAATATATGAAATTCATGAAAATTAATGAAAAATATGAATTATATGAAAATATGGAAAATATGAAAACTTACATGATTAAAATAATTCTATCTCTCTACCTACTTATCTTTTATATCTACTTTATATACTTTATATCTTTATATATACTTTATATATATTATATATATAAAATATTTATATAGAGATTTTATATTTATATAGAGATTTTATATATAATATATATAAATATTATATAAATTTTATATTTATATATAAATATATATATTTATATTATATAAATATATAGTATTTGTATATATTTATAACTATATATTATATATATATAATATTTATATATAAATAATATATATATACTATATATATATACATACTATATATATATATATACATATATACTTTATATCTACTAGGTAGAATAATCTAGTTTATTCTGAATTAAGAAATAATCAAAGAGTCTTGGGGCTTATTGCAATAAGTGTTTGATTCTCAGGCTACAGGTTGACTGCAAGAGATTCTTCCCTACAACTCTTTCCCATGAAGCCAAGCTGACAGAGCAATCACTATCTGAAATATATCACAGCAATAGACTATAAACAAACTTTTTGTTTGTTGAATAGTTATAGTTATGTGGCTCTTTCATGAAGATCAGTGAAAGTGAAAGTTACTCAGTCGGGTCTGACTCTTTGTGACCCCATGGACTCTACAGTTCATAGAATTCTCCAGGCCAGAAAACTGGAGTGGGTAGCCTTTCCCTTCTCCAGCGGATCTTCCCAATCCAGGAATTGAACCCAGGTCTCCCACATTGCAGGCGGATTTTTTTACCACAAGGGAAGCCCAGGAAGATCAGTGACTGCATTCATATCCTGTGTCTAATATGAAGAAAAATGGAAGTCTGTGATGTAAACAGTACTGGTTATATTACAATTAAATCAGTTTTCTCTGACTGCTGTTACAATATTTTCAATTAAGTTTTATTTTATTTGTATTTAATTTTAATCTACAGAGGAACTATTAGTTTTTATCACCTCTAGGTGAAAATATTTTAAATAAGTGACTAAAAAAAAATCAACAGATAGGAAATACTGTATTGGTCTTAGGTAGCAGTGTTTATATTTTGAATTAAAACATCAATAAATAACTGTCAACAGAGAGTTTAAATTTGTAGACTTCTAAGCTCCAATACTTTGGTCACCTGATGCAAAGTGCCACTCAATTGAAAAGACTGTGATGCTGGGAAAGATAGAAGGCAAAAGAAGGGGGCAGCGGAGGATGACATGGTTGGATGGCATCACTGACTCAATGAACATGAATCTGAGCAAACTCTGGGAAGTCGTGAAGGACGGGGAAGCCTGGCATGCTGCAGTTCAGGGGGTCGTGAAGAGCTGGACGTGACTGAGTGACTGAATAAAAAAAAAACAAACACAAAGCTATAAACAATTTTCTTCAAAGTAAAAAACAAAGAACAGAATAATAAAACCCAGAAAAACAACAACAACAAAAAACATGTTTTATTGCTCAAAAGATCAGAGCAAAAACTGATTTGTAAAAGAATGTGAGAAGTTGTCCTACTGGTAAAGAATAAGCCAATTATACTTCTTGTCCCATCCAACTGGCTACTCATGAAACATTAAAATCAAATTACTTCAGGCAAGTGCTTCATAATGGATTAACTTGTGCATGATGTAATCAAGCTTTAGAATAATATTACAAATGCCAAACAGGACTTTCAACCAGCAACATTAAGACCCTTTGCCAGCTGAATCCATTACTGTAGAGAGAAATCCTTCAGGCAATGTTAGGTCACTGATTATAGCAATTTATTTCTCATTAGCTTATAACATCCTGACCTCTTCATCTGTTTCTGCTCTATGAAGTTGCACTTCAGAATTTATATATACAAACTCATAAGGAATCATTTTATTACTATTACTTTCACTTAAAATGAGTATTCATTAGAATTCTAGTTAGGAATGCTGACATATTGGCTCTCTTAGTTTGAATTTCACAAGATACTGATATTCTGTATACAAAGAAAATTGCAATCACACTTATAGAGGTGTATAATTGTAGCACTCATCAAAGTATATTCAAAATATTTAATATTGATAGAAAATTTAGCTTTCTTCAATACAATTCTAAAGATATAGAGCAAACATTCAAATCCTTATGTCATTAAAAAAGTTTCAAAAGTATATGGGAAGCATTCTAAGTCATCATTAAAAGTCATCATTGAGCGTTAACTGTCATTAAAACCAAGTAACTGTTCTAGCTACCTGTCTGTCTCTCTATCTATATATCTGTCTTACAGATCTGGGGACCAGAACTCTGACATCCATTTCACTGAGCTAATGTCAAGGTGTTGGGAGGATTACCTCCCTCTCAAGGCTCTAGATTAGAATTCATTTTATTGCCATTTTTAATCTTCTCCAAATGCATTCATTGAATCATTTACCTTCTTTCTTCCTCAAAGCCATCAGCATAACATCTTGCTTCAATCATCACATTGCCACCTTTTCACTCTATGATTTTTTTCCTTCTTCCTTTCCCCATGTTTTGGGGGATTTCTTCTAAGCATTGAAAGAATGAGGAGCACTGGAACAGAAATGTAAGAAATTTAAAGGATGACTCAAAGAGAAAGCAGTCTCTGAATCTGGCTTAAAATTTCCAGTAAAATATTTCAGCAGTCCCTCTATTAAGTGCCCAGGGCTTCCCTGGTGGCTCAGTGGTAAAGAATCCGCCTGTCAGTGCAAGAGATGTGGATTCAATCCCTTGATCACGAAAAACCCCTGGAGAAGGAAATGGCAATCCACGCCGGTATTCTTGCCTGGGAAATCCAATGCACAGAGGAGCCTGGGGTTGCAAAGAGTTAAACATGAGTTAGCAACTAAATAGCAATTACCTGCCTACTGTTTTTTCCAAATTCTGTGGGCAGGAATTATGTTTGAGCATACCGAACCATTATTTTGTCATATTCTTACCACTGTACCAAACAGTAGGGTACTAAATTGCCAGTCCTAGAAATATATAGCCTAGGGGTTTACAAAAGGAAAGTGGAATTCCTATTATCAGAATAAGAAATGCTCAGTACAGAGTCAACTCTAAGCTGATGTGCATTAGGCGTCTTGTGTCTAATCATAATAACTAACGACAATGTCTAAAAATTGTGTCTAATAGTAGAGCTCTTGACTTACGAATAGATTCATCAGTCAAGCACAGTGGCTCCATCATGTTTCTCTATCCTGGACACTGCCACTCCAAAATGTCATTTATCTCACCCGAATAACTGTAACAACATTTTATCTGAACCATTTCACACCATGTACTATCTACTGCAAAACATCCTCCATATCAATTCAAGCTTACAGATTAATGTTTCTTTTTTCTTTTCATGGAATTACTAAATTATGTTCTTTCCGTTTGAAAAGATCAGAGACACTTGTGTATCTTAAGGAATGGGAAATTGCTGTAAGTTAAAAGAGTCAATTAAGAGAACGTAGTAAACAGACTTGGTAAATAGCCAGAAAATAGGAAGATGCACTTAGGCTTTAGTGATGCAGTTATTTTGCTGCCTCTTCAGAAATGATATTTATTTTTGTAATTTTTAACTGTGTTGACTATTTTATTGATGAAAGACTTTGGATCAAGTACTCAATCCCTTCTTGGCCATAATATTCATAAAAACAGTGACTGTCAATCCTGTACATCATTATATATTACTAATACTTGATAAGCTATACATTTAGCTTTGCACTATAAATATAAAGGATGAAGGATAGATTTAGAGGAAAATATAAAGATAGATTATTTGATTCAGTATAAATGATATTTCTTACTCAAAAGGCCAGACAGAATCAAGAGTAGAAAGAAGAGGAACAATCATAATTAAAACTATTAGTCAGTCACCTGTTTTTCAATACATGCCAAGTTATCACACAACTTGGTTTATGTTATAGTGGAATTCATGGGAAGCTATGAATGGTAAAGAAAGTCCAAATAAGCATAATTATTAGCTCTGAGAAAATAATAGGACTAATTGAAGATAGTGTATATTTACAGATATGTTAGGGAAAGAAAAACATTTTTGAAATGAAGAACTGAAACTGTAGGGGAAAAGTATGTGATATTCTAGAATAAATAGAGAACAAGGTATATATTTGTGAATTTATTCAATTTTATGGTAAAGAAAATTTTATGCTATAATTAAAACAGAGAACAGAAATAAAATGGACTAGGATAAACTTGGAATGAACTGTATAAATGCTAGAAATGGAGCAAAGTCAAAATACTCTAAGAAAAATAAAAGGTAACTTTAAATCCAAATAAATTATAATTCAATTAAAAAGTTAACAAAGATATTCTCGAATATGATGGTTTTTACTTCACTGAGTGATGGTTAATAAATTGAAAATAAATCAGAGTATATGTTAAATTTATTAATTTTTAAAAAGAGGTAAGACAAACACATAGAAATATAAAATACAGCAGATTATTTATACTGGAGAAAATATAAACATTATGTGAAAAATATAGTTATAAATTAAAAAATAAACACAAAAGACATCACAACTAGTATTTCAGTTTCCTAAGGCTGCAGTGACATTACCACAGACTTAGTAGCTCAAGAACAACTGTAATTTATTCACCCACAGAAGTACTGAGTACTGAAACCTGAAATAGGAAACGGCAGGCCCTTTGGTACACGCCTTTGGAACACTTTAGAGACAGTTCCTCCATTGTATTTTTGTAGCTTCTGAGGTGTCCCAGAAGGTGTGTCCTCTAATTCAAGGCTATTAGTCTTTTTATTCCAGTCTCTGCCTCCATCTTCACATGGTTGTCTTATCTATGTATGTCTCAGTTTTTGTTCCCTTCTTATAAGGACACCCGTTGCTCTTATAAGGGCTATCTGTCCACTATAATATCAAACTTAACCACATCTGGAAAGATCTTTCCATCTGAGGTTGAACTCTGGAATTCTGGATAGGCATGAATTTGTGGAGAACAGTATTGTGGAGAATCTAGTACATGCAGAATACAAAAATTCATCAACTTTACAAGAGAAAATAAGGTGAGACAAGAGAAGATGAAATATGGACTGGCAGAATTCAGGAAAGAAAAAAAAAAATCCAAGAGCAGAAATCTTTTTCATAGCAAGTACAAATTAGAATAGACAATGTTGAAACAGTCATGGACATGAAGTAAGATGAGATAAAAGCAAACGAGAAAGTATTAAAAATGATTAAAGATTTCAAATTTCTTTATAGGATTTTAAACACTAGAAGGTAGTAGAGTCTTATTAAAAAAAAAACAAAAAAACACTGAATGAAAAAAAAAAGCATTACTGAAATTTTCCATATTGCCTACTATTGTTGACGTGCGAGAACTCATGGGATTTGGCTTCTCTGAGCCCTTCATTAAGAAACTACAATTGAAAAAAAAAAAAAGAAACTACAATTGGACCAACTTGAGTCAACCAAGAAATACATAGAAAAACTCGTACCAAGTTATCAATGATGAAACCACTCAGTTTCAGGGAAACAAGTCATTAGGTCGTGAGGAAACTCAGGTAGCCCTGTGGAGAGGCCCAGGAGAATAAACCAGCAACTAATACCAACTTGGCAAAACATGTGAATGAGTTATCTTGGAAGGAAGTCCTCCAGCTCCAGGGCAGTGTTCTAAGGAGCGTATCTTGACTGACATGAGTGCAACCTCTTAAGAAACCTGGAGTCGAATTATCCAGCCAAGTTAGTCATGAATTCCTGATCTCCAGTGACTGGTAGAGATTTGTGTACAACTTGTATTGTTCTGATTGGGCAGAAGACTATGCATGTTATAAACTGTTAAAATATAGACTTTACAAAAGTAGGAATAGTAGTAAGTAAATAAAAATACTACCTATTTGCTTGACCTTTCTCTAATAAGAAGCTTTGACCCTTTGAATGAGACAGGAACCCCCTTGCCCTCAATGACTCAGGCAAAAATCCACTGCATCTTAAAGAAGAGTAGAAATAGCAGGTATCTTTTGCGGAGGAGGAGTAAGCAGCATTTGTGAATACAGTCTCCTCACAGATTTCGATCAGAAGTCAGCACCCCCAGAGGTATGAAAGGATCTGATTCTCTCCCTAGGACACTCCAAATACACAAGGCACATTTCTGTTTTCATGAGAGAGGAGTCACAGAGAAGGTCCCTATTACTGAAGCCAATGCAGGACCAGGAAACCTAAGTCCTGCTCCTCCCTATTAATAACACAATGTTGAGGAAACCTTATATATCTGCAAAAAATACAGAAAGTTTCCTGGAAATTTCCTAAAACATGAAACTGTAATACCCACAAAAGAAACCTATAAAATGACACATATTATAAATTGTTTTAGTTTGTCTTAACCAGTATAATTGCAGCAAAATAAGATAGTAATTACAGTCTCAAAAATTTGTTTTAACTTGGGTTTAAAATTCTAGATAATTCTTGGCATAGGTGATCAAATTTAAACTAAAAATATAGAATAACAATTAATTCATGTTAGATCTATAAAATTAAATCAATGGTCAGACAATTTAATTAAAACATGCTAATAAACAAAAAGCACAGAAATAAATTATTGTGAAAATATAAAATGTGTAAAAAATTTATAAAAATAATATTTCTATTCTAATTTTGATTATTTCTTTTGCACTATTTGCTTTAGGTTTATATTGCTCTTTCTCTAGCATGTGAACTTAAAAATAATGCGTATTCTTCTATTGTTGGATGAAGTATCCTATAAATGCTAATTAGTTCAAATTAACTAAGGTGCTGTTCAGTTCAATTATGTCCTTATAGTTGTTTTTTTTTTTTTTTTTTTTTGCCTGTGAAATATGCCAGTTACCAATAGAGAGGTATTGAAATACCCAACTTATAGAATTATCAGTTTTTCCCTTATATTATCTCATGTTTTGACATTCTCTTGTTAGGTGTTTGGAGATTAAACCCTATATCATTATGTAATGCTTCTTTTTATCCCTGATAATTGTTCTTGCTCTGTAGTCTTTCTGTGAAATTAATATAGCTACCTAAGGTTATTTTTTATTTTGTTTTTTGTTAATGTTATCATGATATATTTTTCTCTGTCCCCTTACTTTTAATCTATCTGTTTCATTGTGTTTAGTCTTTTTTAGATAATATATATGTGGATCTTTTTTAATTGTTTCAGACAGTCTCTGTATTTTAATCAGTATATTTAGACCTGTCATACATTAACTGATTGGTGATGTAGTTGAATTAATATCTAATGTATTTGTAACTATTTTCTGTTCCATGTTCTGTGTCCTTGTTTCTTTTATTCCTACTCTTTTTTCTGGCTTCTCTAGTTTTAACTGAGAATTTTATATGATTCAATTGTCTCTCATTTCTTACCGTATCAGTTAAACTTATTTTTAATCTACTTATTGCCATAGTTTGCAGTGTACTTTTACAACTAATCTAAGTTCATTTTCAAACAATAATATATCATTTTATGTGTATTCAGGTGCCTTATAGTAGGAAATGCCAAATTCCTTGAAATTAATGAAGTTAATCAATGAAACCACAAACTTGTTCTGAGAAAATATAAATAAAATGGATAAAATTCTATCTAGGCTAAGCATGAAAAAAAGGGTAGATGCAAATTGCCAATACTCAAAATTAAATAGATAATCAGCACTGATCTCTTAAACATTAAAAAGATAATAAAGAAATGTAATGACCACTTTATGCCTACAGATTTGATAACCTAGTGGAAATGGGGAAATTCTTTAAAAGATACAATCTACAAAACACAAACATGGAAAAGTAGATAATCTGAATAGATCTCTAGTTATTAAAGAATTTAGACCAGTAATCAATAAACAACCAAACGAGGAAGCGCTAGGCAAGATGGTTTTTTCGCTACTAAATTCTATATATTATTTAAGAAAAAACAGGAGTCCACTTACATTAGCTTATTTTGTGAGTCCAGTATTATGCTAATAACAAACCAAATAAAGTTATTAAAATAAAGGATGGCTACTTATCAATATCTCTCACAAATTTAGATGCAAACATTTTAAACAAGGTATTAGTGAAATATATCTGAAAATGTATAAACTAATTGCACACCACAATGAAGTGTGATTTATTCCAAGTATATAAAACTGCTTCAATGTTTGAAAATCATTTCATGTATTCTATGTCATCAACAGGCTAACTATGAAACATCTTTTGATTATATAAATAGAAAAAATAAAATAATATTAGACAAAAACAAACATACATTCAGTAAAACTCAGCAATCTAGGAATTGATTGGAAAATTCTTCAACTAAATAGATCTACAAAAGTAATTTCATACTTAACTGTGACTTCTCCTTATAACTGAGAATCAGAGAAGTCCCTCTTACAGACCCTATTCAATATGAACTAGAATTATAGCTAATTTATAACTCCAGAAAGAATGAAGAGACAAAACTAAAGAAAAACAACACCCAGTTGTGGATGTGACTGGTGATGAAAGTAAAGTCCAAGGCTGTAAAGAGCAATATTGCACAGGAACCTGGTATGTTAGGTCCATAAATCAAAGCAAATTGGAAGTGGTCAAACAGGAGATGGCAAGAGTGAACACTGAAATTTTAGGAATCAGTGAACTAAAATGGATCGGAATGGGTGAATTTAACTCAGATGGCCATTATATCTACTATTGTGAGCAAGAATCCCTTAGAAGAAATGGAGTAGCCATCATAGTCAACAAAGGAGTCCGAAATGCAGTACTTGGATGCAATCTCAAAAATGACAGAATGATCTCTATTCATTTCCAAGGAAAACCATTCAATATCACAGGAATCCAAGTCTATGCCCTGGCCAGTAATGCTGAAGAAGTTAAAGTTGAATGGTTCTATGAAAACTTACAAGACCTTCTAGAACTAACACCCCCAAAAGGTGTCCTTTTCATTATAGGGACCTCGAATGCAGAGGGAAGAAGTCAAGAGATACCTGGAGTAACAGGCAAATTTGGCCTTGGAGTACAGAATGAAGCAGGGCAAAGACTAATAGAGCTTTGCCAAGAGAACACACTGGTCATAGCAAATACCCTCTCTACACAACACAAGAGAAAACTCTACACATGGACATCATGAGATGATCAATATCAAAATCATACTAATTGTACTCTTTGCAGCCAAAGATTTAGAGGCTCTATACAGTCAGCAAAAACAAGACCAGGAGATGATTGTGGCTCAGATCATGAACTCCTTTTTGCCAAATTCAGACTTAAACTGAAGAAAGTAGGGAAAGCCACTAGACCATTATGACCTAAACCAAATCCCTTATGATTGGACAGTGGAAGTGAGAAATAGATTTAAGGGACTAGATCTGATAGAGTACCTGATGAATTATTGTCTGAGGTCCGTGACCGTTTATAGGAGGCATGGATCAAGACTATCCTCAAGAAAAAGAAATGCAAAAAGGCAAAATGGCTGTCTGAGGAGCCCTTACAAATAGCTGTGAAAAGAAGAGACGTGAAAGGCAAAAGAGAAAAGGAAAGATATACCCATTTGAATGTGGAGTTCCAAAGAATAGCAAGGGGAGATAAGAAAGCCTTCCTTGGTGATCACTGAAAAGAAACAGAGTAAAACAATAGAATGGAAAAGACTAGAGATCTCTTCAAGAAAATTAGAGATATCAAGGTAATATTTCATGCAAAGATGGGCTCAATAAAGGACAGAAATGGTATGGACCTAACAGAAGCAGAAGATATTAAGAAGAGGTGGCAAGAATACACAAACTATCCAAAATAGACTTCACAACCCATATAATCACGATCCTGTGATTACTCACCTAGAGCCAGACATCCTATGAAAAGTCAAGTGGCTCTTAGGAAGCATACTTACAAACAAAGCTAGTGGAAGCGATGCAATTTCAGTTGAGCTATTTCAAATCCTAAAGATGATGATGTGAGAGTGCTACACCCAATATGCCACCAAATTTGGAAACTCAGCAGTGGTCACAGGGCTGGAAAAGATCAGTTTTCATTCCAATCCCAAAGAAAGGCAATGCCAAAGAATGCTCAAACTACCACACAATTGCACTCAGCTCACAGGCTAGCAAAGTATGGCTCAAAATTCCAAACCAGTCTTCAACAGTATATAAACTGTGAACTTCCAGATGTTCAAGCTGGATGTAGAAAAGGCAGAGGAGCCAGAGATCAAATTGCCAACATCCATTGGACCATCAAAAAGGATCATGGCATCTGGTCCCAAAAAGGTCTATATAGTCAAAGCTCTGGTTTTTCCAGTAGTCATTTATAGATATGAGAGTTGGACTATAAGGAAAGCTGAGTGCAGAAGAATTGATGCTTTTTGAACTGTGGTGTTAGAAAAGACTCTTGAGAGTCCCTTTGACTGCAAGAAGATCCACCAGTCCATCCTAAAGGAAATCAGTCCTGAATATTCACTGGAAGATTAGATCAAATTGCCAACATCAGCTGGTTCATTGAAAAAAACAAGAGAGTTCCCCCAAAACATCTACTTCTGTTTTATTGACTATGCCAAATGATTTAACTGTGTGGATCACAACAAACTGTGGAAAATTCTTTAAAAGATTGGAATAGCAGACAACCTGAGCTGCTTCTTGAGAAATCTGTATGCAGGTCAGGAAGCAACAGTTAGGACTGGACATGGAACAACAGACTGGTTCCAAATAGGAAAAGGAGTATGTCAAGGCTGTATATTGTCACCCTGCTTATTTAACTTATATACAGAGTACATCATGAGAAACGCTGGGCTGGATGAAGCACAAGAGAGAATCAAGATTGTTGGGAGAAATATCAATTACCTCAGATATGCAAATAACATCTCCCTTATGGCAGAAAGTGAAGAAGAACTAAATAGACTCTTGATGAAAATGAAAGAGGAGAGTGAAAACATCGGCTTAAAGCTCAACATTCAGAAAACTAAGATCATGGCAAGTGGTCCCGTTGCTTCATGGCAAATAGATGAGGAAAACTTGGAAACAGTGAGAGGCTTTAATTTTTTGGCCTCCAAAATCACTGCAGATAGTGACTGCAGCCATGAAATTAAAAGACACTTGCTCCTTGGAAGAAAAATTTTAACCAACCTAGACAGTATATTAAAAAGCAGAGACCATACTTTGTCAACAAAGGTCTGTCTAGTCAAAGCTCTGTTTTTTCCAGTAGTCATGTATGGATATGAGAGTTGGACTATAAAGAAAGCTGAGCTCTGAAGAATTGATGCCTTTGAAATTTGATGTTGGAGAAGGCTCCTGAGAGTCCCTTGGACTGCAAGGAGCTCCAACCAGTCTATCCTAAAGGAAATCAGTCCTGAATCTTCATTAGAGAGACTGATGCTGAATCTGAAACTCCAATATTTTGTCCACCTGATGGGAAGAACCGATTCATTTGAAAAGACCCTGATGCTGGGAAAGATTGAAGGCAGGAGGAAAAGGGGACGATAGAGGATGAGATGGTTGGATAGCATCACCGACTCAATGGACATGAGTTTGAGTAAACTCTGCGACTTGGTGACGGACAGGGAGGCCTTGCATGTTGCAGTGCATGGGGTAGCAAAGAGTCGGACACGACTGAGTGACTGAACTGAACTGAACAAAAATAAAACATGTACAGACTGAGGAAGAAGAAATAAACCCATCTTTAGTCAGATGCTTAGTCGCTCAGTTGTGTCCACTCTTTGAGGCCCCATGGACTGTAGCCTGCCAGACTGCTCTGTCCATGGGGATTCTCCAGGAAAATATACTGAAGTGGGTTGCCATCCCCTCCTCCAGAGGATCTTCCCAAGCCAGGCATTGATCCCAGATCTCCCATATTGCAGGCAGATTTTTTACCCTCTGAATCACCAGGGAAATCTGAATAGGATTAGTGCTGCTATTTTAAAAATTCCCACAGAGTTCTCATAACTCCTTCTAACATATGAGGACACAATGAAAACACGTTGACTGTTGACTGTGAACCAGAAAGTGGGCCTTTACTACTGCATGCTCAGTCATGTCTGACTGTTTGGAGCCCCATGGACTGTAGCCCACCAGGCTCCTCTGTTCATGGGATTCCCCAGGCTAGAATACTGGAGTGGGTTGTCATTTACTTCTCTGGGGGGTGAGGCGGGGGGAGAACTGACTAAAAATCTGTTAGAACTAATAAGTGATTATAACAAGATTGCAGTGTTTATGTTTACCAAACAAAATTTAATTATAAGTTTAATATGTAAGTTTTATTTCAATCAGAAGGAAAGAGATGAAGAAGTTGAGTCCAGAGGATTTTTAGGGTGGTGAAAGTATTCCATGTTATTATAATGATGAAAATATTTCATTATATATTTGTTCAAACCCATTGAATGTACAGCACCAAGGATAAACTATAATGTAAACTGTAGACTTGGGGTGATTATTATACGTCAGTGTAGATCCATCCTTGGTGAGAAAAGTACCATTCTGCTGAGTGATGTTGATAATGAAGGTGGAGGCTATATGGAAATTCTATAAACTGCATTTTAAAAGATTCTTAATTAAAAACAGCAAGAACAATAACAAATAACTAAGTGACCTTGGGTTTGGGTATGAATTTTTATATATAACACCAAAATCATGTGAAAGAAAAAAATGGAAATTTGGACCATATTAAAATTTAAAAAAATTATTTGTAAGAAACTTCTAAGAAGATAAACAGACAAGGCACCATCTTCAAGAAAATATTTGTAAAATGCATATGGTAAGGAACTTATATCCAAAATATACAAAGGACTCTTGAAACTCAGAAATTCAGTAATAGGAAGACTTACAATATAATTTTTAGAAAAACAGGACAACTATTTGCACAAACACCTTACCAAAAATATATATATATGGATTTCAGCCAAGCATGTGAAAAGATTCTCAGCATGATCTATCATCAGGAAATTATAAATTAAAGCAATAACAAGATGTCATGACATAAAATTACTAAAATCAGGAAAACTGAACCAAATGCTGTTAAAGATATGGAAAAACATAAACATTCATTCATTGCTGCTAGGTATGATAGACATAATTTCAAATTGAATTATACCATATTTTTAGGAAGAAGTTGATCTAGTGTTTTATAAATAACGTCAATAGAGAAAAATGAAAGAACAATCCCAAAACATTCTATGATGCAAATAGAACACTTTTAATCATACATACACACAGACAAAAACAAGTTGTAGGCAAATATGAGTTTTGATAAATGATAAAAATTAAATATGAGTGTAATCCAACAGTATATTAAAAAATAATGGACCATATTCATGCAGTGCACTACTAGGGATCCAATCAGAGTTAAGGGTAAAATGTTACATTGAACAAACAAATGTATAAAATGTCAAAATATCGTATGCTCACTTCCTTTTCTCTCTTTCTCTCTTGTGTATGTGTGTGTGTGTGTGTCTATACTAGGTCTCTGTCTTTCAATGAACTTGTTTATTTATATATCTACCTATCTCTGTCTTGACCCAAAAGTTAATTGTGCTTCATAACAAAACCCATGGGATATTTAAATTGGTATTAGTAGTGTGATACTCTGGTAAAATACTCAAACAATATTCTTCCTAAATAAATAATCAAATAAAAAATACAATGGGGGAAAACATACCATTTATTAATGACATGAATACATAGCATGTAGATTCAACAAGGAATGTTCAACATAATGAAGAAATGTTTTAAATGTTACTGACAGGAAATTTAAATAAGTAGATAATGAAGCATGGTACCCATCTCATTTATTCTAAAATTAACTCCTGATTGATAAAAAAAAAAAATTTAATGCAGTCATAAAATGGAAGAAAAAAAAACCTTAAAAGAGACTTTGTTTATAATGTTTTAGTGAAGAAAGGCATTGTAAACAAAAAAGAAAAAAAAAGTCATAAGGCTTAAAATAAGTCCATGACTTAAAAGTCAGTAAGACAAAGTTAAATAATAAATGATAAATATTTGTTTACAGATACTTTACAAATAGAAATATTTTATGTCACATACACAAATACATACAGTTATTAGTCATAACATACAGCGATTCTATATTTTCCACTGCTTAGTATTATAAAATTAAACATACCATATTACATTGTTATACCTTGCTTCTTCTATTCTAATTTCTTCTACAAGTAAATTTGAAATGCTGATGATAGGTAAATATAAAAATATGTTTTCCAGGTGTTGTATTTTAAATTGTTTCTGCTAGCAATTTTTAAGACCATACACATTTCCCCATTAATGTAAATATGCTGTCACTATGTCAGGAGCTGATGTGTTTTGTTTCTCTGTTCACCTTTAAATGAAATGTGTTTTGAAGGATGAAATCTAACATAATGAATATAAATCTGAGGTGAAATTACTGAAGTAGCAAAAGAAAAATAAAACACAGAATATATAAATACCTCAGAGTTCTAAAATGTGGAATTAATGCTGACAGTACACTCTGCAGATTGCGTATAGTTTCTTTATTGTTATCATCTGTATTCTGGAGATTCTCTTGGGATTGCCTTTTCTTGCTCAAGGAATTTTGTTGACACATTAGATGTCAGCTTCTAAAAAATTTATGGAGTGGAACAGAAGGGTGTTTCCTTCCTAAAGTTTTATATACCCAAGTTTTCTTCTCCTGATGTGGCAGCTGGGATTATCTTTGGATCATGCATTAGGATTTTTGCCAGAATACATTTGAACAGAAAAATAAGGAAAGGAGAATCCCAAAGTTTGACATGGACAGCAAATCTTCAAACTTTTAAAAATGAGCAATTTTTATTGGAGAAATCTAAGTAATGTAGATATTGATTTGATGATTTTAGTGTAAGTACATCTTCATATTTTACATATTTAACTTGCATAACCTTTAGTTTTGCATAGTTTATAAATTTAGTTATCTTATTTTGATTTTTTTTTGTACTTCTGCAGTAAGGTATCATGACAGTTTTGCATACAGTACTTGAAAACTAATTCTTTGTATTTGATCCAAGAAACTGGGGAGGGCATCCCTTCCGTTCATCAAATATTGCTGGCTTAGCCTACCCGGATGACAGCAACCAAATCAAATTTTCTCCCACCTTGGGCCTTTCTGTCTCTGCATCCTTTCTTATTGTTTTGTGAGGGATAGCTAAGTTAGTAGAAGCAAGCCAGAAATTCACCATGCTGCATTTTACTAAATGGCAGAGTACTATATACACTTTTTTTTTTTTTCTGTATACACTCTTGATTTTTTTTCTATGTACTTTTTTACAGCTAGGTGACTTATTCCTTAAATTATTGTGTACAGGCCTAGGTCAATGTAAATGGATATTACCTATATGTATGTATATGTATGTATCTGTTCATATACATATATATCTAATATTATATACATATACAGAAAACAATATTTCTGGTGGATTAAAAATAATAGGTAGGAAGACCTGATCAGGGAAAGAAGCCTTAAATATGAGAAATTTATTGTATGTATTAAATATTTTATCCATTTATTATTTAAGGAAAGAACAAACATCAAATTATCCAGGAATAAATTATCTTCACATTAGAAAGAACCAGTAATGGGAAAAATAGATTCCACTATTCTTTAACAGAGCCTTACACAAAATCTATTGGCTCTTCAGCAAAGTTTGATGATGTTTCTACCTATTGAACAGTCTTGTGGATTAATATTCAGGACAATAGAAAATGAAAAAAAGGCGATATATTTTGTAGTAGAATATGTTTTTACTCAATAATATATTATTTTATCCCCCAATATTGGCATTCAGAAATAACTGTACTATAAATATTTTATAATAGAAAAGGAAATAAGCATCACACTGAATAATGCGAGATTAGACCTACCTTGACCTTTTTCCTAAGCAGAGTGTCATCATGCAGATGCCTGGCTGGATGAAGCACAAGCTGGAATCAAGATTGCCGGGAGAAATATCAATAAGCTCAGATATGCAGATGACACCACCAGTATGGCAGAAAGCTAAGGAGAACTAAAGAGCCTCCTGATGAAAGTGAAAGAGGAGAGTAAAAAGTTGGTTTAAAAATCAACATTAAGAAAACTAAGATCATGGTATCTGCTCCCATCACTTTATGGCAAATAGATGGGGAAACAATGGAAACAGTGAGAGACTTTATTCTTTGGATCTCCAAAATCACTGCAGATGGTGACTGCAGTCATGAAATTAAAAGACACTTACCACTTGGAAGAAAAGCTAAGACCAACCTAGACAGCATATTAGAAAACAGAGACATTGTTTTGCCAACAAATGTTCATCTAGTCAAAGCTACGGTTTTTCCAATAGTCGTGTATGGATGTGAGAGTTGGACTATAAAGAAAGCTGAACAAGGAAAAATTGCTGCTTTTGAACTGTGGTGTTGGAGAAGACTCTTGCAAGTCCCTTGGACTGCAAGGAGATCCAACCAGTACATCCTAAAGGAAAGCAGTCCTGAATCTTCACTTGAAGTACTGATGCTGAATCTGAAACTCCAATACTTTGGCCACCTGATGTGAAGAATTGACTCATTTGAAAAGACCCTGATGCTGGGAAAGATTGAAGGCAGGAAGAGAAGGGGACAACAGAGGATAAGATGGTTGGATGGCATCACCGACTTGATGGACATGAAGTTGAGTAGGCTCTGGGAGTTGGTGATGGACAGCAAAGCCTGGCATGCTGCAATTCATGGGGTCACAAAGAATCAGACACGACTGAGCAATTGAACTGAACGGACCTTTTTTCTATAGCAAGCATGTAATTTTGAGAAGATTGTTATATATGATTCACAACATTTCTGAAAACAACAATGAAATTTTGAAACGAGAAAAAAAGACAAAAGGAAACTGGCTGAGAAACTGAAGAGAATCTCAGGGAAAAGTTGTTGGGTACTAAAATAAATGACCCATATTTTCATCTAAGGAAATACAACCCAGGGTAAAGAAAACTGACTTTAGACGAGGTAGTTTTGCTATCAAACTACATTCAGTGTGAAATAGACAACAAATTAGGATGGAATAAAACCTTCATATGATTAATAAAGACAGTATTAAAGTTACAATTACAGAAGTAGGCAAAATAATTTTCTATAGCTAATCTGATTTTACAACGCACTTTCCTTTGCATGAGTTTCTTTCAACAAATTTTTAATTCTTCTGAAACATTGTCACTACTTCCCTTTTAACCTTAATGAACAATTTAGGCTCAAGTTTTATATTTTCTGTGTAGTTGTCTTCTGAAAATCACTTTTTATCTATGAATAAGCTGGTTTACATAAAGATTGTCACCTATACCATATAACTACTGTGAGGTGGTGATGGACAGGGAAGCCTTGTGTGCTGCAGCCTATGGGGTGGCAAAGAGTCAGACACGACTGAGCGATTGAACTGAACTGATCTATGAATCAGAAGAAAAAAACCCACACAATTTGAAACACCTTTCTATATATAAAGTGAAAATGAGTGGTATCTTTATGTTTAACTATGCTTGTAAGTATTTTGCATTGAAATATTCAGTATGCCTCTACATTTTTATTGTTACTCCCATTTCATCATTAAATTTCTACCAAGATTCTACTATATTGAAATATCTTGATTGTAGGATTCAGCTAAGTTGATGGCATCCTAGAGTTGGCTTCTTATTGCAATAGTCCCTGTGAATGATGCAGTGATTTCATTCATACTAGTGGATCATTTATATTTCAAATACCTGTTTCAAAAATGTTTGCAAATTTCTGGGTGCAGTAGATTGGATGGTTAGTGTTCTTTGTCACTGTAAAATACATGTGCAAATAGATCCATTTTTGTTTCCTCATGTTTGTATATTTAACATAATATTTATTCTCTGGTTTTACTGAAGAATTTTCTAAGCTGCATGACCATTTTGTGGCAATTATTTCAGTTAAAATTAGTGAAAATTATCCTTAAACACATTTCCCCAGGCGATATATATATAGGTGATATATAGGTGATACATATATATCACTATTGCAGTACTCCAGGAGCAAATCGAGGAGTAAGGATGCTTCACATTATGAAACTTATACTTGGGAATTCCTATGAATTGTGATGCATGATGGCCTATCACCTGGAGCCAATAAGGGTACTAGTGCAAAACCATATATAAAATGTTAGTAATGCTTATCTCTGTTAATTTTAGATGACATCTACATAAATAGAAGTTCAATATTTTCCCCAGAACTCAAATAAATTGTTTGTGCATACACTGGAGTCCATTGCTGTTGAAAGTATGACCCTTGATCAAAATAGTGATATAGGGTATAGGTTACAATCTTTATGTAAACCAGCTTGAATTCCAATCCTGACTCAGACGGGCATTGGCAGTGTTCTAGTTTCCTGAATTTAAAATGTTTCTATTTGGCAAAATCTTATGTAGCCTTAATAATGCTTGCAAGAAATATTAGCTTCTTTACTGAATAGGAAAGGCAGGTACTGAGATGCTGTATAATTGCATAAGAAAGCACAGCTAGTAAATAGTAGGGATGGAATCTGAGCCAAAGCAATCCGTTTCTAACTTCTACAATATGCTGCCACTCAAAATCGAGATCACATTAATATTTACTCTTAGGCTTACTGGTAGGATTCAGTGACATGTGAAACATTAAGAATACAGTTTAATGCATGATTTTCATTCATTGTGTTCTAGTTATTTCAGTAGGCACTTTATTACCACACGGTTGAGACTACATGTAGGAAGGAGATGAGAAGAAGGGCAGTGATATTCAGAGAGAACTAAAACTAGAGACTAAGAAAAAGCTTGAAAGTATCCCAAGGTATTAACCATCCTATCTCTAAATCACTCTTGAGGTTTGGCTGCATCTCTGCTTGCATTTTCTTTCTCAATAAAGGCAATTCTTAAATTAGAAGCTTGACGATTTCAGTATCCCATTCACCATCTTTTACATTTACTGTAATCACTCTGCTTACCTGGTGGCTCAGATGGTAAAGAATCTGCCTGCAGTGTGGGAGACCTGGGTTCAATCCCTGGGTTGGGGAGATCCACTGGAGAAGAGAACAGCTACCCATTCCAGTATTCTGGCCTGGAAAATTCCATGGACAGAAGAGCCTTGCAGGCTACAGTCCATGGAGTTGCAAAGAGTCAGATGAGCAACTTTCACTTTCAAACAAATAGTCACTTTATGTTGCTTATTTTATTGAATAAAATTCCTAAAGTGTGAAAAGAAGGAAAGAAAAAATGATGAATGAAGGAAGGAAGGAACCAAGCTCAAATTTGACCATAGAGTGAAATTTCATAAGTAAAAACAACAATGTTTATTTAGCATAAAAAACAATGGCATATAAAATGGAAAATATGAGCAATTTTACTGATAAAATATATCCAGATACTTCAGTTTACTTTAACATTTGGAAACAGAAATATTACATGAAACACTATTACCAAATATCTCATAAAACATTTGGATCATTCATTTTTTGTATGTGTGTATATATGTGTGTATGATCACCTACCTTTTGCTTTTCAAAAGTTCCCTGGTGACTCAGATGGTAAAGAATCAGCCTGCAATGCAGGGGACCTGGGTTTGATCCCTGGGTTAGGAAGAAGCACTGGAGAAGGGAATGGCAACCCACTCCAGTATTCTTGCCTGGACAATCCCATGGACAGAGGAGCCTGGGGGGCTATAGTCCACGAGGGTGCAAAGAGTCTGGCAAGACTGAACAACTGAGCGTACACACACACACACACCTGAACTGAAAACGAATCTCATGTTTCTTAAATACCAACATTTAGAGAAAAATCTTTCAGTAAAGACAGAATAACTATTTGGCATCCCTTCTACTGTGGGGAATATTGAGGTGCTTTATACCAGTGGGAAAGCCTTAGAAATTTATATTTGAGATAATTTTCTAAAGTCAAGTATTTCTCCAGTATTTGAATGGGACTATATAATTAAAAGCAAAGTCCCTTAGAAAATGGCAAGGAGTAAACACTATTGGGTAATACAGTATGTGTTCATTTTAAAAATTTATTTTATTTTATTAAAGTATAGTTGATTATAGTTGATTGTCAATGTTGTGTTATATGTGTTAATTATTAATTGGCTTTGCCAAATGAGAACTGCTAAGTCAAGAAATATAGCTATAACTAATCTCTTTATGTATGTTCATAATTAAATGATTCAATTATTTAGATATTCCATGCATCTTAATGGCTGAAAACTTTTGCTTGGTATCTGATCATGAACACATTTGGAACTTTATTTATTTCCTAGGAAACCTACACAAAAACCAAATAGAATTATTACTTCAAATTACTCTATTTTTTTTAATCCTATAGCACCAGCACACCAGCATGATACAAAACCAACTTCTTATTTGAAACTAAACAATAGCTTTTCTGTATAGAACTGAATGTAGAGAAATAAACAAATCTTTTTTGTGTTATCTCGATTAATATTTTTATTGTTTCTTTTACATCTGGCAGTGGAACTTGAGGGAAGATGCATATATTTTATCTTAAAACACAGTGGCAGATAAATTCTGAACTCAGTTGTGGTATTCTCTTTTCTGCTTAAGTTACTTTATTAGAACAGTGGCAGATTTCTTCAAAGGCACTTTGTCGATAACTTTATAGTCTTGCACATCATATTTAATAATACAAAAAGGAATCTGTATGACCAGTCATGATATAATTAATACCATGTGAATTAATAATGTTCAGTTACTTCTTGAAGTTTTAATGCCTCCATCTGTCTTTTAGTTAACTTAAAATAGCTAATATTCTCTTGTTTTTCTCTTATGTCAGTTAAGTCATATAGGCTAGCCTCTGATGGGTATATGTATCCCTGATAATACAGCTAACTATTTGAGTTAAGAAAGGATATGGGTATTGCATCCTTCTATTTAACTGCTTTAAGAAAAGACATCTCCACTTTTGCCAGGTTGATCTTTGTTTATAAAATTCAGTCTCAAGTTTTCCAAGATGTCACAAATAAGGAAATAAATGCAATGTTTGTGACAAACACTTAATTATTCTACTTCAGTAAAGAAAACAAAGTGAAACAAGTCAAATAACTTTTATCATGTATTCATTAGAATTACATATTCTCAAAATAGTCTGTGATTTGGCGTCTATTTACAGAATACAATGATTATTTGATTGTCTTCTGGATAATATTTTCTTATATTTTTCATATTTTGCTTTACTTGTTTACAGTTACCTAAACCATAGAGCTTACTTGAAAGCTAAGCCTATGGATACCAAATTAATGAAGTGCTGTAGAAAATTATTTTGAAACTGTACTTTAATAGAGAAAATGTTAAGGAAGTTAAAAGAATAATTATAAAATTGAATCCCAACTTTGTTTCAATTGCATCAGCACAAATAGAGGGATTATTGTGAAATGAATCAAGGAGGTTTGTTTCTTTTTTTTTAAGGTGGCAAGAGCTTTCAACTGTAGGGGCACACTATATGGGGATTTGGCAGTCTGTGCCAGATATCAAAGTGGAGGTTATATGGAAAGTTGCTGACCTGACGTCTAAAACACAGACTTTATTGATTGTGAAGAGTGTGAGATGTCTGGCATATTAGTCTTTACTCTCAAGGGATTCATACTAACAGAGCTCTCATTTTAAGGATAATCACTAATTGAGACACACTGAAGAATGGCCTTGTAAAAAATCTAGGTTTTTAAAGAGTTGGACATGACTGAGCGACTGAACTGAACTGAGCCTTAAAGGCGCACAACATGTTTAATACATAGTAAGAAAAATACTAACAAAAATTATACTTAGATCTTAAGCTAAACCAAAATTTTTTGGGTAAAACAGAGAATTCCAACATCTATGGCTGGTCAATTAGATGAGTGAAATACATGTGCAGATTTTTTTTCCTTCTTAAAGATTTTAGTGAACATTTTGTCTTCAAACTCAAAAAGCAAAAGTTTAAACCTAGACAAAATGGACAAATTCTTAAAAAGGTATAATCACCCAAGACTGAATCAGAAAGAAACAGAAGAAAATATGAACAGACTAGTAATTGGTAATGAAACTGAATTAATAATTTTATTTTATTTTATTTATTTTTTTTTATAAATATCTTTTTTTTTCTTTCTTTCTTTCTTTTTTTTTTTTATTAGTTGGAGGCTAATTACTTCACAATATTTCAGTGGGTTTTGTCATACATTGATATGAGTCAACCATAGAGTTACACGTATTCCCCATCCCGATCCCCCCTCCCACCTCCCTCTCCACCCCATTCCTCTGGGTCTTCCCAGTGCACCAGGCCAGAGCACTTGTCTCATGCATCCAACCTGGGCTGATGATCTGTTTCACCATAGATAATATACATGCTGTTCTTTCGAAACATCCCACCCTCACATTCTCCCACAGAGTTCAAAAGTCTGCTCTGTACTTCTGTGTCTCTTTTTCTGTTTTGCATATAGGGTTATCGTTACCATCTTTCTAAATTTCATATATATGTGTTAGTATGCTGTAATGTTCTTTATCTTTCTGGCTTACTTCACTCTGTATAAGGGGCTCCAGTTTCATCCATCTCATTAGAACTGATTCAAATGAATTCTTTTTAATGGCTGAGTAATATTCCACGGTGTATATGTACCACAGCTTCCTTATCCATTCATCTGCTGATGGGCATCTAGGTTGCTTCCATGTCCTGGCTATTATAAACAGTGCTGCGATGAACATTGGGGTGCACGTGTCTCTTTCAGATCTGGTTTCCTCAGTGTGTATGCCCAGAAGTGGGATTGCTGGGTCATATGGCAGTTCTATTTCCAGTTTTTTAAGAAATCTCCACACTGTTTTCCATAGCGGCTGTACTAGTTTGCATTCCCACCAACAGTGTAAGAGGGTTCCCTTTTCTCCACACCCTCTCCAGCATTTATTGCTTGTAGACTTTTGGATAGCAGCCATCCTGACTGGCGTGTAATGGTACCTCATTGTGGTTTTGATTTGCATTTCTCTGATAATGAGTGATGTTGAGCATCTTTTCATGTGTTTGTTAGCCATCTGTATGTCTTCTTTGGAGAAATGTCTGTTTAGTTCTTTGGCCCATTTTTTGATTGGGTCATTTATTTTTCTGGAATTGAGCTGCAGGAGTTGCTTGTATATTTTTGAGATTAATCCTTTGTCTGTTGCTTCATTTGCTATTATTTTCTCCCAATCTGAGGGCTGTCTTTTCACCTTACTTATAGTTTCCTTTGTAGTGCAAAAGCTTTTAAGTTTCATTAGGTCCCATTTGTTTAGTTTTGCTTTTATTTCCAATATTCTGGGAGGTGGGTCATAGAGGATCTTGCTGTGATTTATGTCAGAGAGTGTTTTGCCTATGTTCTCCTCTAGGGGTTTTATAGTTTCTGGTCTTACATTTAATAATTTTAAAACACAAACATAACAAAAGTCCAAGACCATATTGCTTCACAGGTAAATTCTGAAACTATTCCAAAGAATTGCAGAGGAAGGAACACGTCTGAACTCATTTTATGAGGTCACCATCACCCTGATATCAAAACCAGAAAAAAAGATATCACAAAAATGAAGATTATCGGGCATTACCATGGAAGAATATAGATGCAAAAATCCTCAGCACAATACTAGCAGAGTGACTCCAACAATACATTGAAATAATACACCATGATCAAGTGGGATATATTCCAGGGATGCAAGGTTTATTGAATATAGGCAAATCAATCAGTGTGATCCATCATATTAGCAAATTGAAGAAGAAAATCTGAAAGAAAGAAAATGAAAGTGTTAGTCACTCAGTCATGTCCGACTCTTTGGGACTCCATGAACTGCAGTCCATCAGGCTCCTCTGTCCATGGATTCTCCAGGCAAGAATACTGGAGTGGGTAGCCATTCTCTTCTCCAAGGGATCTTCCTGGTCCAAGAATCAAACCTTAGTCTTCTGTGTTGCAGGCAGATTCTTTACCATCTGAGCCACCAGGGAAGCCATATGCTCATCTCAGTAGAGGCAGAAAAAGCTTTTGATAACATTCGATATCCTTTTGTAATTTAAAAATGCAAAGAATGGGTGTAGGGAAAACCTATATCAGCATAATAAAGGCCATCTCTGACAAACCTACAGCTAATATTATACTCAATGGTGAAAAAGTGAAAGCATTCCCTCTATGATTAGCAACAAGACAAAGATGCCCACTCTTACAACTATTCAGCACAGTTTGGAATTCAAGCCACAACAATAGAATAAAAAGAAATAAAATGACTCCAAATTGGAAAAGAAAATCAAAACTGTTGCTGTTTGTAGATGACATGATTTTTATACATGGAAGATTCAAAGATGGCACCAAAAACTACTAGATCTCATCAATGAATTTGATAAAATTGCAGAGTAGAAAGTTAATATACAGAAATCTATTGCATTTCTATACACCTAAAGTGAAATATCAGAAAGGGAAATTAAGGAAATGATCCCAAACTATCACATCAAAGAAAATAAAATATTTAGGAATATTAAGAATAATATTAGTAATAAACCTACCTAAGGAAGGAAAAAACCTATACTGTGAAAACTATAAGATACTGATGAAAGAAATTGAAGATCACACAAATAAATGGAAAGTTACACTGTGTTCTTGATAGGAAGTCTCAATTTTCTTAAAATGACCATAATACCCAAGACAGTCTACAGATTCAAAGAAATCTCTATCAAATTACCAGTTACATTTTTCACAGAACTAGAACAAAACACTTAAAAGTGTGTATGGAAACACAAAAGACCTTGAATAGCTAAAAACAAACTTGAAAAAGAACAGAGCTGTAAAAAGCATACTCCCTGATTTCAGGCTATACTACAAAGCTACAATCATCAAAACATTAAGATACCAGCCCCAAAACAGATTATATAGATCAATGGATCTGGATATAAAACCCAGAAATAAACACACACTTTTGGTCGATTAATCTATACAGAGGAATCAAGAATATGCACTAGAGAAAAGACATTCTCTTCAATAAGTGTTGCTCAGAAAACCAGACAGCTACATGTAAAAGAATGAAATCTGAACATCCTCTAACACCATATACAAAAATAAACTCAAAATAGATTAAAGATATAAATATAAGGCCAGATACTATAAAATTCCTAGAGTAAAACCTAGACAGAACACTCTTTGACATAAGTGACAGCAATATATATATATATATATATATATATATATATATTTTAATTCATCTCCTAAAGAATCTGCCTTCAATGCAATAAACCCAGGTTCAATCTCTGGGTCAAAAAGATCCCCTGGAGAAGGAACTGTCAACCCACTCCAGTATTCTTGCCTGGTGAATTCCATGGACAGAGGAGCCTGATGGGTTACAGTCCATTGGGTCACAAAGGTCGAGCATGGCTTAGCAACTAAAACACCATTACCACCTAGAGTAATGGGATCAAAAGCAAAAACAAACAAACAAATAGGAACTAATTAAACTTAAAAGCTATTGAACAACAAAGGAAACTACAAACAAAATTTTAAAATACAACCTACAGAATGGGAGAAACTATTTATAAACAATGTGATCAACAAGGATTAATTTCCAAAATACAGAAACAGCTCATACAGCTCAATATAAAAACAAACAAAAAAAACAACTCTTTCAAAAAATGTATTGAAGACTTAAATAGAGATATATGTAAAGAAGACATACAGATGGCCAATAGGTAGATGAAAAGGTGCTCATCAGTGCTAATCATTCAGTTCAGTTCAGTTCAGTCCCTCAGTCATGTCCGAATCTTTGCAACCCCATGAAATGCATCACCCAGGCCTCCCTGTCCATCACCAACTCCTGGAGTTCACTCAAACTCATGTCCATCGAGTCGGTGATGCCATCCAGCCATCTCATCCTCTGTCGTCCCCTTCTCCTCCTGTCCCCAATCCTCCCAGCATCAGGGTCTTTTCCAATGAGTCAACTCTTCACATGAGGTGGCCAAAGTATTGGAGTTTCAGCTTCAGTGTCAGTCCTTCCAATGAACACCAAGGATTGATCTCCTTTAGGATGGACTGGTTGGATCTCCTTGCAGTCCAAGGGACTCAAGAGTCTTCTCCAACACCACAGTTCAAAAGCATCAATTCCTCGGCTCTCAGCTTTCTTCACAGTCTAACTCTCACATCCATACATGACCACTGGAAAAACCATAGCCTTGACTAGACTCTAGGACCTTTGTTAGCAAAGTAATGTCTCTGCTTTTTAATATGCTATCTAGGTTGATCATAAATTTCCTTCCAAAGAGTAAGCGTCTTTTAATTTCATAGCTGCAGGCACCATCTACAGTGATTTTGGAGCCCAAAAAAATAAAGTCTGACATTGTTTCCACTGTCTCCACATCTATTTCCCATGAAGTGATGGGACCAGATGCCATGATCTTAGTTTTCTGAATGTTGAGCTTTAAGCCAAATTTTTCACTCTCCTCTTTCACTTTCATCAAGAGGCTCTTTACTTCTTCACTTTCTGCCATAAGGGTGGTGTCATCTGCATATCTGAGGTTATTGATATTTCTCCCGGCAATCTTGATTCCAGTTTGTGCTTCCTCCAGCCAAGCTTTTCTCATGATGTACTCTACATATAAGTTAAATAAGCATGGTGACAATATACAGCCTTGATGTACTCCTTTCCCTATTTGGAATCAGTCTGTTGTTCCATGTCCAGTTCTAACTATTGTTTCCTGACCTGCATATAACTTTCTCAAGAGGCAGGTCAGGTGGTCTGGTATTCCCATCTCTTTCAGAATTTTCAACAGTTTATTGTGATCAACACAGTCAGAGCTTTGGCGTAGTTAATAAAGCAGAAATAGGTGTTTTTCTGGAACTCTCTTGCTTTTTCGATGATCCAGCAGATGTTGGCAACTTGATCTCTGGTTCCTCTGCCTTTTCTAAAACCAGCTTGAACATCTGGAAGTTCACGGTTCGTGTATTGCTGAAGCCTGGCTTGGAGAATTTTGAGCATTACTTTACTAGTGTGTGAGATGAGTGCAATTGTGTGGTAGTTTGAGCATTCTTTGGCATTGGCTTTCTTTGGGATTGGGATGAAAACTGACCTTTTCCAGTCCTGTGGCCACTGCTGAGTTTTCCAAATTTGCTGGCATATTGAGTGCAGCACTTTCACAGCATCATCTTTCAGGATTTGAAATAGCTCACCTGGAATTCCATCACATCCACTAGCTTTGTTTGTGGTGATACTTTCTAAGGCCCACTTGACTTCACATTCCAGGATGTCTGGCTCTAGGTGAGTGATCACACCATTGTGATTATCTGGGTCATGAAGATCTTTTTTGTACAGTTCTTCTGTGTATTCTTGCCATCTCTTCTTAATATCTTCTCTGTTAGGTCCATAACTTTTCTGTCCTTTATCAAGCACATCTTTGCATGAAGTGTTCCCTTGGTATCTCTAATTTCCTTGAAGAGATCTCTAGTCTTTCCCATTCTGTTGTTTTCCTCTATTTCTTTGCATTGATTGCTAAGGAAGGCTTTCTTATCTCTCCTTGCTACTCTTTGGAACTCTGCATTCAAATGGGAATATCTTTCCTTCTCTCCTTTGCTTTTTGCTAATCTTTAGAGAAATGCAAATCAAAACTACAATGAGTTAACACCTTCCACAGGTCAGAATGATGATCGTGAAAAAAATGTCTCCAAGTAATAAATGCTGGGGAGGGTGTGAAGAAAAGGGAACCCTTCTATACTGTTGATGGGAATGTAAATTGGTGCAGGTAGTATGGAAAACAGTATGGAGTGTCCTTAAAAATCTAAAAATTGTTATCAAATGCTTTTCTCTAACCAGTGGAATAGCAGCCTGTTCCACACAGGTCTCATGGGAAATGGAGTGAGTGAAATAAGTGTACTTCCTTTTCCATGCAAGGAGTTATGATTCATTTTGGAAACCACTCCATCCATTAGTAGAATGAGCATTATCATCGATAAAGTGGTGAAAAAGGGAGAAGAAAGACAGCTAAATCTCCATTTTTCTGTAAAGGGGAAATAAACTTAATATCTTAATCTGATAAATCAAGATTTGAAAATTTAAGTTTATTATTTAAATACATAGAGAAAAATATCAAATTTTTCAGCTAAGGGAAATGAAACTAGTTTCTTCTGGAAGAGAGAGGAATAGGAGATTGCTTTTTACCATAATGATTATCATATATCTCATTAACCATGTTCTATGCAATACACATAAGGTAAACTTAAAAAAAAAAAAAGAATTAAAATTAAATTAAAACTAAACACATTGAATTAAATCTTAGTGACTTAACCAGAATCAAAGCAATATGTGTTTCCAGATATGTTTATGAAGACTTTGAAAAATAAAACAGGAAATTTGATAAGCTCTCAGTAAGGTACCACCTTTGAGTCTTGGTTGTCTGTGATCTTTTAATTAATCTTTTTAGCTAACACTTTACACAAATTAATGTTTCTATTCTAAAAGAAAATTGACTTCTTTCTATAATTAATTTATAAACTTATAACTATGTAATAGTGATCTTCAAAAATCATAGAAATATTTCATTGTAAATATTAGTTAATTTTCTTTTTATTTCAATATATGACATTGCAGTAGTTTAAAATAATGGGCAATAAAGCTGTACTTCACAAAGAATTAGTATATTAATTATGAGAAAATTCAGGCCAGCCAATGTTTATTATTCAGTTTACTTGAAATTTCAATGAATGCAATTTTACTCTAAAATAGAGAACATTTTCAGTTATCAGATAATGAATAAGTGTCCTAATTATGTGTGATAAATGCACTTTATTGAAATTTGAATGTCTACTTTTATCAGTTGCTCTCAAAATGTTTTATGCAATTGAATTGCATATTTCCCATGCAGTTAATTGCACATTTTTCTTTCTATTAATTTAAAAATAACATATACAAATTTTAAGGATTATTTGAGGGAAAATATTGTGTAAGAACATATATCAAATATATGGAAAGTCAGCGGAAATATATGCTATAAGTTTGACCTCAGTGATACACATTTGTAAAATCCCTCCTTCTAAAATATTGCCTTTAAATTTCTAGGACTTAAAGGATATGTATGCAGATGAAAGAAACTTTCCACTTTACTTGCAATTCATTGACATTACTCACAGTAAGTAGGTACTAGTATAAAGACTAGAGATGTGTTCAAGAAAATTAGTGATACCAAGGGAATATTTCATGCAAAGATGGGCACAATAAAGGACAGAAATGGAATGACCTAACAGAAGCAAAAGATATTAAGAAGAGGTGGCCAGAATGCACAGAAGAACTAAACAAAAAAGATCTTCCTGACCCAGATAACCATCATGGTATGATCATTCACCTAGAGCCAGACATTCTGGACTGGAAGCATCACTACAAACAAAGCTAGTAGAAGTGATGGAAATCCAGCTGGGCTATTTCAAATTCTAAAAGATGATGCTGTGAAAGTGCTGCATTCAATATGCCAGCAACTTTGGAAAACTCAGCAGTGGCCACAGAACTGGAAAAGGTCAGTTTTCATTCCAATTCCGAAGAAAGGCAATGCCAAAGAATGTTCACTCCCACACAATTGCATTCATCTCACATGCTACCTGGAGAAGGCAATGGCACCCCACTCCAGTACTCTTGCCTGGAAAATCCCATGGAGGGAGGAGCCTGGTAGGCTGCAGTCCATGGGGTCGCTAAGAGTCGGACACGACTGAACGACTTCACTTTCACTTTTCACTTTCATGCATTGGAGAAGGAAATGGCAACCCACTCCAGTGCTCTTGCCTGGAGAATCCCAGGGATGGGGGAGCCCGGTGGGCTGCCGTCTATAGGGTCGCACAGAGTCGGACATAACTGAAGCGACTTTGCAGCAGCAACACATGCTAGCAAAGGAAAGATCAAAATTATCCAAGCTAGGCTTCAATAGTATGTGAACAAAGAACTTCCAGATGTTCAAGCTGGATTCAGAAAAAACAGAGGAACCAGAGATCAAATTTCCAACATCCAATGGATTATAGAAAAAGCAAGAGAATTCCAGAAAAACATATGCTTCTACTTTATTGACTACGCCAAAGTCTTTGACCGTGTGGATCACAGTAAACTCTGGAAAATTCTCAAGAGATGGGAATACCAGACCACCTGACCTGCCTCCTGAGAAATCTGTATGTAGAACAAGAAGCAATAGTTAGGACTGGACATGGAGCAACAGACTGGTTCTGAACTGGGAAAGGAGTATTTCAGGCTGTATATTGTTACCCTGTTTATTTAACTTCTATGCAAAGTGCATCATACAAAATGCCAGGCTGGATGAAGCACAAGCTGGAATCAAGATTACCAGGAAAAGTATCATTAACCTCAGATATGCAGATGACACCACACTTATGGCAGAAAGTGAAGAGGAACTAAAAAGCCTCTTAATAAGGTGAGCGAGGAGAGTGAAAAAGCTGCCTTAAAACTCAACATTCATAAAACTAAGATCATGGCATACAGTCTCACAACTTCATGGCAAATAGATGAGGAAACAATGAAAATAGTGACAGACTTTCTTTTCTTGGGCTCCAAAATCACTGCAGATGATGACTATAGCCATGACTTTAAAAGATGCCTGCTCCTTGGAAGAAAAGTTATGACAAACCTAGACAGCATATTAAAAAGCAGAGACATTACTTTGCTGACAAAGTCTGCCTAGTCAAAGCTATGGTTTTTCCAGTAGTCATGTATGGATGTGAGATTTGGACCATAAAGAAAGCTGAGCACCAAAGAATTTACACTTTTGAATGTGGTGTTGGAGAAGACTCTTGAGAATCCCTTGAACTGCAAGGAGATCAACCAGTCAATCCTAAAGGAAATCAGTCCTGAATATTCATTGGAAGGACTGATGCTGAAGCTGAAGCTCCAATACTTTGGCAACCTGATTCAAAGAACTGACTCATTGGAAAAGACCCTGATGCTGGGAAAGGTTGAAGGCAGGAGGGAAAGGGGACAACAGTGATGAGATGGTTGGATGGCATCATGAGTTTATGCAAGCTCTGTAAGTTGGTGATGGACAGAGAGGCCTGGCCTCCTGTAGTCAATGGGTTTGCAAAGAGTCAGCCACTTCTGAGCAACTCAACTGAACTGACCTGTAAAGCTGCTGCCAACGCTGAATTATCAAGTACTAAATCATTGCCATTGCAGGAAGTACAGTGTTGAATTCTAAGCCTCTGACCAAAGTACTTTGGGCAGTTTATCAATACACAACCTTGTTTCATTGGTCATTCTCTTTAATGATACCTTGTTTAAGGTATGTAATTACTGCATTAATATTGCATTCATGGACAGCAGCACAGTTGCTCCTGCCTGAAGAAATCTTACCTGATGTATGTGTTTTCTCTGTGAGGCACATTGCATATTTCTTAGCCAGTAGGAACACTAAAGAGCACTTTAGCACTATGCTTGGGGGGCATTTTAAACAATGAAATCACCATCAGAAAACACAAAAATGTGAAAAATATTTTACTGAATGGACCATGAAAAATACACTTACTTACATTTTCAGAGTTGAAACAAGAAGGCAAATATTACCCTGTGCCACCTCAGCTAGGAACGTGAGACACAAGACATGCTTTTCCTGTCCTGACCATGTTCAGGAGTGCAAAGTGTGTACTGATTTGGGAGTTACAAACACATTGTAGTGAGTAGGTGAATTTCCAAGTATAGAATCCGTGAAAAGTGATCAATTGTGCTTTTATTCTTAAGTTATCATCTGTATGCCAGTGAGTACAAAACTGCTCAAACCTTGACTGAGTCCTTGGATCCAGATTGTAAATTTCTTAAGAATTTCCATTTCAATGTGAATTTTAGAAATAAACCCAACTTTCCCCAAATTGAATTTTTCCTTTTAAAGAGCAAAACCTAGCTTTCTGCATTCTGAATAGTATTTTAAAGTAAAAAAAAAGAAAAAAAAATCACAATCAGCTTGAAGCTGTAGTCACATTTTATGATTCTATCTTTAATATGAGCCGCTAATATCTGGCCTCAATCTTTCCATTCTTTTCCCTTACCCTTTAAATGCCAACCATTAGGATGCATTTAATTTCCTCAATATGCAATGCTATTTCTTGTCTCTGGGTCATTAAGCAACTTGTTTTCTCTGTGTTTGGAACACCTTTTACCCTCAACCTCTTTAATCAAGGTAATTGCCATTCTGCCTTTAGGATTTGTTTTACATATCACTTCTTCAGAGAGACTGTTCTTGACCTTAAGGACTGTTTAGATCCCCCTTCTTATATACTAATCATTGACTTTGACAATGCTCATTATGTTTGTAATATTTAGCGGGTTTAATTTTATTGTTACACACTCAGCATGGAAAAATATAACTGATTATATTCAGCTGTATAAGATATATTCTGTTTTTCTGCTACAAACTTGATGTCACTCAACTTAATCCTGTCACTCTTCCAATAAGATCAGCTATTTTAAGATTATATGATACTAAGTGTATCAATTAAATTTAGTGTGCTGAAAGAGACTACAAAATATAGAGAAACTTTACTCATTCAGCAGTAAATTATCTCTCAACAACAGAAGTCTAGACAGTTTAGGTTTGCTTTGATGAGGTAATATTGTGATCCAGTTCCCCTTTATAATACAGCTCTAACATTTCTGATCAGATCATCCTAAACTGACTGTTTGAAGTTGGGTTTCCTCTGAATTTACATTACAGCCTATCAGTTCAGTCGCTCAGTCATGTCCAACTCTTTGTGACCCCTTGAATCACAGGACGCCAGGCCTCCCTGTCCATCACCAACTCCCGGAGTTTACCAGAACTCATGTCCATTGAGTAGGTGATGCCATCTAACCATCTCATCCTCTGTCGTCCCCTTCTCCTGCCTTCAATCTTTCCCAACATCAGGGTCTTTTCAAATGAGTCAGCTCTTCGCATCAGGTGGCCAAAATGTTGGCGTTTCAGCTTCAACATCAGTCCTTCCAATGAACATCCAGGACTGATCTCCTTTAGGATGGACTGGTTGGATCTCCTTGCAGTCCAAGGGACTCTCAAGAGTCTTCTTTCTCCAACATCATAGTTCAAAAGCATCCATTGTCCTGTGCTCAGCTTTCTTTATAGTCCAACTCTCACATCCATACATGACCACTGGAAAAACCATAGCCTTGACTAGACAGACCTTTGTTGGCAAAGTAATGTCTCTGCTTTTTAATATGCTGTCTAGATTGGTTATAACTTTCCTTCCAAGAAGTAAGCATCTTTTAATTTCATGGCTGCAATCACAATCTGCAGTGATTTTGGAGCCCCCCAAAATAAAGTCAGCCACTGTTTCCACTGTTTCCCCATCTATTTGCCATGAAGTGGTGGGACCAGATGCCATGATCTTAGTTTTCTGAATGTTGAACTTTAAGGCAACTTTTTCACTCTCCTCTTTCACTTTCATCATGAGGCTCTTTAGTTCTTCACTTTCTGCCATAAGGGTGGTGTCATCTGCATATCTGAGGTTATTGATATTTCTCCCAGCAATCTTGATTCCAGTTTGTGCTTCATCCAGCCCAGCATTTCTCATGATGCACTCTGTATATAATCTAAATAAGCAGGGTGACAATATACAGCCTTGATACTCCTTTCCTGATTTGGAAGCAGTCTGTTGTTTCATGTCCAGTTCTAACTGTTGCTTCCTGACCTACAGATAGGTTTCTCAAGAGGCAGGTCAGGTAGTCTGGTATTTCCATCTCTTTCAGAATTTTCCACAGTTTGTTGTGATCCACACAGTCAAATCATTTGGCATAGTCAATAAAACAGAAATAGATGTTTTTCTGGAACTTTCTTGCTTTTTCAATGATCCAGCAGATGTTGGCAATTTGATCTCTGGTTCCTCTGCCTTTTCTAAAACCAGCTTGAACATCTGGAAGTTCACAGTTCACGTATTGTTGAAACCTGGCTTGGAGGATTTTGAGCATTACTTTACTAGCGTGTGAGATGAGTGCAATTATGCAGTAGTTTGAGCATTCTCTGGCATTGCCTTTCTTTGGGATTGGAATGAAACTGACCTTTTCCAGCCCTGTGGCCACTGCTGAGTTTTCCAATTTTCCTGACTTACTGAATGCCGCACTTTCACAGCATCATCTTTTAGGGTTTGAAATAGTTCAACTGGAATTCCGTCACCTCCAGTAGCTTTGTTCATAGTGATACTTCCTAAGACCCACTTGTATATATATATACAAGGAAAATGACTTATTTATATGGTAGTTGTGTGTTTAATGGTCTGATAAACTTCAAGACTATTCCAAAGTGACTGTATTATTTCATATTTCCACAGATCCTATACTTATTATCTGAATTATCAATGTCTCCCATTGGAATTAATACACTTATTTCCAGTCACATTTCCTTATGATGTCTTTGGCTTTAGTATTGTGGCAGTGGTGGTTCCAGAGAATGAGTTGGGAAGTGTTTTCTCAATTTTTCTTAAGAATATTTTGTAGAGATTTGGTATTAGTTCTTCAAATGCTGGGTAGAAGTGTGTCCTGTAAATAAAGCTGGTTCAAGTGTTTTGTCTAGTTGGACAATATTTGCATTTGGTCAGGCTATTTAGTCCATTATTTTTAATTTTGTTATTGATATAGATGAATTCACATCTGCCATTTCAGTTTTTAAATTTTCTATAGCTTTCATGATTTTTTGTTCCTCTATTTCTTCTTTACTTTCACATTAAGTAAATATACTCTAATATAGTAATTTAATTTACTTAATGATGGTTTTCATTATATATGCTATATTCTAAGTGCTGCTTTATGATTTACCATGTACATTTGAATTTATCTAAATCAGCTTCTGATTTACAATAACTGAATTCTTGTAATATAAAATGTTACTCTTATATTTTACTCTATTATATTTAACTCCTATATGTTACTCTATTACCTTTTCTCCTTTTTGTGGTATTATAGTTGTACATATTACATCTACTGGTATTTTAAGACCAAGAATACATAATTACTACATTTTTATCTGTAGTCATTTCCTTGCTTCCATTCACCCTCTTTGTGCTATTGTTAATAAATATATTACAAATAAATTATATTTCAATATTGTATGTGTCTGGTTATATATGCATATATATATAATTTTATGCAATTCCTTAAATTGTCCTATTTTTAATAAATATATTAAAAATAAATTGTATTTCAGTATTTTTATTATTGGTTTTATACATATATATATAATTTTATGCAATTGCTTAATTTATACATATATATGTGTGTGTGTATGTATAGATGTAATTTTATTCAGTTGTCTTAAATCAGTGAAGAGAAGAAAGAGGAAGAATATTAATTCCTCAGTCTTGTAAAATTATGTAATTACATTCACTGATTTTTCTTTTTCCATGTGGATAAGAATTACCATCTGGTGCCACTTGCTTTCAGCCTGAAGAACTTCTTTTAGTATTTCTTGGAAGGGCAGGTTAGTTGCAACAGATTCTCAGTTTTGTTGTTAGTTTCTTTTTGCTTTTCTTAATCTAGTAAAGTTTTTCTTAGCTTTCATTTATGAGCGATTTTGCTGGCTATAGAATTTTTGTTTGACAGTTTTGTTCTTTGAGCACTTTATTATTTGAGCATGTGCTTTCTGGAATTCATTGCTTTTGCTGGGAAGTTACTATTAATCCTGTTAAGGTTCTTTTGTAAGTGATGAGTCATTTATTTCTTGCTGCTTTAGAAAAAATTTTTTTATTGAAGTATACTTGATTTATTGACAATGTTGTTAGTTTTAGGTGTACAGCAAAGTAATATATCATATATATATATATATATATATATATATATATATATATATATGCACATATCTTTTAGATAAACATACATGTATGCACATATATAGAATATGTGGTTTTATAAACATAAGGGAATATGTACAGACATATGTGTGTGTGTGTGTGTATTTATATATACATATACATATATAGGCTTCCCAGGTGGCGTTTGTGATAAAGAACCCATCACTAATGCAGGAGATGTAGGAGACCTGGGTTTGATCTCTGAGTTGGAAGTGGCAACCCACTCCAGTATTCTTGCTGGAGAATCTTATGGACAGAGGAGCCTGGTAGGCTACAGTTCATAGGATCACAAAGAGTCAGACATGACTGAAGTGACTCAGCACACATGCATATGTATATATATATATATATATATATACACATATGCATACACAAATATATACATATACTTTTTCAGATTTTTTTCCATATAAATTATTATAAATATTGACTATAATTCTCTGTGCTATGCAGTAGGTCTTCGTTAGTTATCTACTTTATATAGTAGTGTGTATATGCTAATCCCAAATTCCTAACTTATTCCTCCCCCCAACTTTCCCCTTGGTACCATAAGTGCTTTTCCTATGTGTATTTCTGTTTTGTGTATATATTTTCATTTTTATCATTTTTTTAGATTCCACATATAAGTGATATCATATATTTGTCTTTCTCTGGCTTACTTCACTTACTATAATGATCCCTAGGTCCATCCATGTTGCTGAAAATGGCATTTTTAAAAATTTTTTATGGCTAAATAATATTCCCTTATATTTATAAACCACATCTTCTTTATTCATTCATCTGTTGGCAGTTATTCAGGTTACTTCCTTGTGTTGGTGATTGTAAATAATGCTGCAGTTTCAGTGTGATGTGTCTGTAAATTTATTTGTGTTTGTCCTATTTGTAATTCAGTTAGCTTCCAGGATTGTAGATTGTATTTCATCAAATTAAGGTAGTTTTTTAGGCATTATTTTCTAACACTTTTTATGCTCCTTTCTCTCTCCTCTTTCTGTAGTACTCCCATTATATGTATTTTGGTGTGCTTACAAGTCTCTAACATTTTTCTTAAGCTCTCTCTATTTTATTTTTTTATCTTTATTTTTTTTAGGCTTATATGATCTCTAGCAATCTCTTTACAACTTAGCTTATTCTTTCTTCTGCCATTTTAAATCTATTGAGCCACTCTAGTAAATTTTTTATTTCAATGGATAAACTTTATAACTCCATAATTTCTATTTGGTTCTCATTTACGCTTTCTGTTTATATTTATTATATTTATATCTCATTATCTTTCTATTATATTATTTCTGTTTATATTTATATGTGTTATGTGATATTGTCATTATATCATCATTTTACTTTTTAAGTCATGATTTCCTTTAGTTCTTTAGGCAGGAGGAGAAGGGACCAACAAAGGATAAGATGGTTGGATGGCATCACAGACTCATTGGACATGCGTTTGAGCAAACTCCAGGAGATGGTGAAGGACAAGGCAGCCTGGTGTACTGTGGCTCATGGCGTCACAAAAAGTCAGATACGACTCAGAGACTAAACAACAACAATTGATGGAAGGAACTATTAATGGAAGGAACTCGCTTTGCCATATAGGATGTGCATACAGGAATGTGAGGAAGCATTGTGGCCATTTTTAAAACTCACTGACCACAGTAAAATGGTTTCTCCCAAAATAAATATCATAATTGCAATATAAATAAAACAGATGTTTATAACTAAAATGCAGTGCTATAAAAATAAGTGCCTGTGATACTAAATAAATAAATAAATAAACATGTTTATAATGTTTGCTTTAAAACCTTATAAATCAAACACCTGTTTCCTTACAGGAGCTTCTTTTTCTTCTTTTTTTAAAATGTGCATTTACCCTGCTCTGTGCACTGTATTCTCCTCTTTCTTTGCATGCCTTGTCGTTGTTTTGTGTGAGAAACTGGGCATTTTAGATAATGTTTTGCACCAACATTAGACATCCTGGCGTGCAGAGTCAAGCAGGCCTTAGGAAGCATTACCAAGAATAAACCCAGCAGAGGTGATGGAATTCCAGCTGAGCTATTTCAAATCCTAGATGCTGATGCTGTTAAACTGCGGCACCCAATATGCTGACAAATATGGAAAAGTCAGCAGTGGTTACAGGACTGGAAAAAGTCAATTTCCATTCCAAGCCCGAAGAAGGACAATGCCAAAGAATGTTCAAACTACCACAAGATTGTCCTCATTTCACATACTAGCAAGGCAATGCTCAAAGTCCTTCAAACTAGGCTTCAGTATATGAAGTTCTTCATGTATATGGATGGATAACTTCCAGCTGCACAACCTGAATTTAGAAAAGGCAGAGGAATCAGAGATCAAATTGCCAACAACCATTGGATCATAGAAAAAGCAAGGGAATTCCAGAAAAAAAATCGACTTCTGCTTCACTGACTATGCTAAAGCCTTTGACTATGTGAACCACGATAAACTGTTGAAAATTCTTAAAGAGATGGGAATACCAGAACACCTTACCTGCCTCCTGAGAAATCTGTATGCAGGCCAAGAAGCAACAGAACCAGTCATGGAACAACGAACTGATTCAAAATTGGGAAAGAAGTACATCAAGGCTATATATTGTCACCTTGCTTATTTAACTTATATGCAGGGTACATCATGGGGCATACCATGCTGGATGAATCACAGTCTGGAATCAAGATTTCTGGGAGAAATATCAATAAACTCAGATATGCAGATGAAACCACACTGATGGCAGTAAACAAAGGAGAACTTTGCTTCAAGGGAAGGGAAAGAGCCTCTTGATGAAGGTGAAAGAGGGGAGTGAAAAAAATCTGTCTTAAATCTCAACATTCAAAAAACAAAGATCATGGCATCCAATCCCATCACTTTTTGGCAAATAGATGGGGAAACAATGGAAACAGTGAAAGACTTTATTCTCTTGGGCTCCAAAATCACTGTGGGTGGTGACTGCAGCCATGAAATTAAAAGACACTTGCTCCATTGAAGAAAAGCTATGGCAAACTTAGACAATGTATTAAAAAGCAGAGACATCACTTTGTTGACAAAGGTCTATCTAGCCAAAGCTATGTTTATTACTACTGGTGTTTCCAGTAGTAATTTATGGATGTGAGAGTTGGACCATAAAGAAGGCTGAGCACCAGAGAATTGATGCTTTTGAACTGTGGTGTTGGAAAAGACTCTTCAGAGTTGCTTGCACAGTGAGGAGATCAAACTATTCAATCCTAGAGGAAATCATCCCTGGATATTCATTGGATGGACTGATGCTGAAGCTGAAGCTTCAATACTTTGGCCATCTATTGGGAAGAGCCAACTCATTGGAAAAGAGTTTCCCAACATGAGAATGTTGGGAAAGGGTAAAGGCAGGAGGAGAAGGGGAAAACAGAGGATGAGATGGATGGCATCATCAAGACAATGGACGTGAGTTTGAGCAAACTCCGAGAAAGTTAAGCACAGGGAAACCTGGAATGCTGCAGTCCACGGGGTGACAAAGATTCAGACACAACTTAGTGCCTGACACCAATAACAACTTTGGTTACTTGCTCTCTGATCCCTCTAGGCTTAATATCGTCATTTTTTTTTTTTTTTTTAATGTTTGAAAGTTAAAGTCACTCAGTAGTGTCCAACTTTTTGTAACCCCATGGGATTCTTCAGGCCAGAATACTGGATTGGATAGCTTTTCCTTTCTCCAGGGAATCTTCCCAACCCAGGGATCAAACCCAGGTCTCCCACATTGCAGGTGGATTCTCTACCAGCTGAGCCACAAGGGAAGCCCAAATGAAAGTGAAAGTGTCTCAGTCCTGTCCCACTCTTTGCAAGCCCATGGACTACATAGTCTATGGAGTTCTCCAGGCCAGAATACTGGAGTGGGTAGTTTTTTCCCTTCTCCAGCAGATCTTCTCAACCAAGGAATCAAACCGGGGTCTCCTGTATTGCAAGCAGATTCTTTACCAACTGAGCTATCAGGGAAGCCCTTTTTTATGTTTAGTGACTAATTTGGTGGAATATTTAGTGCTGTTTACCTCCTACCCACCCCCCAATGTGTATACACACACACAGACACAAATAGTGTTCAGCCCAGAATGGTTTCACTCATTAAATACCAATCATGCAAGGATGGCAGCTATTTAGGTAGACATCTCATACCTGACCATGAACAACTGCTAAATTGCACTAACCGATTATTCTGTTATTTTCAATAATTCCTTGGAGCATAAATTAATCCAATAAATTCTACAAACTGATCAAATTCTGGATCTTTTCAAAGAATAGTTGAGATTACTGTTTTATTTGTTTTGATTCTAAGAGGACTCTGTTCACCTGTCTTATTCCAAGTTTATATAAATATGTGTTAGATCCTCAGTTGTGACTGACTCTTTGTGAACCCATGGCCTGTATCCCCCCAGGCTCCTCTGTCCATGGAATTCTCCAGGCATGAATAGTGGAGTGGGTAGCCTTTCCACTTTGGTCACCTGATGTGAAGAACTGACTCTCTGGAAAAGATCCTAATGCTGGGAAAGATTGAAGGCAGGAGGAAAAGGGGATGACAGTGGGTGAGATGGTTGGATGGCATCACCAACTCGCTGGACATGAGTTTGAGCAAACTCTGGATGTTCATGATGGACAGGAAAGCCTTATGTGCTGCAGTCCATTGGGTCACAAAAAGTCAGACATGGCTGAGCAACTGAACTGAACTGAGCCATTCTCTTCTTCAGGAGATCTTCCTGACCCAGAGGTCAAATCTGGGTTTCCTGCTTGCAGACCGTCTCCCTGCTTTGCAGGTGGATTCTTTACTGTCTGAGGCACCAGGGTAGCCCAGGTTTATAGGAATAGCTAGAAACTAATTAGTCTTCAATTTATTCTATTTTGGATCTCCTCTTAAATTTCTCTCACCACAGCCTTAATGGTTCTTGAGAGTGACTTTGGTCTTAAACTTCTTCACTCTTTGCTGCAAATGAATTCAGTTTTCTTTGGGACAAGGTCAAGAGCTCTCTGTTTTATGATCCATTTTGCCTTATCTATTCTAGGGAAAATTTCTGAGACTGGTCTTTGGGGCTAATGATAAGGACAATACCAAGCTTCTTTGTGAATGGTACCTCTAGGCTAGGGGCTGAGCAGTTGTTGGGTGGGCAACAGCTTGTAGTCCTTTTGACTTTCCTGTCCTGGCATGTAATGGCAGTCTCAGAAGCTAGGAGCGCAGTGATGGGGGCAGCAGTATTCTCAACATGCCATATTCAAAGTAGACCCTCCATTTCACAGAGGGGGTTAAGAGTAAGAAGGAATTCTCTACCTCTCTACCACACTTTCTTAAGCTTTGCTTTAGCAACAGAGAGCTTGGGACAAGATGAGAAATGCTGGAATCTTCTTCTTTCCAGGTGAAAGCCCTCCATCGGATTCTGAGGGTGGGATCCTAGCTTTCTTGAGTTTAGCAACCCAGAGTGGAGTCTCTGCCATGTTGATCTAGAAGGAGAAAGAGAGGGGAAATTATTGGTTCAAATAACAGACTCTCACCTTTCCAATTGAATTTTTGTAGACATGTAGATATTTCTTAATTTGTTATTACCCCTTAGGATCATTTACAGAAGCTTTAAAATTCCTGTGTATAATTTTTATCAGTTTCACTGGAAAAGAGTCCAGAGAAGCTCCTCATATTTTCTTGTTGGAGGTAAATCTGTTGAGTTGAATTGACTGAAAGAGGAATCCTGTCTTAAGTGCCAAATTTTTACTTCTGAGGTCCCATCCAATGCAAATAGTCTGTCTCTTTTTCTTTGTTCCTTACATTAGTTTCTTTTTAATATTTCAAATCTAAAGTCTAATGACCACATGCTTTTTCCCCAAGTTATCCATATCATTTTTGTTTATAAGGAACCATATTGTACTGGCTCATTCTTAAATGGTAAAATGAGTTTAACTTCCTCCTTCATTGTTGTATGAAAACATGGAAACATGTTCAGACTTAAAAAAATAACTGGAAAAATGTGAAAATTATTTTCTCTCATAATTATTATGTTTGAAGTTTTTATGATATATTAAGTATGCATGACTTAAGACATGAGCAATGTCAGATGATGTACCACGAGACACTGACATTTTTAGAAAAGTGAGATATCTCCTTAGATAAACATGTGTCAGATACCAAACACAAAGACCATGATAAGCCCACCTACAGGATTAGTCTTGAACACATGGAATTTGACTTATATGTTGCTGAAATGCCACAAAAATTAAAACCTATGTCCCTATGTAGTACTATAAGTTCATAGGAAGATTTTAAGAGTGACTTAGACTTATTGCAAAGGTGAAAATGAATACAATAAAATAACTTGAGTCAGTTTACATGCGGCTTTAGAAACACACATTAGTTTTACTTTATATCTTTCCAGAAGACAGATGGTTATTAGCTAAGCTTTAAAATGAAACTTGTGTACTAACCAAGTAACAAGTAAAATGTTCAATATTACATTGGCATAATTTAACAACTGCAATTACTGGGCAAGGCAGTCTATGAAATTAATGATCTCTGCATGCAGAACTTCTAAACATATTTTGTAGTGAGTGGGAGAGGTCTGTTAAGCTTAAATCCACAATAATATCTAACAGATTCTGTCCCCAAGTTACTAACTCAATCTCTGGTATAAAATGAGGGTATTATCATTTCAAGAATTAAGAAAGTTACTAAGTACCTCATTTTCTACTAGTAGATTTTTAATTACAGGGAGAATTAAGCTTGTGAAATAATGGACATACTAGTTTTCTGCTTCAAAATACAATTATCATATAAACTGTTTAATTCTTAATTGTTGTTAAGCCAGGTAATTGTGACAGTAGTGTTGACTTCAGGAAGCTTTTTTTTTTTTTAATCAGAAACTGAAATTAGATGGATGTTCACACATTTTAGTTATATGTTATTTTTGAAAAGTAACTTTTATAGCTAAACACTGTTCTAATTGAAAATAATAAATTGCTATGAAAATAATACTAGTTGGCATTTATAAAATTATATATTTCAACTCAGTTTGAAATGGTTTACAAACAATTTTTAACCCTTATCTTGTATTTCTTATGCAGCTTGCTATAAAAACTGTTCTAGTTGAAAAAGATAATATCTCTATTTCCATTTCAGTAGATTATCTTAGTAGCGTAGAACTCAGCATCCAAGTAAGAGTCCTGCTTGTCATGTCTAATGAGTGCTGCCTGGAAGCTGATGGCAGAGTATTAGCATTTTTCAAATTTATATGATCAGCCTATCCTATCTAGACTCATTTGCAGTGATAGATAGATTAATAAGACTTCCCTGTACTTGTTTTCTTCTTTATACCTTTTAAAGCAAAATATCTGAATCTTCTGAAGATTTGAAACAATGATCATATAAATTTTTTGGTTCATTCTGAAATGACACCTCATTCTAACCTCCACCAGAAACTGTCAGTATCTTCAGAGTGAAAAACAGAATATAATTTCAAAATCAAATTAGACTTAAAGGAGGGAAAAAAAAAATCACTGGATAAGACAGCTTAAAGCAGCAGAGGAAGAACAGCTAAACCATAATAAAGTTTGAAATGCATTATTCTAGATAATAAATCACTAAGCATAATTTTAAGGAATAGTTATTAATAGGTGACAGAAGTACTATCAAGTGATAATAATGGTTATATATTATTAAAAGTATAATTATTATTGGAGGAGGCAGTACAAGAGATCATCATGGGATTAGTTCCCCACACTGACCCCCAAAATATTTATGTCCTAGGAAAAGAAAAATGTGTAATTAGGAAGTTAAACAAAAGACTTATTGGAATAAGAGAATCAAGCAGAATGACACAATGGAATCCTTGAATGATGGGGTTAAGAAGGATTACACTGTGATCTCAAAGGTTTTGTGCTTTTGAAAGCCAGGGAAATAGGAATCTGCTCAGAGAGTTATGTTATCACCTAAGACATTCGCAACATCAACTTCATTGGCATTGAGATGTTTCTGTGACTCCGTGGGCTGCATACATTTATGAGTAGACTAGCGTACATTACTCATGAGCATAGATGGGATGCCCTGATATAATAAACAGTGATATTTTGGGATGACAATTTTTGTTAGGTAAGACTTAAGAGACATGCCTTTCTTGAGAATGAGATTTAGACAGTGATTTATGCCCATAATCTGATGAAGCATGAGGATAGGAGGTTTCAGTAGTGTATTAAAAATGTAGTATCCAAAGGCATAATCTATTTGGAAGGGGAAAAATCATGAAAAACTAATTACAGTTCAGGCCTGGCAGTTATCTAAGTCAATTCTGCCTTCATTCCGCTGGGCAGAGGTGCATAACACGAACCCAAATGACTGCACAAGGAGAAAACACATGAACTCAGCCAAGTATCTCAAGAAACACATTGACAAAGATAACAGTACTGAATATCGGCATTCCAGGAGTCAGCAAACTAAGACGGACTGGAGTGGGTGAATTTAACTCAGATGACCATTATACCTACTACTGGGGGGAGGAATCCCTTAGAAGAAATGGAGTAGCCATCATAGTCAACAAAAGAGTCTGAAATGCAGCACTTGGATGCACTCTCAAAAATCACAGAATGATCTCTGTTCATTTCCAAGGCAAAGCATTCAATATCACGGTAATTCAAGTCTATGCCCCGACCAGTAACACTGAAGAAGCTGAAGTTGAAGCTTTTACACCTTTTAGAACTAACACCCCCAAAAGACGTGCTTTTCATTATAGGGAAATGGAATGCAAAAGTAAGAAGTCAAGATACCTGAAGTAACAGGCAAATTTGGAGTTGGAGTACAGAATGAAGCAGGCTAATAGAGTTTTGCCAAGAGAACACACTGGTCATAGCAAACACCCTCTTCCAACAACACAAGAAAAGACTCTACACATGGACATCACCAGAAGGTCAACACCAAAATCAGATTGATTATAATTTTTTGCAGCCAAAGATGGAGAAGCTCTATGCAGTCAGCAAAAACAAGAGTGGGAGCTGACTGTGGCTGAGATCATGAACTCCTTATTGTCAAATTCAGACTGAAATTGAAGAAAGTTGGGAAAACCACTAGACCATTCAGGTATGACCTAAATCAAATCACTTATGACTATACAACGGAAGTGAGAAATAGATTTAAGGGACTAGATCTGATAGACAGAGTGCCTGATGAACTATGGATGGAAGATTGTGACATTATACAGGAGACAGGGAGCAAGACCATCCCCAAGAAAAAGAAATGCAAAATAGCAAAATGGCTGTCTGAGGAGACCTTACAAATAGCTGTGGAAAGAAAAGAAGTGGAAAGTAAAGAAGAAAAGGAAAGATATACCCATCTGAATACAGAGTTCCAAAGAATAGCAAGGAGATATAAGAAAGCCTTCCTCAGTGATCAGTGCAAAGAAATAGAGGAAAACAATAAAACAGGAAAGACTAGGGAGCTCTTTAAGTAAATTAGAAATACCAAGGGAACATTTCATGCAAAGATGGGCTCAGTAAAGGACAGAAATGGTATGGACCTAACAGAAGCAGAAGATATTAAGAAGAGGTGGCAAGAATACACAGAAGAAATATGCAAAAAAGATCTTCACTACACAGATAATCACGATGGTATGATCACTCTCCTAGAGCCAGACATTCTGGAATGTGAAGTCAAGTGGGCCTTAGGAAGTATCACTACAAACTAACCTAGTGAAGGTGATGGAATTCCAGTTGAGCTATTTCAAATCCTGAAAGATGATGCTGTGAAAGTGTTGCACTTCATATGTCAGCATATTCGGGAAACTCAGCAGTGGCCACAGGACTGGAAAAGGTCAGTTTTCATTCCAATCCCAAAGAAAGGGAATGCCAAAGAATGCTCAAACTACCGCATAATTGCACTCATCTCACATGCTAGTAAAGTAATGCTCAAAATTCTCCAAGCCAGGTTTTAGCAATATGTGAACCACGTTCTAGATGTTCAAGCTGGTTTTAGAAAAGGCAGAGGAACCAGAGATCAAATTGCCAACATCCACTGGATCATCGAAAAAGCAAGAGAGTTCCAGAAAAACATTTATTTCTGCTTTCTTGACTATGCCAAATGATTTGCCTGTGTGGATTACAATAAAGTGTGGCAAATTCTTAAAGAGATGGAAATACCAGACCACATGACCTGCCTCCTGAGAAACCTGTATGCAGGTCAGGAAGCAACAGTTAGAACTGGACATGAAACAGCATACTGGTTCCAAATAGGAAAAGGAGTAGGTCAAGGCTGTATATTGTCACCCTGCTTATTTAACTTGTATGCAGTGTACATCATGAGAAACGCTGGGCTGGGAGAAGCACAGCTGGAAACAAGATTGCTGGGAGAAATATCAATAACCTCAGATATGCAAATGACATCACTCTTATGGCAGAAAGTGAAGAAGAACTAAAGAGCCTGTTGATGAAAGTGAAAGAGGAGAGTGAAAAAGTTGGCTAAAGCTCAATATTCAGAAAACTAAGATCATGGCATCTGGTCCCATCACTTCATGGCAAATAGATGGGGAAACAGTGGAAAGAGTAGCTAACATTATTTTGGGGGGCTCCAAAATCACTGCTGATGGTGATTGCAGCCATGAAAGTAAAAGACGCTTACTCCTTGGAAGGAAAGTTATGACCAACCTAGACAGCATATTAAAAAGCAGAGGCATTACTTTGTCAACAAAGGTCCATCTAGTCAAGGCTGTGGTTTTTCCAGTGTCTTGTATAGATGTTAGAGTTGGACTATAAGGAATGCTGGGTACAGAAGAATTGATACTTTTGAACTGTGGTGCTGGAGAAGATTCTTGAGAATCTCTTGGATTGCAAGGAGATCCAACCAGTCCATCCTAAAGGAAATCAGTCCTGGGTGTTCATTGGAAGGACTGATGTTGAAGCTGAAACACCAATATTTTGGCTACCTGATGCAAAGAACTGACTCATTTCAAAAGACCCTGATGTTGGGAAAGATTGAAGGCAGAAGGAGATGGGGATGACAGAGGATGAGATGGTTTAAGTCACAACCAGATTGTAAAGGAATCTTTGAAAGAGAAAATGAAGATAAATGCTGAAAGACAGTTTTATAGTAAGAGATAAAAAAGAAGATAAATTTTCATTTAGTATGTTCAGAGAAATATCCAGCTGAAAATCAGACAGGACATTGTCATAATATACCTGAATCAGATATAAGAAAGAAAATATTGAAAATCTGTGAGCATTAAAATACTACCTAAGAACTTTACCATTAATTATATCCAATTTATTGAAATTGAACAGTAAGAAAATCTAAAAGTAGATTGTCTAGATAACAAGAAATAAGTCAAGATCTCATGAAATGACTTTTTTCCCATATGAAGTTATTATAATTTTAAATCTACAATGCAGTAGAGACAGAGAGAGCACCAGAGTGAGAGCAAGGCATCTTGTAGCTCACTATGAGATACATTTAAATACTCTAAGTAGTTTCTCAGTCCATTTTGAGGAGGAAGTAAAATAATAAAACTGTCAAGTATCAGATTTAGTCCTTTGGTGGTAGTGATTTTGTTTTATTTCCTGTAATTAAACCTGTTTACTCATTTCCTAGGATTTTTTAGCAGGTATAAAAGTAGTTTAAGAAACTTAATTGTATTGAATATTTTTAGAAGGAAGTGATTTTGTTATTGCCATTCATTTGTTTTATTTGCATATTATGATGGCCTTGTCTATTTTCCAATTAGTTTCCCCTGTTTTTAGATATCAAGTGATTCTCACAGAAAAGTCTCAATGTATTTTATTATAGGTTTTATGAAAATGCTCTATCTAGCAGATAATTGCACATTCTAAGACACTTTTATAGGCTTTTATTTCATAGCCCATGAAGCTCAATATTTTGTGAATTTATAGTCCATGAAATAGAGAGCTGGTATTGCAATAAGTTAAACCATTTAGATTTCAAAAATGAGTGTTAATTCTGAGATTCATTGTGCTATAGGCCAATTGTCTAATGAGTTTGAGAGTAATTTTATTTTTATATATTTAGGACTGACTCTATTACACAAACAAATTTTTACTGACTACAAAGTCTGAGACTAAAGAAGTTGGATAAAATGAGGAATAAGTTCTCACCTGTAATTTCAGTCACTATGGAGATAGGCACACTGCTGTATCCTGAGATTTATGTAACCCGTGGTTGAGGTTTGAGAAAACCTTGATCTACTATTAAATATAAACAAATGTAAGATGTTTCAAAAGTAAAGTCAATAAAAATGCATCAACTCAAATCCAGAAAATCATGGAGTATTCAGTAGAGTGGCTCTTATTTTGGATGAAGCCTAAATCTCTCTTCTAACCTATATGAAAGGAATTAATACCTGTGGAAAATACACATTTAACATTGACACAGGTATCATAACACAGTGCCTGGCTGAAAGGAATGTGCTCTTATGTATGTTCCATGAAACATGGAGCTAGTTTTGCTACAAATTAAAAAGAACTCTGTGAAAGAGAACTCTAGATTTTAAAAAGTGAAACACTTTATTAAAGCAGGTTAAACATTTTGTTTTAATTTTATTGAAGTATAGTTGATTTATAATGTTCTGTTAACTTCTTCTGTATAGCCAAGTGACTCAGATATACATACATATGCATTATTTTTCATATTCTTTTCCATTATGGCTTGTCACTGAATATTGAATATATTTCCCTGTGCTATACAGTATGACCTTGTTGTTTATCCATCCTATATATAATATTTTGCCTCTGCAAACTATTGAGGCATGTATCTTAGAGATCTAAGTATGCTATGTGCAGGGCAGAGCTCTAAGAAGGTGACAGATGTTGCTATCTCCAGAACCTATTTCACTATGGAACTCACTTTTCATAGAGCTTCACCTAAGAGTAGCACTCCATATAACACATTCAATGGTGACATGATTCTATGAATTCATTCACTTTCTGAGTATTCAGACAAGGATCCTTCACAGATAAACATGATTCTCCTAGCCTTATATAATTTGGGTTTAAAGGAGTTATTTGGGCATAAACTGCATTGCTTCAGTTGTGTCCAACACTTTGCCAGCCTATGGACTGTAGCCCATCAGGCTCCTCTGTCCATGGGATACTCTGGGCAAGAATACTGAGAGAGTTGCCATACCCTTCTCCAGGGGATCTTTCGAGCCCAGGGATCGAATCCTCTTCTCTTATATCTCCTGCATTGGCAGGCAGTTTCTTTACCTCTAGTGCCACCTGAGAAGGCTTCAGGTTGTAAAAGTCACTTAGTCATGCCCAACTCTTTGCAACGCCATGGGCTATACAGTCCATGGAATTCTCCAGGCCAGAATACTGGAGTGGGTAGCCTTTCCCTTCTCCAGGGGATCTTCCCAACACAGCGATTGGACCCCGGTCTCCCGTATTGCAGGCAGATTCTTACCAGCTGAACCACAAGGGAAACCCATAAGGGAAGAAAACCTGAGGGCATATATTAAGAGAGGCTTTTTTTTTTTTTTTTTTCTTTTCAGCTCTTTCTATTCCATTTCATCCTTCATATTTGATCAGTCCATTATTAAAAAGTGTTGTATTATGAACATATTATGTACATTAAAATTATACTGGGTACTGAGAGATAAATGAATTTATGGTCTGTTATCAGTTTTTCTGAGACTTACTATATGGTTCTACCACAGTTTAGTACTCCTGACATCATCCATTTGAACCACTCTAAGGCAGCCAGCAGAGCTAGGCTGGGCCTTGAGCACTCCTTGAGTAACTTCACATACATAGGTTCATTTAAAATTTCCAGTACCCCTAAGAAGTAAGTCCTCTAAATACCCTGTTTTACAGTGAGAGAGTGAAATCAGAGAAGTCACAGAGCAAAGAAATTGCAGTCTGGTTTCAAATCCACATTTCTGACTGGAGTTCTGCCTCTTTATTTCCATATTTTCAGTTTGTACAAGGTTCTAAAAACCAATCGAGTTAGTAAAGAATGAAGACTGAAGTTAGTTATCTAGATTTCATAAATAGTTTTTCCATCTGATAATTGTGTGACTATATACACATTACCTAACTTCTTGGCTTCTGGTTATGTAAATATGTTAATTATACTTTTTTTCAGAAAGAAAGCTGAGCACCGAAGAATTGATGCTTTTGAACTGTGGTGTTGGAGAAGACTCTTGAGAGTCCCTTGGACTGCAAGGAGATCCAACCAGTCCATCCTAAAGGAGATCAGTCCTGGGTGTTCATTGGAAGGACTGATGTTGAAGCTGAAACTCCAGTACTTTGGCCACCTCATGTGAAGAGTTGACTCATTGGAAAAGACCCTGATTCTATGAGGGATTGGGGGCAGGAGGAGAAGGGGACAACAGAGGATGAGATGGCTGGCTGGCATCTCCGACTCGATGGACATGAGTTTGGGTAAACTCCGGGAGTTGGTGATGGACAGGGAGGCCTGGTGTGCTGCGATTCATGGGGTCGCAAAGAGTTGGACACGATTGAGCCACTGAACTGAACTGAACTGATCTCAAAACAACAAAAGATAGATTTTAAACTTCTTAAGGTAGGTTTTGAAGAAACAAATTGTTATTCAGAATTACAGCTAATGAGAGATTAAAAAAAATTATTTTGGATGAAAAGGGTATGGCAGGAAGGATTGAAAAAGAGATAAGGCCTCAGAATTCACTTCCTTTCTTCCTCCTGCCCAGTCCAAATAAAGTCTACCTTAATAACAACTTAGCATAACAATAGGGCTTAAAAGAATTCTCTCTGAAATACTTTGTCATTTTAATATTTTCATATATGTAAAATTACTTCATATAATCTAGTATTAAACTAATGAGTGCTACTGTATTGCTAAATTGTGAGTCAAGATGTTCCCCTACATTTCTTAGAATGCAGAACCTTTCAAATATTATATCAATAATATCTAAAGCATACGACAGAGAAACAATATATTCATTTTTATTGTATTCTTAATATTTATAGCTTTTATCATGCATGAGAATCATCTTCAGAATTCTAAACTGCCTTAAGCACAGTTCCTTTCACATGTTTTCATATATACGGAATTCTTGAAAGGATATCAAATATGTTAATATAGCTGAGATCTTAAAAGAACAGAGACTTATTCATTATAAATTTAATTTTCTTTGTTTCATAAAGTACAAATATCCAAAACATTCCTGAAAGTAGATTTCTAATGTATTGTCAAAGTAGATTTAATCTAATTTTAAACATTTATGACATATTCAACACAAAGGAAATAAATTCCAACAAAAATTAAGAATTTCAGTTGGAAAATAAAATTAGTGGCTACCAGATCTCCTGTGTGTATTTGGGGAGAATGGGTGGGCCTTATAATTAGTTTTACTGTAATTGTTGCTTAGATAGTAAAGTAAACTTTATTTATATTGTTTTCAAGTAATTAACATGCTTATCTCTGAATATGAAAATAAGTGTGTTTCAGAAAGAGTAAAGACACTGGGTATTGCTTAAAGTTAGGGTATGGAATTGTTTAAATTACATATATAACTTACATTATTCTTGAAGGCTTTCTTTGAGCTTTTTTAGTCCACATTTATTTCTCCCTCTGTCAGTGCTAATGTATAAATAACTCTTATAGGAACTCATTTAGTATATGAAATCTGTGAGATTATAATCACATGTAGTAACTTTAAAAAATATCACCAACTTTATATTTTCCATTCTCAGAAACTAGTTCTTCTCTGTGGAAATGCTACGCCCTTCATTCTGGTATCTGCACTTTGATAATACAGAAACCATTATACACCATAAGAATGTATATATTTATTTTGTACATTATATAATTAAATATATAATATTTACATATGGCAAAAACTTGTACATAATACAGTTTATTCTCACACACTATTATCTTAAGGAAAAACTTGCTTTTAGTAATATGGATTGATTATTTAGTGTAATCTTTGGTTTGCCATGAATTTTGACATTAAATGAAAATATGGATTAAAAAATTTTAAACACACCGGGGTCTCAAAGAGAATTTTTACTTCATCTTCCTCACGATCAACTCTTAGGGGCACAGAACTCTCAGGCCTCTGAGTGCAGGGCTTCTGTTCAGTAGCAATTGATAGGATGATCTATGGATTTCTGATTCAGTACAAATTTGCTAATAAGAAGGGCAGTGAATTGTGAAAAAAAATGGGTCATGAATACATCTAATTAGGCTGTCATCTCTACTTCTAGAGTTGCAAATACAAAAGAGGTCAAGGTTTAGCACATTATATAAATGCCCACCCAGACACTAGCATGAACTTAAAGAGACTAATTACAAGGGGCTCAATTTGAAGAAAAGCAACATGTAAGGATGGTCCATAAATTAAGAGGACAAAAGTAATAAATGGCATATACTGTAAATCTCAATTTTCTTTCATGTGGCAAAAATATATATGTTTACAGCTCAAAGGAGTGGTTTGTAAAAATCTTGAAACCTCTTAGCTCTATGGAAGTTCTACCTTTTGTCCACTGCCTTTTAAATTAATTCTGTGGGTTAATAGCCAAAAGTATGATGAGCTTTAGTTTTAAAATCAGTCCAGGTATGGTTATGATAAAAAAAAACCTTCATTAATATATCCGGTTATGTGTATCTCATATAATTTAGGAATTATTTCCTATGAATCTGATAGCAAAACTCATAGCCTCTTCCTGGAAGGGACACAATGTTTAATTAAAAATAATATATTCAAAACTCTTCACATCTATTTAGAGATTTTTCCAAGTATATACCAAGATAACTCTTTTGTTTTTGTTCAGTTGCTAAGTCATGTTCAACTTTTGTGACCCCAAGGACTGCAGTACACCAGGCTTCCCTGTCCTTCACTATGTCCCAGAGTTTGCTCAAACTCATGTCCACTGTGTCGATGATACCATCCAACCATCTCATCATCTGTCATACCTTTCTCCTCCTATCTTCAGTCTTTCCCAGCATCAGTGTAAAGGAGTTGGCACAATCAGGTGTCCTAAGTATTTGGAGCTTCAGTTTCAGCATCAGTCCTTCCAGTGGACATTCAGGGTTGATTTCCTTTAGGATTGATTTGTTTGATATTCTTGCTGTCCAAGGGACCCTCAAGAGTCTTCTCTAGCAACATAGCTCAAAATCATCAATTCTTCAGCACTCAGCCTTCTAATATAGTTTGTACTGAAACTTTCTTTGTATGCAAGATTTGTCTACAAATTCAATGCTTTTGATATAGATAGGATTATTCATGTTTCTCTTTTTTTCTTGTTAGACTTTGGTAGTTTGTCTCTTTCAAGGAACTTATTCATTTTGTATAATTCATCAAATTTATTGGTTTAAAAGTGTCTGTAATATTTCCCTAATATATTTAAAAGGAGAAGGTGTGAATACTCCTGGGAGGAGTCTACTGAATCTTGATTCTGAAGCAAGAGAGTTCCAGAAAAACATATACTTCTGCTTTATTGACTATGTCAAAGCCTTTGACTGTGTGGATCGCAATAAACTGTGGAAAATTCTGAAAGACATGGGAATACCAGACCACCTTACCTACCTCCTGAGAAATCTGTATGCAGGTCGAGAAGCAACAGTTAGAACCAGACATGGAACAGCACGCTGGTTCCAAATCAGGAAAGGAGTACCAAGGCTGTATATTGTTACCCTGCTTATTTAACTTATATGCAGAGTACATCATGAGAAATGCTGAACTGGATGAAGCACAAGCTGGAATCAAAATTGCCGGGAGAAATATCAATAACGTCAGATATACAGATGACACCACCCTTATGGCAGAAAGGGAAGAAGAACTAAAGAACTTTTGGTGAAACTGAAAGAGGAGAGTGAAAAAGTTGGCTTAAAACTCAACACTGAGAAAACTAAGAACATGGAATCCAATGCCATCACTTCATGGCAAATAGATGGGGAAACAGTGAAAACAGTGAGAGACTTTATTTTTGGGGGCTCTGAAATCACTGCACATTGTGACTGTAGCCATGAAACTAAAAGACATTTGCTTCTTGAAAGAAAAGCTATGACCAAACTAGACAGCATATTAAAAAGCAGAGACGTTACTCTGCCAACAAAGGTCCATCTAGTCAAGGCTATGGTTTTTCCAGTGGTCATGTATGGATGTGAGAGTTGGACTATAAAGAAAGCTGAGTGTGGAAGAATTGATGTGTTTGAACTGTGGTGTTGGGGAAGACTCTTGAGAGTCCGTCCATTGGACTGCAAGGAGATCTAACCAGTCAATCCTAGAGGAAATCAGTTCTGAATATTCACTGGAAGGAATGATGCTGAAGCTGAAACTCCAACACTTAGGCCACCTGATGCAAGGAACTGACTCATTTGAAAAGACCCTGATGCTGGGGAAAATTGAAGGCAGGAGGAGCAGGGGACGATGGAGGATGAGATGATTGGATGGCGTCACTGGCTCAATAGACATGAATTTGAGTAAGCTCCAGGAGTTGGTGATGGACAGGGAGGCCTGGAGTGCTGCAGTCCATGGGGTCGCAAAGAGGCGGACATGAATGATCAACTGAACTGAACTGAATATATTTAAAAACTCTATGGTAAGTTGATGACTTATGTCCTTTATTTTTTTTTCTTAATGTGTTTAACTGATTTATCAAGTTAATAAAATTTTGGTTTTATATTTTATTAGTCAGCCAGTGACCTGTCAGAAAATTTTCTTAAATGTGTTGACACAGTATATATTCCAGGCATGGGATCTGTTGTGAATGGACACCTTCAAATTTAAAAAGTTTTCAAATAAGTCTTAGCTTTCACTTTCTGCTTTTGGAGGTCCTAATTGTCAGCTAAACGTGAGGGTTTTGAGCCCTCTCTTTCCCATGTCTTTCCTGGGCATACACACAGCCCTGTGTATGAATGCATCTTTCATACTTTCAATAATATGTTGAAGCTTTTCAAAATCTGCTATTTGCAATCTAGTTCACTAGGTATTTCCTCCTAATTTTGAGCAGGCTCTTATTTGCTCCAACTGAAATGGTAGCCTTAGGCAGCTGTGCTGTTATTGATCGAAGTAGATTGCTGTTGTTTTGAAAACACCATGGGAATGAGATTATTCCAGGAGTCCTTGAAAAGCAATTAGTTGTTCTCTGGGTATAGGAATATTAGCGTAGCTTCAAAAGAGGTCAGCCATCACCATTGGCTATAAGCCTGTTGCCTTTTCATGGCTACTACTTCATGGAGCTGAAGATATAGAGGAGAGGTGTACTTCTAAGTTAAAATAAACCTAAAGTTCTCACAGAGTTTGCTAGTTTTCTTAGTAGTTTCCTTACTTTTAGCTTGTTCTGTGCTAAGCCTTCAAGAATAATGTAAATTATACATGCAATTTAAACAATTCCATACCCTAATTTTAAGTAATATCCAATGTCTTTACTCTTTCTTAAATGCATTAATTTCCAGATGCTAAAATAGCTCATTTTGATAACTTTGCTGATAACTTTATTGTTTTTACCAGGGAGCCAACTTATAAGGTTCTGTGAGCCCCACCTCTACAATCCCATGTTTATTGACATTTCTATTGTATGTTTTTTCTTTCTTTCTATATATGATCAAATAATCTCTCTCTCTCTCTCTCTTTTTTTCCCCTTTATTTGGGGCTTGAGACTGTGTTAAGTGTTTTTGTTGTTTAGTCACTACATTGTTTCTGATTCTTTTGCAACCCCAAGGACTGGAGCCAGTCAGTCTCCTTTGTCCATGGGATTTTCCAGGCAGGAATATTGGAGTGGGTTGCTGTTTCTTACTACAACCCAGTATTGACCCCGTGTCTCCTGTGTCTCCTGTTTTGGTCATTGGAACCTTTATACAATAGTTTAAAAGGTAAGTTTCATATTATTGATAATTTTGTACAGTTTAATCCTGGTTTGTAAAAGAGATGTACGTTACTGGTGCTCGTCATTAAGATATTGATTATTCAGAAAGTTTCTTCACAATTTGCATTTGTGTATGTGTAATGTGTGTGAAAATTTATTAAAAAAAAACATCCAATGGCAAGCAAGGATGGATAATGATAACAATAATAATATTCACCATTAATTTCCAATGTTTGTCATGTGATGAGTACTTCAACCTTTCTAATACCCCAAAGAGTTAAGTACAGTTGGTGTACCACTGAACAGCTAAATAAATTTACTTCTAAAGAGGTTATATGACTTAAATGGCCAGGAGCATTTGAGTAAGAAACATATCTCAGGGAGTATTGTTAGATTAAACTTAAACTGAATTTAATGAAAACAATGTTAAACAAACAGAGGAAAAGGGTAGGAAGGTATGCTAGTTCAAAGATAGGAAATCCAAATGAAGTCATTTTTTTGCCTAAAAAAAAGAAAAAAAATATATGAGATCAATAAATAAGAAAAAATAGCAGAACTGAGTAAGCATGTTAAGAAAAGAGGTTTTAGGTAAGTCATCCCTGACAAACATGTGATAAGATGCTGACAGAATAGGCAGCATTTGAAAAGAGAAGCAAAGATTCAGAATTAGCTTATCCATGTGAAGTTGGAAATTTAGAAATGTAGATCACATCATAAGTTTGCTACTTGGAATGTTATAGATTCTTAATTCTAATTGCAAAACCATGGATTAAATGCAATTTCAATTTCAGTTTTAATTAATTTTAATTATCTTCAACTTCACCCACTTTGTTTTATACTATTAATTATAATATCATAAAAGCAAACAAGGCTAATCAATGACCTATAATTCATAACACAAAAAATCACTTGCTAGCTAGATAAGCTAGTAAGTAGTGATCACTTAAGAATACAATTAAATATTAATTTAAAATTATTCTCAAATCAAATGCCATATACATGAGAAAATCTATAATAAGTAATTTAAACAATTAATTATGGGACTGAAAATAAGCTCAGTGTTTAACTGAAAGTATCTCTATTTTATTAATACTTCATATAGATTTTACTTTGGTCAAGACACATAAAATATCCTAATCAAAACTTGAATGACCATATTATTTGCGTATGTCAGCTAAATGTGCATTTTTAAAAGTGAGAGATAAAAATGATTAGTACATTTTAAAAATAATTTCTAATATATGAACACACTGGAGAAAATAGTTATCAGATACCATTGTACTAAATATTTGGGGTAATTATAATCAATTTTAACTGTATTTTGAACACATCACAAAATCATTGTTTTGCTTGTATCAAAGATCAAAAAATTTCTAAACAAAATAATAAACAACTTATTAACTAAAATGGAAAATTCTGTGACTTAATTGATGGAAAAGTAAGACATATTGTTTTCTCTTTGAATGCTTAACAGATTGTCACCATAGTAACTAATTGATACATCAGGAGAAAATCATTGAAATATATGTTCTTACAGGTGAGTTCTAATCTCACACCTTTCAGCTGCCTTCACACTTATGGGAACTAAAACACATATTAGTGAAAAAAAAGGAAGTTTCACTTGAAAAGCATTGCCTTCCAAGTAGCATTGACTTGCTAAATTTGCATAAAGCCAAAGTGGTAAATATGCATTTAGCCTTTAATCTCTAATATCAGTTCCTGCCTATTTAATTTCAATGGACAATATTCCCTAGTTAGTACATTTTATCTTATGTGAAGGTAGTTATTTCTAACTGCTTATATGAAAGTTCTTATATGAAAATCTTCCTTTCTAACACATAGAGGTTTATCTGGTGTTTGTGCTTGTGTATAGGTGTGCATGTGTTTGTAGGTTTCTAGAAGTAAGTCCTAAAGACTGTCAATTGAGACATCATCATAACTGATGGACAAAAAATATTTCAATAAAGAACACTTTGTAATTTCCTCTCTAATACTATTAATTGTTGTCATTTTTACTTATACTTAAGGCAGCAAATTAGACATTGTATCCACATTTCCTGAATGAGAATAATGCTGTTCAGAAACATTAAGTAACTTGACAACTACTTATATCTAATAATCAGAGGGACTGGAATGCCAAACCATGTCTGTCTATCAAGCTAAAGTCTTTCCACTGCAATGTAATGTTAGTTTCTTATTACACATAGAAGCCATTGGGTAAGTTGGCAGTGTATCTGGCAGAGAAGCTATGGTTGAGGTGATTGTTGTTGTTCAGTTGCTCAGTCATGTCCAACTCTGTGACCCCATGGACTGCAGGAAACCAGGTTTTCCTGTCCTTCACCATCTCCTGGAGCTTGCTCAAACTCATGTCCATTGAGTCTGTGATGCCATCCAACCATCTCATCGTCTGTCATCTCCTTCTCCTCCTGTCTTCAAATTTTCCAGCATCAAGATCTTTTCTAATGAGTCAGTTCTTTGCATCAGGTGGCCAAAGTATTGGAGTTTCAGTTCAGCATCAGTCCTTTCAATGAATATTCAGGATTGATTTCCTTTAGTATTGACTGGTTTGGTTTCCTTGCTGTCCAAGACACTCTCAAGAGTCCCTTGGTTGATGGTAATTTTACTCTAAAATCCATAATCTTCTTCCATATGGAAACATTTAATTGGCCAAAAAGTTCATTTGGATGTTCATAACATACATAAGATGTCATGGAAAGACTTGAACAAGCTTTTTGGTCAACCACCTTCCCCCAAATTTAGCTAGGGACTTGACTGGTCCTTACTATTTGTCAGCTTTTCTTATATCTATGAGTTGTAGCATGGTTAAATTCAGAGCAATGACAAATGAGCAGAAATGATCTATATAACTTTTGAGTCTTCTCAAAAAAGATGATACTTTCCCAAGGCCTTCTATATTTTGTTCTCTTTGTGGGTTCATATAGATGCAAAGGGAAACTAGTTTCAACCATGAAGGATTACAACCAAAAGAATACTGGTTTCACAGGATGTCAGGAATTCAGATGCCCAAATAACCTTGTAGTTGAAACAACCTTGGCAGTATTGGATTTTTCATGATTGGACTCCCCAGAGGGAAAGAGAAAAATAAACTTCTTTTTTAGTTACTATATTTGCAGTACACTTTATTAAAAGAGCTTGAGTTTTACCCTAAATAATCTAGACTCTCATTAAAAACCTATTCCAGTTTGGTGTTTCCTAGTTATCTGATACCTAGAACAATTTTATTCACATGATACATTTTAAAGAATCCATTACTGATTTAAATTAACCTTATACATTTTTAATAATAGAAATAAAAATTCATAATAATACAAATAAAAATTCTTAATAACAAATAAAATTTATAATCCTGTTATTCTCATAATAATCAAATACAAAGGATAAGAGAGGTAACTGAAGTTAAAAACAAGTTCAGAGTTCCATAGCAACCAAAGCTAAAAGTGAAGCAATATGGATTCCTTAGCTTTTGTTGTTCAGTAAAAACAAACAAACAAAAAAAACATAGCAGTTCATCAGCAATAACCATCTTTTTCTTAGCTTAGAACTCTGAGAAAATTTTATTTCACTGAGTTTTACGCTAGAAATAGTTAACAGTATAATTGATTATTCCATGCATAGCATTTTAACAAAATGCAGGGGTACTGAATGGATGGCCATTTCTTATTTTGACTCTGGAGGGTAAATTGTTAGGATGAACTTGGGTAACTGGCCAGTTTACGGTGCCCTTTCAATATATGTATCCTATAGAGGGTGAACTTTTTACAAGTTTGCAGTCTTATTAAAGCCAAATTAATTGATTACCTTTGGGTAATTAATATATTGCTTTTTTGCATATGAAAATTGATTTGTATTTATATTTTATCTTCTTAAAATCAGCATTTTATATAGATTCAAATAACACTGAAAAACAGATGACATTATCTTAGAGTTTAAATGTAACATATACTTTGAAGAAATTGAGAGATAACAAAGTAGTTTCTTCTGTATAGATTATTTGTAGATTATTTGATATTAAAATGAACAATTGCAAACTTAAAAACATTAGTAAATATGAACTTCATGAAGATTTATGTAGGCAGTTAACATGAAAGCTGGTGGTAATTAGAATTTAAAATAAAATTTATTATCCTCACTAAGGAAAAATTCACTTGATTTGGGTAATTCAGCCAAATTGCTGTTATTATTTTTAATCTTTGTTTCTTCTAGAATAATTTTGTTTTACTTTAAAATCTGACAATAATGATAGAAGAAAAGTGATTTAGAATGATAATGACCTACCATCTTTGGAGCACTGATTCTTAGAATGTCCACAAATTAGTGTCTGTGATCAAGTTCTAAAGACTATGGATAAATGTCTTTGGAGAAATGTCTTCAGATTATGAGACTGACATGCTGCCTACTGCGCTAAGGACATTTCTCCAAAGAAGACATACAGATGGCTAACAAACACATGAAAAGATGCTCAACATCACTCATTATCAGAGAAATGCAAATCAAAACCACAATGAGGTACCATTACACGCCAGTCAGAATGGCTGCTATCCAAAGTCTACAAGCAATAAATGCTGGATAGGGTGTGGAGAAAAGGGAACCCTCTTACACTGTTGGTGGGAATGCAAACTAGTACAGCCACTATGGAAAACAGTGTAGAGATTTCTTAAAAAACTGGAAATAGAACTGCCATATGACCCAGCAATCCCACTTCTGGGCATACACACTGAGGAAACCAGATCTGAAAGAGACACGTGCACCCCAATGTTCATCGCAGCACTGTTTATAATAGCCAGGACATGGAAGCAACCTAGATGCCCATCAGCAGATGAATGAATAAGGAAGCTGTGGTACATATACACCATGGGATATTACTCAGCCATTAAAAAGAATTCATTTAAATGATAGATAATAAAATAAATACAAATATAACAAAAAAAAAAAAAGAATTCATTTGAATCAGTTCTAATGAGATGGATGAAACTGGAGCCCATTATACAGAGTGAAGTAAGCCAGAAAGATAAAGACCAATACAGTATACTAACGCATATATATGGAATTTAGAAAGATGGTAATGATAACCCTTTATGCAAAACAGAATAAGAGACACAGATGTACAGAACAGACTTTTGAACTCTGTGGGAGAAGGCGAGGGTGGGCTGTTTCAAGAGAACAGCATCAAAACATGTATATTATCTAGGGTGAAACAGATCACCAGCCCAGTCTGGATGCATGAGACAAGTGCTCGGGCCTGGTGCACTGGGAAGACCCAGAGGGATCGAGTAGAGAGGGAGGTGGGAAAGGGGGATCGGGATGGGGAATACATGTAAATCCATGGTTGATTCATGTCAATGTATGACAAAAACCACTACAATGTTGTAAAGTAATTAGCCTCCAACTAATAAAAACAAATGAAAAAATAAATAAACAAAAAAGAAATAAAGACTATGGATATTTAGGTAACTTTTATATATGTAGGTACAAATTGCTAAATTTAGTAAGACCCTTTGTCATCCAGTGCATCCTCACATCTCTTGCCATGCTGAAGGATGTGTTTGACTATAAGCATCTCTTTTCTTCTGAAGCTCATCATTTATCCCCCACATAAGCTAAAAGTACCTTTTTGATTTGCGTTCTTATAGTTTAGCTCATAGAATCTTGGGTTTCCCTGGTGGCTTAGAGGGTAAAGAATCTGCCTGCAGTGCAGAATACTGGAGTTCAATTACTGGGTCGGGAAGATTCACTGGAGAAGGGATAGGTTACCCACTCCAGTATTCTTTGGCTTCCCTATTACAAATTATAAGCAAACTTGTTCTTATTCTAGGTTCTCTCAGGTTAAAAATGTAAATGTATTCTACTATTTTTCTTTCATTTTATCTCATTTCTTTGAATTTTGATCTTTGTTAATTTCTCATCCTAAATATTTTGTATCTTTATTTATATATTTATTTTCTTTGGAGAATATGAACTGTATCACGCATTCTTCTCAATAGTAAGTTAATATTTTGTCTGGAACCTTGATCTTTTTTCATGAAATATTCCACTGACTTTTTAATTATAGCAGCATAATATCACTGAAGATGACTAGCGTGACTTTCAGATCTCTTTTATCTCACTATCTGGGTTCTAACAGATAGTGTAAAGTTGATCAGCCTATATATAAAGTTTGAATTACTTTTTATCTGAATGCATTCCCTTGCTTTCACTTAAATAGAAGCTCATTTGCCAATGTATATCTATTTTTATTCTTTCATTCCTCCTGGGCAACCTACACCTTACCAGTTTTGAGGAATAAATGGTTGATTTTCTGTTCTCCCCTCCATAATTTACTCCCTAGAGGACTGTTGTCATTGTCACAGAAATAATCAGTTTTCAGAGTCTATTTAAGGGTTTCATAAGTGCAGGTGAAGAACTGGCCTGCCTTTTCTATTTTTATGAATGACGGTGCACTCAAACACTGGCTAGAACACCTAAATAAGATATAGTTTACCCATCAGTCTCCCAAATCCTGTCCCCTTTCTCAAGTGTTCACTATATGTATATTAAAGTTTAAATAATTGTCACAAATATGGAGAACACAGAGGTTCTTACTATTGATTTGTTCAAATCAGTCACTTTTGTCAAATTACTACACATCAGTATAATTTAGAATTCATTATGAATTCCATGCAGCTATGTTACTCTATGTTAGCAGCCTATGTTACCCTGAGTACATATTTCCATGATATACATTCTACCTTTCAGTATGCAAAGCATGTAAGTGCACATACAGTCTGCAGGGGCTCTCCATGGTGACACAGGTATTTTTCAGCATTAGAAATGTAAGGAATACAATGTGTTCTTATCACCTCAAATATTTATCCTGACAAATAGTAAAAAGTAAAATCAATTAAGTATACTAGCCTATCTTACTGGAAATCTACTCCATGAAACATTAGTAATTAAGCTGTTAATAGCCTCTATCTTAAAAAAATTATTAATCAAAGTTTCCTATTCATGTAATTTAAAAAGAGATTTTATACTCCTCTATCTTTCTTGCAGATTGAGGCTGTTTGTTAATATAGGAAAATTCTCTTTAGTCTGAAATGATTTCTCAAAATCTTTAATTAGACTTAAAATATTATTAATAAAATATTATTAAAACCTGTTTGCCACATAATACCTAGTTACTCATGATAGCAGAATCTTGAGAAATGGCCTGAGAAATGTTACAATTAATAGTGCTCATTAAAAAAGAAAAAATCATTACACAGCTAAGCTCAATATCTTTCATGATACTCACAGGTATATGATAGTGATCAAGGAATATTTTTGAGTGGCCAATGAATGTTTGGCATTTTATAGATCTATATCTACCTGTTTATCTCTATATTTTATTATTTTTACAATTTATTAGGCACACCAAACCATATATCACATATGCAGAATGAAAAACTGAGTTAATTGTTTTCATGATTAAAGTATCTCATGAGATATCCATGAGTAACAATTTTAGTGTGCACCTTCTCTTAGTTTGCATTATGTTGAAATTTTTCTTAATTCACCATTTCACTTTGAATATATGGACTCTGTTTAAGCATATAATATGTTGTATTTGTTATACTTATTATTTGTTATTAAATACTATTTAAGTGCCAGGTTTCATACATAATATAATGGACAGTGCACACGCCTGATTACCCTATCTTAGTGAATTTCTTAAAGTTTAGGATGTATGTATGCTACAATTTGCATTTTGGTTTCAGCAAAGGAGAAAAGGCAAAAGACGTAGTTTAATACAACATTTAACAAGACTATGGTTTATTACAGAAGCAGAGGAACTGATCTCTGATTCTAAATTTTCTGAGAAATACTAAATGTAAGAGAAGAACATTAATATTAAGGCCATTTATACAATTTTCAAACAGCTACAAAAGGTCTAAATGCCTTTTTCTTTCTTTGCTGAAGGAGTGGGATAGTAGATTGGTGACCTTCATTATTAACAACACAGAGATTCCTTCTTCTAGACCCTACTGAATATACCCAAAAGTCATGAACTTATAGTAACCACGTCGAAACCTTTTGTAAGGAAATTAATCACGGTTTAAAAATAGTGAAGTTATTACAAAATATTTTATTTCAAGATAGTTCTTAATGTAGAAGACAATTTTAGAAATAGAATTAAATGAAGTGAAAATCATTCAAAATGCTTTTTTCTTTTTCTATGTTTTTAAAGTAACTTTCTTAGAACTTTATATATATAACAGGACTTCCCAGGTGATGCTAGTGGTAAAGAATCTGCCTGCCAAAGCAGATTACACAAGAGATGGGGTTCAATCCATGAGTAGGGAAGATCCCCTGAGTAGGAAATGACAACCTGATCCAGTATTCTTCCATGGTAAAATTCCAGGGACAGAAGAGCCTTGTGGGCTATAGTCCATAGGGTTGCAAACAGTGGCTCATGACTGAGTGACTGAACACACACATACGATAATATTTATTGACATATTTATGTATATTGATGTGAAAAGTTATATTTTAGAAGTATCTTAAAGCAGTGCTAAATTGCTTCAATTGTGTCTGACTCTGCGATCCTATGGATTGAAGCCCTCCAGGCTCTTCTGTCCATGGGATTTTCCAGGAAAGAATATTGGAGTGGGTTGCCATTTTCTTCTCCAATCTTTAAGCATTGGAATAGATCAACTTAAAGTAGGAAATATACTCAAGAGATTTAAAGCCGTCTTTTCTTTAACAACAGCAATATATGTAAACTATTTTATAAGCACATTTTGGTCATTCTCAACTTTCAGTGAATTGTTTTGATGGGACATTTAAGTCAATTTAATTGAATTTTAGATGTAGCATTTTGACTCATATAACCAAGGCACATATTCATAGAATGATGTAATTGTCTGGAAGTATTCCTTTGATTAAGAATTTAGGCTCTGGCAGGCCATATTAATGAGATATACTTAAGCATGATTGATTCATCCACTGATTATGCTTGTCCTCAGGTTCAGTGTGTGTGTGTACACTTATGTGTACCTTGTGTCCAATGCAAAAATATCTAATTTTTAATATTAATAGAATGTACAGCTAATTTAGTAAACCTTGTGTCTTCCCAAGTGATGCTAGTGATAAAGTACTCATCTGCTAATACAGGAGACTTAAAAGACATGGGTTAGATCCCTGGATTGGAAAGATCCCCTGGACTCCTGGAAAGAATACTGGACTCCAGTATTCCTGCCTGGAAAATCCCATAGACAGAGGAGCCTGGTGGGCTATGGTCCATAGCATCCCAGAAGCGGAAACGACTGAAATATGACTTCATATGTACATATGTGTTTCCATAATTTATAGACCAAAGGGAATATTCTATTGTTAGTTTTAAAACATCCTCTAAAGAAGATTGTCATTTAACCCGGGACTCAATTTAACTATGGTACATTTGTCAATTAAGGATGTAAAGCAAAAAATATGTTACCATATTCAGTAAAATTTTAAAGGATTTTTGAGAGAGAAGTCAATTTGTACCAAGACAGTTCACAAAATATACAAAGAAGTTATCTGGAAAATTTAACCTCTTTTTTTGTTCTTTTGTTTTTTTTTTAAAGAAAGCAACTGATCTGTGTTCTGAGAGTTTGGGGAGCAAAATTAGCAGCCTGGTGATAGTGTTATGCATTTGAGTGAAGGAAATGCAATCAGAATATTTCCACAAATCAAATGCTAGGTTAAAGTTAAGTTGTTAAATATCATGTATTTCTAATCATAAGCCTCATTTTTCTTTGTGGTACTCTCAAAGGGAAACTTTTCTGGTGATTTTGAGCCATTGATTCAACTGTCCTCTCCACCTAAATGATCTACATGGACCATTCTCCTTAGAGAGTGATGATCCAAAACTGCGCTCCCTAAATTTATCCTGTCCCTACCAAAAGAACACATCTGTTCATCTCCAGTTCTCCTATGGTCCAAGTACCTTCATCTCCCAAGGCATACTAATAGCTCAGTGCATTAAGCCCAATAGCATAGTTTTGTTAAACAGTAATAATATAATAAATAATAGTCTTATAGAAACACACTACTTTAAATCAAAATAATTAAGAGAGATATGAACATTGTTGGCAATTTGAGAATTAGTGGGAATAAAGGGGCCCTTTAAAGTCATTGTCTAGGTTCCAAACCTACCCTTGAATACTCAGGTTAATGACTTTCTTGTAATTTTTATTACTATTAATTTTTAATAATACTGTAATCTATAGTCATCAACCATTAAGACAGCACTCTTCTGAATGTTTAAGTGGATAGTTTTTGAAAGCACTTTTTAAAGAATTTTGTTAAATTAATTTAGATTTATCTTTGAGACTCTTAAACTCCAGATACCTACAGCAATTCTCAATTCTCAACAGTATTTAATACAATTGTTAATTCTTATTTCATAGTTTATAAGATTGTATAGAAGTTATTTTTTATTAATGTACAGAATAATGAGGTTATATTAATAACTCAAATGTCAAATTCTCAGAATTGTGAAAAATATCAAAATGTGTATTGATATTGTCATTGTCAGTGTTTTACTTCTGAATTTGGGTGAGTGTTTTTTTTCTAGTAACATTGTAACAACTTTGCCAAATCTCTTAATGTCTTTTATTCCCAGGGGGTGGGATCCACAAGACTATATTCACCACATTTTGGCAGCACATTCAGGAAAAAAAATGTAATTACTTTCAAAGCTAATTTATTTTTGTTTTACAACTAAGAAAATTAAAATAATATTTCATTTAGGATGTACTCTAGAGACAGAGAAAAATGTTCTTAGTTTATCATAACTATTCTGCAGAAATTTTAGTTTTCCTGAAGAAATCCAGTGAGAAGAAGTACTTTGTTTAAAATGGCTGAATAGATGACTCACACTTCTCAGGAGGTTGTCCCAAGATGCAGATGTTTTCCAACTTCATCCACTCTTCAAGTGCTATCATTAACACTTTTGCTAATCATGTGCTGTAAATTACAAGCATGTTCCATCTAGTTCATTTTTTTGAATAGATATTTTAATTTAAGGAAGTGATTTTCACATGATTTTTAATTTTACTTCAGCTCCCTGGGACCACACTCCATTGTCTGTGTGTGACTATTTTCCCTGAAAATAAATGAAACATAGCTGTGAATATCAATAAATAAGTAGGATACAGTAAATGGTGATAGATGAATAGATATATAAATTATTTGTTAAAATATTTTAAAGCATTATTAGAAAAACATTAGTCACCATCCTAATTATTTTCTGTGCTCAGTCACTCAGTCACGTCCAACTCTGTGACTGTATGAACTATATAGCCTGCCAGGCTCCTCTGTCCATGGAGTTTTCCAGAATATCAGAGTGGTTTGCTATACTTTCTACCCCAGGTTATTTGACCACCTCGGTTTTTATTATGATCTTGAAGTTTGACAGTCTCACTGAGTGCAAAGCATATTTGTACAATAAATACATATGGTTGTTTCCATCAGTTAACAAAATTCTCCAGCATGCACATGGTTACTTTTGCATTAGGACAGCATTACTCACCTGCACACGTTCATTTGATTTAGAATATTTCTGAGAGCTTCTTAATAAGACGTGTATATATTCATGTCAGTTCCTCTAGATTCTGCCTAAGGGCAAAGAACTGAAAAGTTAATTTATTCTCCGTAAAAAGAAGAAAAGGATAACTATAATCAGGCAGGGAACTAATTGGTACTCCCAAATGGCAATGTAGCACAAGCTTTATATTTCAACTTTATCAAGAAGTCTTGATTATCAAATAGAGCACAAATAAATTATAATTTTAAATCATAGGCATATAATTATAATTTTGAAAAAATGCATATTTTTACATTTAAATTTTATTTTCCTGAAATTGGAGTGATGGGGAAAGTCAAACTGAAAGATATACTTAAAATAATAAATCTTTTAAGTTCTCAGAACAATTGAACAAAGATCATACTACATAGAGTCTTAAAAGGAGTGGTGTTGACAAACGAATGACTTATAACTACCCTATGAAATTCTATTAGTAAATTCTGGAGAAGACAATTAGTAGTTTACTTTATAAGTCTCTATACTTATATATCACTGTTGATCTTTTATAAAATAAAGTACAGGAGTCTAATCTTGATGGATGAACACACTTTAATTCAGTATTATCTGATATCTCCTGATTCTGCCACTTAGTTTCTGTAGGTATGTGGAATTTTATAATAATATTATTCTTTGCTTATGAAATTCTGGCATACCTTTGCAACTTCTTGACCTAAATAAGTAAGATATTAGTAATAATTGGATCTACTTAATTTGACTATAATTTCAAACCAAGTCTTAGATTGCTTGTATTTAAAGTTAGAAAAGTGATTGTTATCTTAAAATGTCCCTTTGTTGTGTTGTCTTAAAACATTTCATGTGGAACCAAGATGTATTTATACTGCATTTCTAGGCTGTCATTTTCTTATGTTTTTCACTGATCTTTCTCTGTTAATCTTCAAAAATTATTCATTAGGAAAAGCATGGTTAATTGTGTAACTGGGAGTCTAGAATTGATGAGTGATAGCAATGGTAGAGAAGTAGGAAAAATAGTTTATTATTTCTGTACTGCAAAAGCTACAGTATTTTATAAATTCAAATCATATTAATAATAATTGAGTTAAACAGGCTACTTTTTTCTGATATTTTATATTTTCCTATTAACTGAAATAACTAAAGAATATATGTAACAGTAATTTGTTTCTGACATAGAATAGAAGTTGGTTATTCAATTTTTTCATGGCTTTAAATTTGTTTCATTTAAATATTTCTTTTGTAATTACTTCACCACAGTTGATAATTAAGATTAGAAAACAACTTTGAGGACTTATTTCTGATCTCAGTTCTTTTATATTTGATTAAAATGATGCAAAATCCTGTCTTATAGTCAATTATGCAAGTTAAAGTGATTATATTGCATTTTATATAAGTAGATTAAAAAGTCAAGATAATGCTAGGGTTAATAATAACCTGTTGAGGATAAAAATTCAAATTATGAAAATCAGTTGCATCTGTATGCAGTAAGAGCAAACTACCAGGAAAAGAAATAAAAAACAATAGCCTATCCAAAAACAAAACAAACAAAAAAACCCTTAGGAATTACTTTAACCAATCGGGTGTAAGAAACTGAAGAAAACACAAATAAATGGAAACAGATCACATGCCCATGGGTGTAAGTAGTAATACTGTTAAAATATGCATACTACTCAAAGACATTAGTAGATTCAATGCAATTCCTACCAAAATCCTAATGATATTTTTAAAATAAATATCAATGTGTATATGTTAATATCAAAATCCTACTTTATCTTTCCCATTCCCCCCCTGGCCATCTCTTTTGGTAACCAGAAGTTTGTTTTCTATGTCTGTGAGTCTATTTCTGGTTTGGAAATAAATTCATTTGTATCATTTATTTTTTAGATTCCACATATAAATGATATCATATAATATTGGTTTTTCTCTGTCTGATTTACTTCATTTAGTATAGTGATCTATAGGTGCATTAATGTTGCTGCAAATAACACAACTTCTTTCTTTTTATGACTAATATTCCATTGTGTGTATGTATGTATCTATCTATATCTATCTATCTATCTATATACACATACACACCAAATCTTCTTTATCCATTCCTCTGTGATGGACATTTAGGTTACTTCTATGTCTTGTGAATAGTGCTGATATGAATATTAATTTTAGAATAAAGCATACTAAGAAAGGATGGAGGTGTTCAGTTCAGTTCTGTCGCTCAGGTGTGTCCTACTCTTTGTGACCCCATGGACTGCAGCACACCAGCCTTCCCTGTCCATCACCAACTCCCAGAGCTTGCTCTAACTCAGGTCCATCAACTCAGTGATGCCACCCAATCATCTCATCCTCTGTCGTCCCCATCTCCTCCTGCATTCAGTCTATCCCAGCATTAGGGTCTTTTCAAATGAGTCAGCTCTTTACATCAGGTGGCCAAAGTATTGGAGTTTCAGCTTCAATATCAGTCCTTCCAAATGAATATTCAGGGCTGATTTCCTCTAGGATTGACTGGTTGGATCTCCTTGCAGACTAAGGGACTCTCAAGAACCTTCTCCAACACCACAGTTCAAAAGCATTAATTCTTCAATGTTTAGCTTTCTTTATGGTCCAACTCTCATATCCATACATGACCACTGGAGAAACCATAGCCTTGACTAGACAGACCTTTGTTGGCAAAGTAATATCTCTGCTTTTTAATATGCTGCCTAGGTTGGTCATAACTCTCCTTCCAAGGAGTAAGCGTCTTTTAATTTCAAGGCTGCAATCACAATCTGCAGTGATTTTGGAGCCCCCCAAAATAAAGTCAGCCACTGTTTCCACTGTTTCCCCATCTAACTGCCATGAAGTGATGGGACCGGATACTATGATCTTAGTTTTCTGAATGTTGAGCTTTAAGCCAACATTTTCACTCTCCTCTTTCACTTTCATCAAGAGGCTCTTTACTTCTTCACTTTCTGCCATAAGGGTGATGTTATCTGCATATCTGAGGTTATTGATATTTCTCCTGGCGATCTTGATTCCAGCTTGTGCTTCATCCAGCCCAGCGTTTCTCATGATGTACTCCGCATATAAGTTAAATAAGGAGGGTGACAATATACAGCCTTGACATACTCCTTTTCCTATTTGGAACCAGTCTGTTGTTTCATGTCCAGTTCTAACTGTTGCTTCCTGACCTACATATAGGTTTCTCAAGAGGCAGGTCAGGTGGTCTGGTATTCCCATCTCTTTCAGAATTTTCCACAGTTTATTGTGATCCACACAGTCAAAGGCTTTGGCATAGTCAATAAAGTACTACTAATAAATATTGCTAATATGGCCTGATGTCTTTATCATCCCTGTCAAAATATCAAAATTTCTCTCTCTACATCTCTTCCTGAATGTCTCATGTAACTGCTATTGTGGTGGCCATGGTCCTTGGGATTTAGATGTTCAGTTTGAAAGAAATCTGAAAATGTTACAACGTAATGTTAAAATATGGCAGTTTAAGATGACCTCTCAGTGAAATTTTTACTTAATACAGAGTCAAAATCTAAACCATAAGTACTAAATACTGAAGGTGAGATTTTTGACATCATTGTAAACTGGATGGATAAGATATTTTAAGCACTAGGAACTACAAAGAAAACTATTTGTTCCCTCTGCCCAAGGAAAAAAGCAAGTTTAAAGTTTTAGTATACATCTTAGATGAGATTTAAACAGATTCCTGGAGTCTTAGAGTTAAAAAAAATCTCCAGAGATGATATAATCCTACACATTTACTATAGAGATAAAAATCTGACAAGCAGAGAGGATATTAACAAAGTCACATATGGATTCTGAATTCTGGCTTGGTACTTTCTCTTTCTATGGTACTCCTGTGTTTGGAGTAATATAAATAGACTTGGACTGGGATCGTATGGCAAGAGGTTATATTCTTTAGACACCTTCATGGCGACCTAACTCCTAATGTTCTTCATATATGTGTGTTTGTGAAGTTACTATCCATATGTTCTGCACTCAGCAGTAGCACGTAGCTTAAATATAAATTGCTTGTAATTGTATCAGCATTATCATTTGTTTACATTTTAAGATGAATAGTGATTTTATTTTTATTTTTTAGATATCCAAGTCAACTCTTCACATTTGAATATCTGCCAATATGTCTGTTTTATTTGGTAAAACATACAAAAGTCTTCTTAGTTTCCAGATGATTTTGTTTATAGTTTATTTTGAAGCCTAAATTATTATATATCAGTTTTAGGTATGCAGCATAGTGATTCAAAATTTTTAAACTATTCTCTATTTATTGTTATTATAAAACATTGACTATATTCTCTGTGCTAAACAATATATCCTTGTAGCTCATTTGTTTTTTAAATTGCAGTTTGTACGGGGTCCTCCTCCTTCCTTCTCTCAACTGGTAATCACTAGTTTGTTCTCTATATCTGTTACTATTATTTTTTGTATTCAATAGTTTATCTGAGTTTTTAGATTCCACACATTATAACTTATACTGTATAACTTTTAGCTTACTAGGTCCCTTTTTTGCATTCATTTTCTTTGCCATAGGAAACAGATTCCCCCAAATATTGTTGTTTTATATCAAAGAATGTTCTGCCTATGTTTTCTTCCAATGGCTTTATGGTATTTAATCCACTTTGAGTTTATTTTGGTATTTGGTGAGATAAAATGTTCTAATTTCATTATTTTACATGTAGCTGTCCAATTGTCCTGCTACCACTTTTTGAAGAGACTGCCTTTTTCTTTCCCATTGTATTTTCTAGCTCCCCTGGTCATATATTAGTTGGTCATAAATGTATGGGTTTATCTCTGAGCTCTATATTCTTTTCCATTGTTCTATGTGCTTATTTTTGTTCCATTGCCATACTATTTTGATGACTGCAGCCATATAGTGTAGCCTGAAAATAGGGAGCATGATACTTCCAGCTCTGTTCTTCTTAAGATTATTTTGGCTATTTGGGGTCTTTTGCATTCCCATGGGCTTCCCTGGTGGCTCAGATGATAAAGAATTAGCCTGAAATCCAGGAGACCCAAGTTCATCCCTGGGTTGGAAAGATCCCCTGGAGAAGGGAATAGCTACCCATTCCAGGATTCCAGTAACCTTACCTGGAAAATCCCATGGACATGGGGGCCTGCTGGGCTACAATCCATGGGTTCACAAAGAGCTGGACATGACTGACCGACTAACACTCTGGGCTTCCCAGGTGGCACTAGTGGTAAAGAACCTGCCTGCTAATGCAGGAGACATGAGAGATGCAGATGTGATCCTTGGGTTGGAAAGATCCCCTGGAAGGAGGGCATGACAACCCACTCCAGTATTCTTGCCTGGATAATCCCATGGAGAGAGGAGCTTGGCAGGCTATAGTCCATAGGGTCAGAAAGAGTTGACCATGACTGAAGGGACTTATGCAGGCATGCAAGTGTTCCCATATTAATTTTAAAATTATTTCTTACTATTCTTTGAAAAATGTTGGTATTTGATGGGCATTGCAGTGAATCTGTAATTGCCTAGGGTATTATGGTTATTTTAACCATATTAATTCTTCCAGTCCATGAACAAAGTATATCTTTCCGTCTGTTTGTGTCATCTAAAATTTCTTTCTTCAGTGTTCTACAGTTTTTGAAGTACAACTCTTTTACTTCCTATGTAGCTTTGTTGTTGTTTGGTCATTAAGTTGCGTTGAACTCTTTGTTATCCCATGGACTGTAGCGCAGCAGGCTCCTCTGTTCTTCACTGTATCCTAGAGATTGTTCAAACTCAAGTCCATTGAGTAGATGATGCTATCAGACCATTTCATCCTCTGTTGTCTCCTTCTCCTGCCTTCAATTTTTCCCAGTATCAGGGCCTTTTCCAATGAGTCGGCTCTTCACATCAGGTGGCCAAAGTTCTGGAGCTTCGGCTTCAGCAGCAGTATTTCCAATGAATATTCAGGATTGATTTCCTTCAGGATCGACTGGTTTGATCTCCTTGCAGTCCAAGGGACTCTCAAAAATCTTTTCCAGCACCACAATTCAAAAGCATCAGTTCTTTGGTGCTCAGTCTTCTTTATGGTCCAACTCTCACATCCATACATGATTACTAGAAAAGCTATAGCTTTGACTACAGGGACCTTTGTTGGAAAATGATCTCTCTGCTTTTTAACGTGATGTTTAGGTTTGTCATAGCTTTCTTTCCAAGGAGCACACCTCTTTTAATTTCATGGCTACAGTCACAGAACCTAGTGATTTTGGAGCCCCAGAAAATTGTATTTGTCAGTTTCCATGTTTTCCTCTTCTATTTGCCATGAAATGATGGGACCAGATGCCATGATCTTAGTGGTTTTTTTTTTCTTTTTTTTTTTTTTTTGAATGTTGAGTTTTAAGCCAGCTTTTTCACTCTTCTCTTTCACCAAGAGGCTCTTTAGTTCCTCTTCACTTTCTGCCATTAGAACGGTATCATCTACATATCTGACGTTGTTAACATTTCTCCTAGAAATCTTGATTCTAGCTTGTGATTCATCCAGTCAGACATTTTGCATGATGCACTCTCCTTGGAAGTTAAATAAGCAGAGTGACTATATATAGCCTTACTGTACCCCTTTCCCAATTTTGAACCAGTCTTGTTTCATGTCTGGTTCTAACTGTTGCTTCTTGATTTGCATACAAGTTTCTCAGAAGGTAGGTAGGTGGTCTTGTATTTCCATCATTTTAAGAATTTTCCACAGTATGTGTTGTGATCCACACAGTCAAAGGCTTTAGCATGGTCAGTGAAGCAAAAGTAGTTTTCTGGAGTTCCCTTGCTTTATTCCTACGTATTTTAGTCTTTTTATATGATGGTAAATGGAATTGTTTCCTTAATTTCTGTTTCATATCGATTTTTGTTAGAGTGTAGAAATACAGTGAAATTCTGTATATTAATTTTGTATTCTGCAACTTTACCAAACTCATTGATGAACTCTAGAAGTTTTCTGGTGGCATCGTTAAGATTTTCTATGTACAGCATAATGTCATCTACAAACAATGACAATTTTACTTTCTCCTTTACAGTTTGGGTTTCTTTTTCTTTTCTGATTGCTGCATCAAAGACTTCCAATAGTTTATTGAGTAAAAGTAGCAGGAGTGGGCACCCTTGTTGTTTCTGACTTTAGAGGAAATGCTTTCACTTTTGCACCTTTGAATATGAGGTTAGCCATGCACAAGGAGGAGAAGAGATAATGTAGGTGAAAAGTAGCATTTATCCACTAATTTGCATATTCAATTCAATTTACCAAATTTGTTTAACTGTCCTTAGATACTATGCTCTTTGTTAGGCATTATAGAATACAGTGTAAAAAGAAAGTCATAGCATTTACTATGAAGTAATTAACCTTTAGCAAGTAATGACTAAATTAAAGCAAAATGAAAAGTAGATTTAAACAAGTCCTAAAATTAGGATTGGAGAAAGGATTAAACCAATAAATTACTTGCTATATGTCAAATGACATTTTAGCATTTTAGCTTAGGGGAATAAAGTAGAGGACAACTTTTAACTGATGGTGTGAGACTGGGAATGCTGAGTCAGAGAAAAAAGAATATAGAGGAGACATCTGAAAGAGTATATAAATGATATGAACAGAAGGATGACAATTATGAAATCTGTGATATACTCAAAATAGTAAATTATTTACTTCAAACAAAATGTTCTTATAAGGAAGAGGTTCCATATAAAGTTAGGCAGATAGATGCAAATCATACCAAGAAAGGTGAGTACCAGAGAAGATCTTTAATTAGCACTGTATGAAATGAGATCTACCATAAGTTTTTGAGAAGGTTGAGATTTAGAAAATACACTGCAGAACTCCTAGAAGAATAGAATAGGTTAGGGAAGGAAAGGAGTAATATCATAATGCATTTGAAGCTAAATGGAAGATTTTAGTAAGAACAATAGTAAATAAAAGTAAACAACAGAAAACATGGATTCTTGATTTTTTTTTTTTTCTGAAAGTATACATATATTTCTGTCTTTTACAAAATAAAATGCTGGCTGGTTATTTCTTTTTGGTTCTAGAGGGACAACGAAAATGGATATTCTGGCAGCTGTCTATTCTACATTAAGTGCATATGTTGCATGGTCTTTGGCAATCAGCCCAATATCATCATGTCAGGAAGAAATAAATTATATTTCACAGTTGAGTCTCAGGTTATGCTATTGGAAATTATCACATGGCCTTTCCCCTCACTCTATAAGACTTGTTTTCCCAATGGGATAATTTAAGAACACCTTGTACAACAGCAATTTATTGAGAAAAAAGTGATTGCTTCATGATCCATGATACTATGCTCCACCTGGGACTGGCCAGTTCTTAAATACACAGCTGCCTAAGTGGCTGCCTTAGCATCACTAGTATTTACTGTCCCCTATGCTTCTTGACTGTCTTCAGAAAGGAACTCAGTGTGAAATCAAAGGTCTTTTCAACATTCCCAATTTAGACAAACTGAAGATTTATAGTTCAGTGCCAAATTGCCATTGGCTGCTTTGTCCTAAGATTTTTTATTATAAGAACCACTTTACTACTTGAACCAATGATATTAATGCAAATAATAGATGGGTTAACAATATTTAATAATTTATTAACATTTTAATATTTTTGGTCCCTAAAAATACTTCCTAGTAGGAAGATTTTTGCCTCTCCCTATCTCTTTCTTAATCCTTAACTGACTGAAATTTTTTCTTTACTTTGCCTCCACGTATTTAAATGGTCACAGTACATCCACGCCACTATGATTCACCTTTCTTTCTTGCCTCTCATAGGCCTCTGGCTTGATATTTCTTTCCAAGTAATTTTCTCCAGCTTCCCAGCCTCTGTGATTAAGTAATCATTCTTATATTTTCTATGGATTCAGTTAAATGTTAAAATAAAACTGAGTAAATGATGTACGATTCAGTTCAGTTCAGTCTCTTAGCCATGTCTGATGCTATGCGACCCCATGGACTGCAACATGTAAGGCCTCCCTGCCAGCTCCTGGAGTTTACACAAACTCATGTCCATTGAGTCAGTGACGCCATCCAACCATCTCAACCTTTGTCATCCCCTTGTCCTCCTGCCTTCAATCTTCCCCAGCATCAGGGTCTTTTCAAATGAGTCAGTTCTTTACATCAGGTGGCCAAAATATTGTCATTTCAGCTTCAGCATTAGTCTTTCCAATGAATATTCAGGACTGATTCCCTTTAGGATGGACTGGTTGGATCTCCTTGCAGCCCAGGGATTCTCAAGAGTCTTCTCCAATACCACAGTTCAAAAGCATCAATTCTTTGGTGCTCAGCTTTCTTTATAGTCCAACTCTCACATCCATACATGACTACTGGAAAAACCATAGCTTTGACAAGATGGATATTTGTTGGCAAAGTACTGTCTCTGCCTTTTAATAGGCTGCCTAGGTTGGTCATAGCTTTTCTTCCAAGGAGCAGGCAACTTTTAATTTCCTGGCTGCAATAACCATATGCAGTGATTTTGGAGCCCCGGAAAATAAAGTCTGTCACTGTTTCCATTGTTTTCCCATCTATTTGCTATGAAGTGATGGGACCATTTGTCATGATCTTAGTTTTCCAAATGTTGAGTTTTAAGCCAACTTTTTCACTCTCCTCTTTCACTTTCATTAAGAAGCTCCTTAATTCTCCTTTGCTTTCTGCCATAAGGGTGGTGTCACTGGATATCTGAGGTTATTGATATTTCTCCCAGCAATCTTGATTCCAGCTTGTGCTTCATGCAGTCCAGCATTTTGCATGATGTACTCTGCATATAATTTAAATGACCAGGATGACAATATACAGCCTTGACGTACTCTTTTCCCTATTTGGAACAAGTCTGTTGTTCCATGTCATTATAACTTTTGCTTCCTGACCTGCATACAGATTTCTCAAGAGGCAGGTCAGGTGGTCTGGTATTCCCATCCCTTTAGGAATTTTCCAGAGTTTGTGGTAATCCACACAGTCCAAGGCTTTGGCATAGTCAGTAAAGCAGAAGTAGACATTTTTCTGGGACTCTCTTGCTTTTTTGATGATCCAAAAGATGTTGGCAATCTGATCCCTAGTTACTCTGCCTTTTCTAAATCCAGCTTGAACATCTGGAAGTTCATGGTTAACATACTGTTGAAGCCTGGCTTGGAGTACTTTGAGCATTATTTTACTAGCATGTGAGATGAGTGCAATTGTGTGGTAGTTTGAGCATTCTTTGGCATTGCCTTTCTTTGGGATTGGAATGAAAACTGACCTTTTCCAGTCCTGTGGCCACTGCTGAGTTTTCCAAATTTGCTGGCCTATTGAGTGCAACATTTTCACAGCATCATCTTTTGGGATTTGAAATAGTTCAACTGGAATTCCATCACCTCCACTAGCTTTGTTTATAGTGATGCTTCCTAAGGCCCACTTGACTTCACATTCCAGAATGTCTGGCTCTAGGCGAGTGATCCCACCATCGTGATTATCTGGGTCATGAGGATCTCTTCTGTATAGTTCTTCTGTGTATCCTTGCCACCTCTTCTTAATATCTTTTCCTTTGTTAGGTCCGTACCATTCCTGTCCTTTATTGTGCCCATCTTTGCATGAAATGTTCCCTTGGTATCACTCATGTTTTTTAAGGGCTCTCTAGTTTTCCCCATTCTACTGTTTTCCTCTATTCCTTTTTCATTGCTTGTTGAGAAAGGCTTTCTTATCTCTCTTTGATATTCTTTGGAACTCTACATTCAAATGGGCATATCTTTCCATTTCTCCTTTGCCTTTTGCTTGTCTTCTGTTCACAGGTAAGGTTCAGGAGGTAAGGGCTACTCAAAAAACTGTTTTGCCTTTTTGCATTTCTTTTTCTTGGGGATGATCTTGATCACTCTCTCCCATACAATGTCAGGAACTTCTGTCCACAGTTTTCAAGCACTCTGTCTATCAGATCTAATCCCTTGAATCTACTTGTCACTTTCACTGTATAATCGTAAGGAATTTGATTTAGGTCATGACTGAATGGTGTGAGCCACATAAACTCCTGGTCTTGTTTTTGCTGACGGTATAGAACTTCTCCATCTTTAGCTGCAAAGACTATAATCAATCTGATTTCAGTATTGACCATCTGGTGATGTCCTGGTGTTGTTGGAAGAAGATGTTTGCTATGTCCAATGTGTTCTCTTGGCAAACTATATTAGCCTTTACTCTGCTTCATCCTGTACTCCAAGGCCAAATTTGCCCGTTACTCCACGTATCTCTTGACTTCCTCCTTTTGCATTCCAGTCCCCTATAATGAAAAGGACATCTGTTTTGGGTGTTAGTTCTTGAAGTTCTTGTAGGTCTTCACAGAATCGTCCAACTTCACCTTCTTTAGCATGACTGGTCAGAGTATAGACTTGGATTACTGTGATATTGAACGGTTTACCTTGAAAATGAAGAGAGATCCTTCTGTTTTTGAGATTGCATCCAAGTACTGCATTTTGGACTCTTTTGTTGACTATTATGACTACTCCATTTCTTCTAAGGGATTCTTGCCCACTGTAGTATATATAATGGTCTTCTGAGTTAAATTCACCCTTTCCAGTCTATTTTAGTTCAATGATTCCTAAAATGTCAATGTTCACTCTTGCTGTCTCCTATTTACCTTGATTCATGGACCTTACATTCCAGGTTCCTATACAGTATCGATGTCTACAGCATCAGACTTTACTTCCATCACCAGTCAGATCCACAGCTGGGTGTTGTTTTTGCTTTGGCTCTGTCTCTTCATTCTTTCTGGAGTTATTTCTCCACTGATCTCCAGTAGCATATTGGGCACCTACCGACCTATGGAATTCATCTTTCAGTGTTCTATCTTTTTGCCTTTTCATACTTTTCATGGGGTTCTCAAGGAAAGAATACTGAAGTGGTTTGTGATTCCCTTCTCCAGCGGATCACATTTTGTCAGAACTCTCTACCATGACCCGTCTGTCTTGGGTGGCTCTACTCGGCATGGCTCCTAGTTTCACTGAGTTAGACAAGGCTGTGGTCCATGTGATCAGATTTGTTAGTTTCCTGTGATTGTGGTTTTCAGTCTGTCTGCCCTCTGATGGAGAAGGGTAAGAAGCTTATGGAAGTTTCCTGATGGGAGAAATTGAGTGAGGGGGACATTGGTTCTGTAAATGGTCAGTAAATCTTTAATTCAATTTTCTGTTGATGGGTGGGGCTGAGGTCCCTCCCTGTTATTTACCTGGACCAAACTATGGTGGAGGTAATGAAGACAATGGTGAGCTCCTTCAAAAGTTCCCTTGCAGCATTACTACACTCGGTGCCCCAGCCCTGCAGCAGGCCACCACTGACCCACGCCTCTGCCAGAGACTCCCGGACACTTCTGGGCAAGTCTGGGTCAGTCTCTTTGGGGTCACTTCCCCTTTCTCCTGGTTCCTGGTGCACAGAAGGTTCTGTTTATGCCCGCCAAGAATTTGTTTTCCAGTCCTGTGTAAGTTCTGGCAGCTCTATGGTGGGGTTAATGGTGACTTACTCAAAGAGGGCTTATGCCATCCATACCCAGGTCTGCTGCACCTGGAGCGCCTGCCCATGCGGCAGGCCACTGCTGACCTGGACCTCCACAGGAGACACTTAAACACAGTTCTGTCTCTGTCTCTGTGGGATCTCTGGGTCCTGGTGTGCACAGGGTTTGTTTGAGCCCTCTGAGCATTTCTGGCTGGTATGGGGATTGTAATGTACAATTAGGCATGCATCATCCTTAAACAAAGAAGAATATTATTTGAATAAAATTCACTTTTGATAAAGTTTTAGGACAAAGTAAGGAATTACAAAGTGGTAGTGATATTTTGGAGTCATAAGCAGAAAATATGTGACTACAAACACCCTTTAGATGACTGACAAACCACTGACTGTGAAGCTAAGCAGACATAAAAAGCAGTATTGTACATGAGTGGTCCTTATTCTAACTTGGCGTTTCCCAAACTTTTTTTTTTTCATTATCATTCTCTAAGAAAAAGTTTTATATTTTAACCTCATCAACCCTATAAGAAAATTTAATACTACATATATATACATATGTATATACTTGATGTATACTGTACGAATATGTGTGCTTATGTATAAATGAGTCAGATTATTTTCACTCCTATAATCAATTTTTGTCCCCATGATGGTGATGCCTCTTCTAATCAGAGTCCATGCTATAATGTAGTTTTAGGATATGATATGATATAAAGTCACATCTCCAAATGCAGAGATGAGACAGAGTCAGAGAGCTGTGATAAAGCATGTATTATGTGGGAAATGTAACGTACTCAGTAAAAGAGTAGTACTTATAGGTAGTAAGTTAGTAGTTAGGTAGTAGTACTTACAGGTAGTACTGTAAGAACTAACAGGCCATGTTGTTGGCCTTATAAATTATAGGAAGACAATTTAAAAAATCAACAAGATTAACACCAGTATAAATCTGACTGGATTATAGGACACATAAGTAATCTTTTATAAAAAAATCTCTATAGAGTGTTATTTTCTTTTAATAAAGGAAAACCTTAAGGTATCTCTGGATATGTTAATCAAATTATTTATTTCAGCAAGCAGAAAACATTAATCTATGAGATTAAGTTCACAATTTATGAACAAGAAAATATTTAATTTATTACTTTGGCCTATTTGCACAGGGGGTATATGGAAATCATATCCTAGCAAAGTGTAATTTTAGTGTCCTGAATGAAAACTGGGAAATATTGATTGAGACAGGGGCTAGAAGGCCACGTTGGCCAGAATACAGTGGTATTCTATTTTGCCTTTACTCTTGTATCTGCAGGGATTTGGTTTGGGAAATGCTTGCACAGTTAGACAGAGAGTCTGCCAATATCTAGACAAATACTCTTGCAAATTTAAAAGAGTTTCACACAATACAGAGCTAAAAGAACACCGTGCAAAAAGACTCATAAGAGAATATCTGTGATTATTAAAAGTCTATTTTAATCATTTTATATCTCCTAATTTAGTTTGATAGTATCAATGTGTCCTTGTTAATGAAAAGTCACTGAACACCTAAACATTAGTTGTTTCCTATTAAGAAATTTAAGATGTTAGTTCAGAAACTGCTCAGATGTTGCCATCTGGGAATTAAAACGTTTCAGTATATAATTAGAAGGTGTATTATTTCATCAAGTAGATAGCAAAAGCCTGTATACCAGTCTTTATTTAATCAGAAGGGAAATAGACCAAAAAGGATTATTCTGCATTTGTCTAACTATAGCAAATTTGTGAGCATTACATATATAGTCAATAAATACATTAATTAACATAAATTTACTTTGAGTGTCTGAATAATAAAAATCAAATGAAAGAACAAAATTTGTTTATCATAATAATTTTGAATTTTTATAGTTGCATATGCAATCATTGGTATATCTTGTATTTGTTCTGATAATTACTTGCAGTATGCTTTTTTATGTATATCTCTCTGTAAATCTTATAAAAATTTGACATAATAAATGATCTGGAACACTCAAATAATGAGTGATTATAGAAGCATAAATATAAATATAAAGGAAAATAAGATTAAATGTAATTAAATGATGCAAATTCAGCTTTATGCTTTTTTAAAACATAGAAAAATAAATACCTAAAAATTTAAAAAAATATATAAATCAAACACTAAATAATGCAAAGTACTGTCTTTTAAAGCTATGGTTAACTATAGTTTCTTTACAATCTAAAATATAACATCTGATAAGGAGAATTTTCTGGATTGTCAAGGTTTGTGTTGGTATATAATGTTATTAGACTGTCAACAAAAGTTTTTAAAATTAATTAAATATGCAGAGTATTTTATGACAAAAATCTCTTGTTTCTTGCATATTGATGCACGTTTTTGTACATATTCTAAGTAAAAGAGTAGAGAATTGACAGTATAATAAATTTTATTTACATTCAGAGAGAGAAATTAAGTTGCTACTAGTGGCTGCTATTACTACTACTACTATTCTAATCCTAGCATCTCTTACCAATGTCTGAACTTCAAATGAACTATCATAATGGTGATAAATTCAGGTGACAAGACTCAAAAATATATGTATGCAGATGGATCAAAAAATAGAATTGACATTTTTAAATAGATGATAGATAGGTTAATACATGATAGGCTTACAGAGAAAGAAAAAGTAACCAGGAAAGAAGATATAAAATCAGCTCCTTGGAAATGTTTACTGTTATTCATTTGAAGAGTTTTAAGTATGTTTTCCTCTCTGGGAATAGGAATTTAATCAACCTTAACCTGTTATATATTTTTGTCTATCGAACTTAGTCATTCACTCCAGAACGTCCCCTTACTTTCTCCCCCAAGAACTTCACTCTAGTCTACTTCTTTCTATAAAGAGCTGCTCATGTGTTTTTATCAAGACATTTAGTAAATGACTTTTCTGATTATAGTTGTTGTGAAGCCAAAAGTCTGAGAGTCAGAGGAAACAGTATGTGAAAGGAAGCATAAATCCCTAGTTTGCTTCAGTGAGGATGAGGAACATTAAGGTTTTGAGAAAACTTCATTTTGCCAAATTAGTTCAGTTCAGTTCAGTAGCTCAATCGTGTCCAACTCTTTGCGAGCCCATGAATTGCAGCACACCAGGCCTCCCTGTCCATCACAAACTCCCGGAGTTTACTCAAACTCATGTCCATCAAGTCAGTGATGCCATCCAGCCATCTCATCCTCTGTCGTCCCCTACTCCTCCTGCCCCCAATCCCTCCCAGCATCAGGGTCTTTTCAAATGAGTTAACTCTTCACATGAGGTGGCCAAAGTACTGGACTCTCAACTTCAGCATCAGTCCTTCCAATGAATATTCAGGACTGATCTCCTTTAGGATGGACTGGTTGGATCTCCTTGCAGTCCAAGGGACTCTCAAGAGTCTTCTCCAACACCACAGTTCAAAAGCATCAATTTTTCAGTGCTCAGCTTTCTTCACAGTCCAACTCTCACATCCATACATGACCACTGGAAAAACCATAGCCTTGACTAGACAGACCTTTGTTGGCAAAGTAATGTCTCTGCCTTTTAATATGCTATCTAGGTTGGTCATAACTTTCCTTCCAAGGAGTAAGCGTCTTTTAATTTCATGGCTGCAATCACCATCTGCAATGATTTTGGAGCCCCCAAAAATAAAGTCAGCCACTGTTTCCACTGTTTCCCCATCTATTTCCCATGAAGTGATGGGACCAGATGCCATGATCTTAGTTTTTGGAATGTTAAGCTTTAAGCCAACTTTTTCACTCTCCTCTTTCACTTTCATCAAGAGGCTTTTTAGTTCCTCTTCACTTTCTGCCATAAGGGTGGTGTCATCTGCATATCTGAGGTTACTGATATTTCTCCCAGCAATCTTGATTCCAGCTTGTGCTTCTTCCAGCCCAGCATTTCACATGATGTACTCTGCATATAAGTTAAATAAGCAGGGTGACAATATACAGCCTTTTCCTATTTGGAACCAAATTACTAGCTATATAAATGCCAGGTGTGGGATTAGTGAGTGAGTGTTAACTGTTCAGTCATGCCCAAATCTTTGGGACCCATTGGACTATAGCCTGCCTCTGTCCATGGAGTTCTCCAGGTAAGAATATCAGAGTGGGTTGCCATTTCCTTCTCCAGGGGATCTTCCCGACCCAGGGATCAAACCCAGGTCTCCCACATTGCAGGCGGATTCTTTACCATCTGGGCCACCAGGGAAGCAGGTACACTGGATCTCAGTTCAGCTCAGTTCAGTTCAGTTCAGTTGCTCAGTTGTGTCTGACTCTTTGCGACCCCATGAATCGCAGCACACCAGGCCTCCCTGTCCATCACCAACTCCCGGAGTTTACTCGAACTCATGTCCATCGAGTCGGTGATGCCATCCAGCCATCTGATCCTCTGTCGGCCCCTTCTCCTCCTGCCCCCATCCCTCCTAGCATCAGGGTCTTTTCCAATGAGCCGACTCTTCGCATGAGGTGGCCAAAGTATTGGAGTTTCAGCTTCAGCATCAGTCCCTCCAATGAACACCCAGGACTGATCTTCTGTAGGATGGACTGGTTGGATCTCCTTGCAGTCCAAGGGACTCTCAAGAGTCTTCTCCAACACCACAGTTCAAAAGCATCAATTTTTCGGCCCTCAGCTTTCTTCACAGTCCAACTCTCACATCCATAATGACCACTGGAAAAACCATAGCCTTGACCAGGAGGACCTTTGTTAGCAAAGTAATGTCTCTGCTTTTAATTTTGATTTTTTTTAATTTATTTTTTCCCATTTATTTTTATTAGTTGGAGGCTAATTACTTTACAATACTGTAGTGGTTTTTGCCATACATTGACATGAATCAGCCATGGGTTTACGTGGTTCAGGATGAGGAACACATGTCTCTGCTTTTTAACATGCTATCTAGGTTGGTCATAACTTTCCTTCCAAGGAGTAAGCGTCTTTAATTTCATGGCTGCAATCACCATCTGCAGTGATTTTGGAGCCGAGAAAAATAAAGTCTGACACTGCTTCCACTCTTTCCTGTGCGACGGACCACGCAGAAGTGCTCTGGCTGCAAAGGATCGTGCAGAAGCGTGGCGGAGAGGAGCTACCCCACGCTAAAGGTCACTGGCGGCGACCCAGAGTGCCAGGCTGCGACAGCGCAGGAACAGCCAAGAGGAGCTACCCCACGCCCGAGGTCAGGGGCGATGGCCGAGAGGAGCTACCCCACGTCCAAGGAGCGGCTGCGCAGGCGCAGGCGCAGGAGGGCCGAGAGGAGCTACTCCATGTTCAAGGTCAGGAGGGGCGGTGGTGAGGAGATCTCGCGTCCAAGGTAAGGAGCAGCGGCTGCGCTTTGCTGGAGCAGCTGCGAAGAGATACCACACATCCAAGGTAAGAGAAACCCAAGTAAGACGGTAGGTGTTTTGAAAGGGCATCAGAGGGCAGACACACTAAAACCATAATCACGGAAAACTAGCCAATCTGATCACAGGACCACAATCTTGTCTAACTCGGTGAAACTAAGCCATGTCGTGTGGGGCCACCCAGGACAGTCAGGTCATGGTGGAGAGGTCTGACAGAATGTGGTCCACTGGAGAAGGGAATGGCAAATCACTTCAGTACTCTTGCCTTGAAAACCCCATGTACAGTATGAAAAGGCAAAATGATAGGATACTGGATCTATATTAGGCTATTTCAGCTACATGTTGCTTGCTTAAAATTGGTAGGCAAACATACAGATTGTGAGCCTGGATTAAGGGAAATCAAGTTTTAATATCATTTAAAAATGTGACTTAGGCATGTAATTTGCTATGTAGAGACTTAATACTGAAATTAAAAATAGTAGAATATGTAATATAAGGTGAAAGCTATATGATATGAAATAAAATGGACAATCTTTGGGGTAACAGGATACTTTGCAAAATTAAATGTATCATATCAAAATTATCAAATAATTTAAAAATAAAAGCTCCTTTTTCTTACAAAGTAAGAAAGAAAGTAAGAAATCATTTAAAATTATCTGATCTCTAACATTTTTCTCCTTTTTGTAATTCCTGTTGTACCCTGGCATTTAGTAGAATTATACATAAAATGTGCACAGTAATTTTTAGACCATCTGTTATTGGTATATGTTTTTTTTTTTTTGAAATTATAATAACTGTCATGAATTCTGAAATGGAGTATTCTTCTGGCCTTCTGGTTAAGATCATTCATACATCTGCTTCGGGAAAATTGAAGTGAATATGGCATAGAATGAGCTCTGTGATCTACTATGGCTCATTTATTTCTAACTGTTATAACTAGAGGTGTGTCTGAAATCTTGGTGACATAAAAATATTCTAAAGATAGACTTTGATTTGAATGTGCAATATTAATAACATTCCTCTTTACACATGACTGACCAGGAAAAATTGAATCTCTTCTTTTTTCTTTTCACAGTCTTAAATCATTGATATTTGTGGTGTTTTGCTTTTTTCTACATCTTCCATCAATTATAAATACTAGCAAAAAATGTTTCCTTTACTTTTCTTAAGACTAGGTTCATTCTTTGACATAAGTCACTTGTTGGAGATTTATAAAGTCTCCCTGGCATTTCTCTTTCATCTTAGAAAAAAGAATAAGCACAAAAGGTCAAGGATTTGTATGTTAATACAGCTTTGTTCTTTACTAAACTGTGAAAGTGTTATTCGCTCAGTTGTATAGACTTTTTATGACTACATGGACTATGGCTGCCAGGCTCCTCTGTCCATGGGATTCTCCAGGCAGAAACACTGGGTGGGTGGCCATTACCTTCCCCAGGAGATCTTCCTGACCCAGGGTTGGACTCAAATCTCCACACTGCAGGCAGATTCTCTACCGTGTGAGCCACCGGCCAAGCCCGTTCCTTACTGAGGACCCATTCTTTGGTCTAGAAGTGAATAACATGACAAAATGAGCTGACTTTGTCAAGATTCCAAACCAGTATCACTATAAAACTGTTGCCATACAACTGAAATAAATTATAGTTTAATGGTGGAAGTGTGGGTCCACAGTGCACTGCAGCTTCTTTTTGTTTGTTTACTTCTGTCAGACATGCTCTCTTCACTGGAGAAATGGGATTTGAAGATGACTGTAGACCAATCCAGGATGTTAATTTACACCCCTTTTGTTTAGCAATAAAATACAGTTTCACAGCACAGTAAAATGGATGGCATACTAAATAAAATATACTGTCAGTTTTGAAATATACATGCTTCTTTTCATGCTGAAAACAATCATGTTAACAGTTGAGCTTAACATTCAACTTCTCCAGTTTATTCAGATGTCACTTTGATAATCAAACCCCTCTCCAACCCAAAGATTTTCAAATATCAATTTTGTTATTACTCAACTTAAAAAAAAATAAGTGAGCATAAAAAAAAACTACATAAACAAAAAAGTTATTAATCCTGTAAAAATGCTTTGAAGGGATTCAAAACAATTAGTATATAATGCAGCTTAAAGGTTATAAACATATTTTGAGCTGTGTGTTTTTTGTTAAAGAAAATAATTTTGAAATAATCTAATATTAGGTGAGGGTTCTGAGACAAGTGACAGTCTTGAGACTAGTGAACGTCTGTGGATTCTGACTGCATCATCTGTAACATCGAATTCAGTACCTGTACTTGTAGTGGATAGAAAATGAAATTTAAATGTGAATGCCTGTGTTAAAAACAAAACATTGTATCATGTTATGATGAGTTTCACATCCACTCTCATATTATCACTGTATTTTTCATCTTTGCATATATGATTTACATACAATGAAATGTGCATGCATGTGATTTACATACAATGAAACATACATGTATATGATTTACATACAATGAAATGTGCATGTATATGATTTACATACAATTAAATGTAAGGTTCTTTCCTTTATTGTGCCCATAGTTGCATGAAATATTCCCTTGGTGTCTCTAATTTTCTTGAAGAGAACTCTAGTCTTTTTCTTTCTATTGTTTTCCTCTGTTTCTTTGCATTGTTCACTTAGGAAGGCTTTCTTATCTTTCCTTGCTAGTCTTTGAAACTCTGCATTTAGAGTTGGGTATATCTTTCCTTTTCTCACTTGCCTTTCACCTCTCTTCTATTCTCAGCTATTTGTAAGGCTTCCTCAGACAACCATTTTGCCTTTCTTTGTCTTGAGGATGGTTTTCATCACCACCTCCTGTACAATGTCACAAACCTCCATCCATAATTTTTCAGGCAGTCTGTCTATCAGAGCTAATCCCTTGAATCTATTTGTCACTTCCACTATATAATCAAGAGATTTGATTTAAGTCATATCTGAATGGCCTAGTGGTATTTCCTACTTTCTCCAATTTAAGTCTGAATCTGGCAATAAGTAGTTCATGATCTGAGCCACAGTCAGCTCCTGGTCTTGTTTTTGCTGACTGTATAGAGCTTCTCCATCTTTGGCTGCAAAGAGTATAATCAATCTGATTTCAGTATTTATCACATGGTGATGAACATGTGTAGAGTCATCACTTGTGTTGTTGGAAGAGGGTGTTTGCATTCTCTTAGCACAACTCTGTTAGGTTTTACCCTGCTTCATTTTGCACCCCAAGGCCAAACTTGCCCGTTACTCCAGGTGTTTCTTGCTTCCTGCTTTTGCATTCCAGTCCCCTTTGATGAAAAGGACATCATTTTTTGTTGTTAGTTCTAGAAGGTCTTGTAGGTCTTCATAGAACGATTCAGCTTCAGCTTCTTCAGCATTACTGGTTGGGGCATAGACTTGGATTAACTGTGATATTGAATGGTTTGCCTTGGAAAAGAACAGAGATCATTCTGTTGTTTTCAAGATTGCACCTGTGCACTGCATTTCGGACTCTTGTTGACTATGAAGCCTACTCCATTTCTTCTAAAGGATTCTTGCCCACAGTAGTAGATATAATGGTCATCTGCATTAAATTCACCCATTGCTGTACAGTTTAGTTCACTGATTCCTAAAATGTGGATGTCGCTCTTGCCATCTCCTGTTTGACATTTCTCATTTACTTTGATTCATTGACCTAACATTCCATGCTCCTTTGCAACATTGTTCTCTACAGCATTGGACTTTACTTCCACCACAAGACACATCCACAATTGGGTGTTGTTTCTGGTTTATCTCAATGTCTTCCTTCCTTCCGGAGCTATTTCTCTGCTCTTCTCCAGTAGTATATTCAGCACCTACCAACCTGGAGAGTTCATCTTTCAGTGTCATACCTTTTTGCCTTTTCATTCTGTTCATGGGGTTCTCAAGGCAAGAATATTGGAGTGGTTTGCCATTCCCTTCTCCAGTGGACCATGTTTTATTAGAACATTCCACCCTCACCTGTCCATCTTGGGTGGCCCTACATGGTGTGGCTCATAGTTTCATTGATTTAAAGTTGTGATCCATGTGATCAGTTTGATTAGTTTTCTGTGGTTCTGGTTTTCATATGTAACTCCAATCTATATCAAGATATAGAACATTTTCTACACCCTAGAAAATTCTCTTGTGTTCCTTTGCAATGAACTTTTTCTTCACTCCATGAAAGCACCAGTCTGATTTCTCTCACTTTTAATCAATTTTTTCTGTCTCTAAAATTCTGCATACATGGTATGATGTAGTATGCACATTTTGTTTCCATAATTCAGAGCTTCCTTCACTCAGCATAAATTTTTTGAGAGTCTTCCATGTAGTCTACCTTGGTCGTTTATTGGTTTATATTGCTGACTAATGTTTCAGTATTTTATTTTTAAATTTTTTTATTGACTAATGATGTTAAAATTGTTTTCATATGTATTTTGAATGTTTCTATATATGTTTTGTGAGATATCTGTTCTAGTTTTTCACCATTTTTATTAGACTATATTCCTCTTATTACTATTAGAGTTCTTTTTATATTCTGGATATAAGTTCTTTGCTAGGCATTTTTATGCAAACACTTTTTCCCAGCTGCTTGCACTTTAATTTTTTTCAATGATATTTTGAAGAGTAAAATTCTTAATATACATGAAGTCCAATGTTACCACAGTATTCGACAGTATTACCTTTTAAATATTAGTGTTGTATATTTGTGTACGATATGAGAAATAATTGATTATTATGAGGATATTCTATGTGTTTTCTTTTTTAATGGAGCTTAGATTTTGTATTTTATATTTATAAACATATGTTGGTAGAGATGAAGTAGGGATAGATGTGTTATTTAACAGACTTAATGGTTTGCTGAAGATAAAATTATTTTTGCCATGAAATTACTTTCATAGAAAATTGAATAATGTTTGTGTGTGTGTATTTTCTATTTCTATATTCTCTATACTTTTTCATTGACTTATATATCACTTTCTTAAGCCAACACCACACTTTCTTTATTAATAGTAGTTTTGAAGTCAAGTAGTTTTATTATTCAGATTTATTCTCCTGATTTCCTCTCTCTCAATATCTCATTCTCTCTCTTTCTCTCTTCCTCCCTCCCTCCCTTCCTTTCTCTCTTCCTCCTTGGCTGTTTTAGATCCTTTTCATTACAATATAAACTTTAGAATATCTCATCAATTGGGATTTTGAAATTGGATTTTGATGACTCTAGATAAATTTGAGGAACATCTTAAAATATATTTTTTCCCAATATTAAATGGCGTATGTCAACATTTATTTAAATATTTTTCCCTCAGTTTATTTAAAAATTTTCTATGTAGAAATCCTTTCTTAAATGTAATTTTTTTATATTTCATTATTATGGTGCTATACTAAATGGTATTTTAAAAATTTTTCCATGTTTTGGTTATTTAGTTATATTACAGAGCCTTGCTATATCCTCTCATTAATTCTAGTAGTTTTGAGGGAGTAGATTCTACATGAAATTTTAGGCAAAAAATTCTGCAAATAGAGACTTTTTTTCATCACCCTTTCTAACTTTTATAACTTTTGTTTTTATTATATATATTACATTGGCTAGGAATCTAGTACAATATTGAATAAAATGATGAGACCAATCATCCCTGAATTGTGGCTGTTTTAAAGGAGAAAGCAATTAGTCTTTGGCCATTAACTGTGATGTCAGCTGCAGGGTTTTAGTAGGTGTTCTTTATAAGGTTGAGAAAGGTTTACTCTGAGCTTGTTGAAAATCTTTGTGATAAACATGGCATATTTATTCAAATGTTCTTTCTGCTTTTTATATTCAGATAATTGTGTGATTTTCTTTCTTTTTTTCCTATTAATATGATGAAAATCTCATGGACAGAGGAACTGGTGGGCTTCAGTATTTTGGTGTCACAGAGTTGGACACGACTGAGCATGCACATGCACACACAGACACATACAGCCCAATGATTTATTTTTAATTGTTGGATGAACCTTAGGATAAGTCTTGCTGGTAATGATAGATTTATCCTTTTTATACAGTGCTGACTTCAATTTCCTAATATTCTGTTAAATGCATTTGCATTGGCTCAGCCGGTAATGAATCAGCCTGCAATGAAGGAGACCCAGTTCCATCCCTGGGTTTGGAAGATCCACTGGAGAAGAAATGGGAACCCACTCCAGTATTCTTGCCTGGAGAATCCCATGGAGAGAGGAAACTGGCAGGCTGCAGACCATGGGGTTGTAAAGAGTTGGACATGATTGAGCGACTAACACTTTCAGTTATCACTTTCACTAAATACCTTTGTCAGATTATTGTATCAACATTATATTGGCCTTGTAATTTAAATTGGCTAGTGTTCCCTTTACTGAAAGAGTTTACTTAGAACTGCTATGATTACTTCTTAAAATTTTTGTAGAATTCAGTAGAGTAAGCATCTAGGCATGATATTTGTTATATGCATTTTGATTATAGATTCAAATAATAATTTATGATTAATTCAGTACTAAATAGCTCTTCAAATTTATCTGATCCAGAGTAAGTTTTGGTAAATTGTTTCAAATTATTGTCTATATGGTCAATTTTATTGACATGAATTTTTCTTAATACTTCATTTCAATGTTTAATTGATTTGCAGCCATTTAAGATCTTTGTCCCTAATATTTTTAATGTATATGTTCCCCATATTTTCATTTCTAGGCAATCTTATTATGGACTTAAAATTTTTCTTAATTTGTTCTAAAAAGTCACTTTTGACTTTATTAACTTTCTGTATTATCCCTTTTAAATTTCTTAGATTTATGTTCTGATATTTATTATTTTTCCTACTTTCTCTGAAAGAAATATTATTTTTATTTTATTACTGTAATATGTCTTTTTCTCTGTATACATTAAATATTTATTCTTAAAATAACATTCCAGCAATTTGACTATGATGAGCATATAATTTTTTTCCCTAAATAAAAGTTTTTGTATAACTATCAGTTCAGTTCAGTCCCTCAGTCGTGTCTGACTTTTTGTGACCCCATGAACTGCAGCACGCTAGGCCCCCTGTCCATCACTAGCTCCCAGAGTTTACTCAAACTCGTGTCCATTGAGTTGGTGATGCCATCCAACCATCTCATCCTCTGTCATCCCCTTCTCCTCCTGCCCTCAATCTTTCCCAGCATCAGGGTCTTTTCAAATGAGTCAGCTCTTTGCATCAGGTTGTCAAAGTATTGGAGTTTCAGCTTCAACATCAGTCCTTCCAAAGAACACTCAGAACTGATCTCCTTTAGGATGGACTAGTTGGATCTCATTTCAGTCCAAGGGCTCCCAAGAGTCTTCTCCAACACCCACAGTTCAAAAGCATCAATTCTTCGGCGCTTAGCTTTCTTTATAGTCCATTTCTTACATCCATACATGACTACTATAAAAACCATAGTTTTGACTAGATAGAACTTTGTTGGCAAAGTAATGTCTCTGCTTTTTAATATGCTGTCTAGATTGATCATAACTTTCCTTCGATGGAGTAAGCATCTTTTAATTTCATGGCTGCAGTTACCACCTACTGCAGCCGAGTGATTTTGGAGCCCAAAAATATAATGTCAGCCACTGTTTCCACTGTTTCCCCATCTATTTGCCATGAAGTGATGGGACCAGATGCCGTGATCTTTTTTGCTGAATGTTGAGCTTTAAGCCAACATTTTCACTCTCCTCTTTCACTTTCATCAAGAGGCTCTTTATCTCTTCTTTGCTTTCTGCCATAAGGGTGGTGTCATTTGCATATCTGAGGTTATTGATATTTTTCCTGGCAATCTTGATTCCAGCTCGTGCTTAATCCAGCCCAGCGTTTCTCATGATGTACTCTGGATATAAGTTAAATAAGCAGGGTGACAATATACAGCCTTGATGTATTGCTTTTCCTATTTGGAACCAGTCCGTTTTTCCATGTACTGTTCTAACTGTTGCTTCCTGACCTTCATACCGATTTCTTAAGAGGCTGGAAAATCAGAGATATCAAGGAAACATTTCATGCAAAGACGGGCTCAATAAAGGACAGAAATGGTATGGACCTAACAGAAGCAGAAGATAAGAAGAAGTGGCAAGAATATACAGAACTGTACAAAAAAGATTTCATGATCCAGATAACTACAATGGTGTGATCAATCACCTAGAGCCAGACATCCTGGAATGCAAAGTCAAGTGGGCCTTACTTAGGAAGCATCACTATGAACAATGCTAGTGGAGGTGATGGAATTTCAGTTGAGCTATTTCAAATCCTAAAAGATGATCCTGTGAAAGTGCTGCAACTCAATATGCCAGCAAAGATGGAAAATTCAACAATGGCCACAGGACTGTTAAAGGTCAGTTTTCCTTCCAATCCCAAAGAAAGGCAATTGCCAAAGAATGCTCAAACTACCACACAATTGCTCTTATCTCACACGCTAGTAAAGTAATGCTCTAAATTCTCCAAGGCAGATTTCAGCAGTACGTGAACTGTGAACTTCCAGAAGTCCAAGCTGGTTTTAGAAAAGATAGAAGAACCAGAGATCAAATTGCCAACATCTGCTGGGTCATCGAAAAAGCAAGAGGATTCCAGAAAAACATTTCTGCTTTATTGACTATGCCAAAGTCTTTGACAGTGTGGATCACAATAAAAATTCTGAAAGAGATGGGAATACCAGACCTCCTGAGCTGCCTCTTGAAAAACCTATATGCAGGTCAGGACGAAACTGTTACTGTAAGTGACTGGAAGTAGGTTCTCTGTCATCATCACTTCTGTAAGTCACTATGCTTTATTGAATTTGGGAAAATTTCCTTTGTATTGTTTTAAAAAAAATAATTTTTTCCACTCAGTATTTTCTCCTACTAAATATTTCTTGTTTTTCCAGAGATGCCTCCTGCTTTGTGTATTTTATTTAAGCTATATTCTTTCTCTCTGTGTGTATGTGTGTACTTAGTTGCTCAGTTGTGTCTGACTTTTTGTGACCCCATGGACTGTAACTCACCAGGCTTCCTATCCATGAAATTTTCCAAGCAAAAATGCTGGAGCAGGTTGTCATTTCCTCCTCCAGAGGCTCTTCCCAACCCAGGAATTGAACTTGTGTCTCTTTCATCTCTTGCATTGGCAGGAAGATTCTCTACCACAGCCCCACAGATTTTCTGTTGACTTCTCATCACATTTACTGATTCTTTTGCTATTTTCAAATCTTTATAAAACCAACCAGTGAATTTTTCTATTTAGTTATTGTAACTTTCAATTCTGGGTTTTACATCTGGTTTATTTCTTATCTTTTTCTTTTCTCTACTTAGAGTTCCTAAATTTTCACTCTTTTGATCATACTTTCCTTTAATTATATCAACACATATTCCTTTAGTTCTTTGGATATAATAGCTGCCTTAAAATAATTTTGCTAGAGCCAACTTATGAGCCATCTTGGCATTGATTTGTTTCTACTATCAGTGCCTATCTTCTTGACTAGGAATTCTGTTTTCCTATTTCTTTGTCTATTTAGTAATTTCTGTATACCGGACATTGTTCATGATTTGTTACAGAGATTAGGAGTATGTTATTTTCTTCTGAAAAGTATGTATTTACAGTCTACTATGTAGTTTAATTACTAGTTTATACCTTGAATGATATTGTAGGCTTTGTTTTTCATTTCATTTTAGAGAAGATCCAAAGTGTTACACAAGCCTCTCAACCTAAAAATTCTGTCTCCTACAGGTTGTGTTTAAGATCTGGTAGAGCAAGTCTAGAGAAAGACTTACTACCGGTTAGTCTTTGATTGTAATATGAGGCATTTCTAGTGTCTCAGCTGGATTCTCAGAGTCTTAGCCACTTGTTACCTTTGTATGTATGAAGGAACTGGAGTCCCACTATTTCTCACACACACCTCTACTCATGTACACAGTCCAGCCCTCAACCAGGGACTCGTGGCAAACCTCAACTCAGAGCTATGGGAACTCCCTTAATACAGTTCCTTTTTTTCTGTAACCAAGTTTCACAAGTTCCATATGATTCAGCTGCTCTAAACTCAGGGGTATCTACCACTACCCCTTTAAAGTAGAGCTATAACTCTGATTGAGTGCTGACCACTATGCCACAAATAGGAAATTGCACCCAGACATATAATCAAGACCATGTGGAGCACATTTAATTCCTTTATCCTATTTTATCAGTGCTGCAGAATTTCTTGATTTGTTTTATAATAGCTAAGAACACTGCTATATATTTTTGTGCAATTGTGATCTTTTAAGGCCATATGGCTTCCCTGATAGCTCAGCTGGTAAAGAATCCGCCTGCAATGCAGGAGACCCTGGTTTGATTTCTGGGTCAAGAAGATCCTCTGGAGAAGGGATAGGCTACCCACTCTAGTATTCTTGGGCTTCCCTTGTGGCTCAGCTGGTAAATAATCCACTTGGAATGTGGGATCTCTGGGTTCTATCTCTGGGTTGGGAAGATCCACTGGAGAAGGGAAGGGCTACCCACTCCAGTATTCTGGCCTGGAGAATTCCATGGACTGTATAGTCCATGGGGTCACAAAGAGTCGGACATGACTAAGTGACTTTCACAAGGCCATAGGACTAGCTTGGTGTTAAGTTATAAAGCCTCTGTGACTATTATGGCACCTCATTCCCTATGTTCAATAGTAATATTTCAAAAGATAAAGACTTCTTAAAATCAAAGATTTTCTATTAAACTACTGTGACTAGGCCAATAAAAGAAAAGTTGAATTTTTCCGTTTGATGTGTTTTCCATGACCATGTGAAAAGTAGATATGAAGTAACTAAATTTTGTGATATTAGTTATCTTATTTTTAGAATGGGGCTCAAAATTCTAATATTATAGTTTTATTATTAAAGTCAAATTATGAACACTTAAAACATATGCATACATTAAAAGATGGTATTTATTACATATTTAATGAAAACAATCATCTGTTTAACAGCAGAATTCAAAGCCAGAGGATCCTTCAGACTTAGTATATTACTCAGAATAATTATTCCTAAAGCATTATTTTTATAACATTCACTGTTTTCTATGTGTTATAAATATTGACACTTGATCTTCAAACAATTTCATGATGCAAAATTGTTTGACCGCCTATATAATTAATGGAATGTATTTCTAAGTTTAAAAAATCTACCCCAAATTTCAAAGCCAATGAGCAATTACATACTACCAAAGCCAAGTTCTTTTGATTACTCATACACTTTCTATCCTTTCATTCAGATATAAAATTCTACTATAATAGTAGAATCAGTGAATATTTCCTGACACAGTGTAGATGGTTTACTGTTAGAAGTATAGACATAAATTTTTTTTATGATTATAATGTGACCTTTCTCCTCATATCAGGGAGTCATAGAAAATACAGCCTCCTCCACTGGGCATGGAACAATTAAAAACTTCTCAAATTATCTCTTGTCTCTGAAGCTAAAAAATCAGCTGATTACTCTTTTAAGGCAGTTAAGCATGATTTTTTTTTTAATGAGAAAAAAAGCAAAACAAAACACCTGTTTTCAATGACCCAAGGATACCTGAAAGCAACTTTGAAGGTTTCTAAATTAATATGATATTCATTTCTTTTCCTATAATTAATACTGTTTACTTAGAAACATTAGAGCCTAGACGGGCATTGCCTTTTATATGTATATCTCTGAGAATTTCTTCCTTAGGTACAGGTATATAATTGCATGGGTCACTAGCTTGAGAAAATATATTTTGATTTTCTAAGCAACCCTCAATTTGTCCAAACGTGAAGGGAAATATTTAGCATCGGGGTGTTCAACACTAGCCTTCTAGAATATTATGACTTTATTTTTATTCTGATTCAGTTGTCTAAAGGTGGGAACAAAATAGAATATAAAGTTTTTAAATTGGTTAACATGTAAAAGCAACACAAGAGACTTAATGACACAAGGGCATTATTAGAATTCTCATTAAAATGTAAGCGAACTGAAAATTATATGATAATTGGATAAATTGGAACACTCATTGGATACAGGTTGATCTACTTCAACATAAGTGATTTGGATAAGGATTGGAGGGAGATAAGGATGAAACATAAGCTCTTAATTGTTGAATTTGGGCTCTAGATTCATAGCTGTTTATTACAGTATTCTATTTTTATGTATTTGTTATTTTCAAATAACTTCAAAAAGTTACCAAACTGTTACATGAGCTTTTATTCTTCTGTGTACCTACTTTTGCTAAAACTCAGGAGATAAAGCCTTATTAGGGAAGGATGTGGAGGTTTAAGCAAGGTATAGCTAAGAATGGATGTTAAGTAATACTATGAAGAGATAACCATGGCTAAACACAGATATATCAGGAATATTCAAATAATTAAGACCAAACAGAGGAAAGTAAAATAAAGAAAATAAAAATTTAAAGAATCTGGGTGAAAGGAGAAAAATGAAATTCAAATAAGTATAGACAAACATGTTAGTGGTTTGGAGTAGAACATACAAGAATATTTTTCTAAATTCCTGCTGGGACCATTTGGTTACATCTCAAAATCATGAAATCCAGACTGATGGGATCATTTCCTCATTGAGGCAGGTTGCAGGTGGCAAGGCAGGCAGAGTTAGTTTGCTCTTGATAGGCTTGTATTTAGGCAGAGCAGGAGGTAAAAATTAAGCTTCCTGTTGGAGTGGGCTTTTATCCATTTTATGACAATCTTTTATTACAGTGCATCTCTTTCTCTAAGTTAATGTGTACTATAATTCCATGCATCCTTAGCATTTATGTCTTCTAAAATACCTTCTCTACCCTGAGTATTTATATTTTTATTATTTCTTGTTTCTGTGCATTTTGCTAAACATGACTTTGATTATCTTTACTGAAGTACATTTTCTTAAAATGCATACTTTCAGCCATATAAGATGGCTCGATATTACTTATTTGTCCCTGTTAATTTTCACAGCTTATTCCATTTGCTATGTTCATATTTTTCTATTATATAGCTTTGTTCTTCAGAAAGCCAAATGTACTTGATAATGCTTTTCTCTTCATGAAGGACTGCCAAGTCCCATGGATTTGGGTTTGACTCATTCAAGGAACTAAGCAATAATGTGGAAAATTATTCTTCACTGTGTCAGACAAATAGTGCTTCTATCAGTTAATTTTGCAAAACATGAGAATTAAATAAAACATGGCATTTGCAGTTTTATGATTCATTTCCCATATCAAATTGCAAAATGTAAGCATTTGCTTATACTGTTGACTATACTATTTTATTTTTCCTGTAGCTTTTGTGAAAAACAAAGTCAGGAAGAAGTATAGTAGTTTCTTTTAAGCTGGAGTTTCAGACATTTTCATAATAGTATATTCTTTTAGTTTTAGCACATATTTGGCATCTTTACCTATAAATAAAGTATTAAAGTACCAGATTTATCTCAAAATTATTTATATTCATTCATTTTCTTAACTAAATATGGTGAACTTTAGTCTCTCTGGAACCAATCTGCTGGATCAGAGAGGATAGATATGCCTCAACAACAAAGCAAAACCATGTTGGAATTGGCATTGGACTAAAATGCAAGTGTATTTAATAGACTCTATCCATTTCTTTATTTATTGGCTTAAATTTTACATCAGGCATAACAAACAATATGTTGCATAATAAAAATCTGTTGGAAGAGCAAAGAATGAGCTCAAAATCTGACTCAGGAATTTTTTTCCTTGTATGCATACTCTATTTTCTAATTTGTGAGATTAATTTTGAACAAGACCTTCAGAGATAGCTTGTAATTAAGAGATTAGACATTGAAAAATGTTCAGGGTCTGAATCTTATTCTTCCACTTATTAGTGTGTGACTTTGGATTTTTTCTTAACCTTTTTAACTTCAATATACAAATAATTATAATGCATAGCAGATGTAAGTTTTGATGAAAATATACATGAAAGTCTATCAAAATAATATCTGATACAATGTAACAACATGATATTTTCAGGCAATTTTTATCATACAATGTACTCTGATACTCTAAAGAACTATAAGGTATTCATTTAAAATTCAATACTGATGCTATAGCTATAATTTTACAGACAGTATTTCCATAAGCTACTACCAAATTGATTTTGTAGTACATTGTAGAACATTCACAAACACACAGACACATACCATGGTGATTCTACTATCAAAAATTAGAAAAATTATATAATCACAAAATTTTAAAAGCTATTCAACTCTGTTTTGAATTCTCACTTGTGAAGGTCTCCTCTGCTTCCCAGAGTGGAAAATTCTTGGAGAGATGACAACACAGGAAAAATTATCCTTTCCATTGCACTTAAAATATAATTCTCTGAGAGGTGTAAAAATATTAAAAACAAAAACAAAAAAAAACTTCAGAAGGGTCTAGAGGGTTTTAATACCTCCCAGTGGTAAAAATAATATATTTTTATTAGTCAACAAGAGAAATATACATTGACTTTGAAGATGAAATATTCACAATATAACTTTCATCAAATTCTGAGAATAATTCCCCATTAGAATTTTAAGATGAAGGAATCCTCACAAGCTATGTGATATAATAAAAAGTCAATATTAAGTGTGAATAACTACATTAGTTATTTTTAATTTTATTCAAAATTTTACCCTTCTAATGTAAATAAGACATTATCTCTGAATCATTAGGTATTATTTAGTAGGTGCAGAATAAAGGAAGTAACCAATCTTTTAATTTTGGGTGATGAACCAATAGAAAAAAATAGTTAAAAGTAGGAAAATATTTTCTAGGATGGGTCTAAGACCAGGAATATTGACATTTAGGTAGAGAGTAATAGTTGAAAAGTTATAAAATAACTTTAAAAAGTCATAAAATAAAAGTTATAAAATAACTTTTATTAAAAGTTATAAAATAAAAATTTATTTTATTAAATAAAAAGTTATAAAATAAAATTTTATTTTATTAAATAAAAAGTTATAAAATAAAAAGTTTAAAAGTTATAAAATAAAATTAGCTGTGTTTATAGCACATCCAAGAAAAAATATCCTGTATCCTTATTAAATGAAACAAAAGGATTCAAGTCACAGGGGGAAAAAATTGGAAATTTTAATCAATCATTATAATTATGGTTTGTCCTTCTCTTTGAAGGTTGTATGGCTATGAACAAGTAAATATGGGCAGCTAAAAGTTATTTCTGATTTGGAGCTATTGAAAATAATATTTCTGATATGAAAACTAATGGGAACTAAGAGATTTCTAGTCTTTCTCATTCTATTGTTTTCCTCTATTGCTGATTGCTGAGGAAGGCTTACAATTCTTACAAGGCTTACAATTCTCCTTGCAATTCTTTGGAATTTTGCATTCAAATGGGCATATCTTTCCTTTTCTCCTTTGCCTTTAGCTTCCCTCTTTTCTCAGCTATCTGTAAGGCCACCTCAGACAGCCATTTTGCTTTTTGCATTTCTTTTTGTTGTGGATGGTCTTGATCACTGACTCCTTTATAATGTCACAAACATCCGTCCAAGGTTCTTCAGGCACTCTATCAGATCTAAATCCCTTGAATCGATTTGTCACTTCCACTGTATAAGTAAGGGATTTGATTTAGGTCATACCTGAATGGTCTAGTGGTTTCCCCTACTTTCTTCAATTTAAGTCTGAATTTGGCAATAAGAAGTTCATGATCTGAGCCACAGTCAGCTCCTGGTCTTGTTTTTGCTGACTGTATAGAGCTTCTCCATCTATGGCTGCAAAGAGCATAATCAATCTGATTTCGGTATTGACCCTCTGGTGATGTCCATGTGTTGAGTCTTCTCTTGTGTTGTTAGAAGAGGGTGTTCGCTATGACCAGTGTGTTCTCTTGGCAAAACTGTTAGCCTTTGACCTGCTTCGTTTTGTAGTCCAAGGCCAAATTTGCCTGTTACTCCAGGTATTTCTTGACTTCCTCCTTTTGCATTCCAGTCCCTATTATGAAAAGGACATCTTTTTTGGGTGTTGGTTCCAGAAGGTCTTGTAGGTCTTCATAGAACTGTTCAACTTCAGCTTCTTCAGCATTACTGGTCGGGGCATAGACTTGGATTACTGTGGTATTGAATGGTTTGCCTTGGAAACAAACAAGATCATTCTGTCATTTTTGAGATTGCATCCAAGTACTGCTTTGGACTCTTTTGTTGACTATGATGGCTACTCCATTTCTTCTAAGGGATTCTTGCCCACAGTAGTAGATATAATGGTCATCTGAGTTAAATTCACCCATTCCAGTTAATTTTACTTCACTGATTCCTAAAATGTCAACATTCACTCTTACCATCTCCTGTTGAACCATTTCCAATTTACCTTGATTCATGGATGTAACATTCCTAGTTCCTATGCAGTACTGCTCTTTACAGCATTGGACTTTATTTCCATCACCAGTCACATCCACAACTGGGTATTGTTTCTCTTTGGCTCTGTCTCTTCATTCTTCCTGGAGTTATTTCTCCATTAATCTCCAGTAGCATATTGGGTACCTACTGACCTGGGGAGTTCATCTTTCAGTGTCCTATCTTTTTGCCTTTTCATACTGTTCATGGGGTTCTCAAGGCAGGAATACCAAAGTTGTTTGCCATTTCCTTCTCCAGTGGGCCACATTTTGTTAGAACTCTCCACCATGATCCGTCCGTCCTGGGTGGCCCTACACAGCATGGTTAATAGTTTCATTGAACTAGACAAGGCTGTGGTCCATGTGATCAGTTTTGTCAGTTTTCTGTGATTGAGACTTGAGTTTGTCTACACTGTGGGAGTTAGTGATGGACAGGGAAGCCTGGCGTGCTGCTGGCTATGGGGTTGAAGAGAGTCAGACAGGACTGAGCAACTAAACTGAACTGAATGGGAACAAAAAACTCCTAATGAAGAGTTTCTCTTAGGTAATAGGAAAGGGAACTGGAGGCAAGATAGTCAAATATGAATATGTGTCTGTTTTTGCTGAGTGAGAGGGAAGGGGAAATAAAGGCAAAGAACATTCATTATAGAAGCATTTGCTATATGTCTGCATGACAGGGCAGTCTAACAGAGATGATATTGGTCAAAGATATTCAAATAACTGAAGCATAGAAAAAATGTCTGGAACATAAGTTGAAAAACTATGACTACATATATATGTTTGTGAGTTTTATGTGTATAGAACACATAAGTAGTTCATGGTCACAAGTCCTCTTTGGACAACAATAGATAAACAGTATCCTGAGATTAATGCTTCATCAGATAAATGTACAAACAGCACTTGAGAAAGTTTTTATTGAGGTAAAAGTGAAGATTTCTCTAATTACCTACTTAGCAAGTGCTTTGGTCAGAAACCTTTACATAGAATTTTGCAGATAATTTTTCTTCAAAATAGAAAATGTCATCATATAGTATACCAATATAATTAAACTCTAATATCTTTCCTTATGCTTCAAAACTTTGTTAAAATGGTTACAAGGAACCATGCAATTAAGATACAATCAGCTTTCTCTTTGCAGCATCCTGTTGAGAGCCAGATGAAAAATCGTCACACAGAGTCATTTCTCTATCAGTACAAAATATCATCTATTACAAACATTAGCAATTCGTTCATTAGTCATAACAGCAGTGCTCTCATTTGAAGTGATCAATTACTAATGATTTTAAAATTCAGAAGCTCTGGGCTTCCTCTAATTATTAAGAAAATGATTGCATCCTGGTGAAACATCTTGCCCAAGTATAAACTTAGCATGTCTTCCCAAAGGAATGATGTTTGTACAGTAACTTGCTATTTAAATATTAATAACATGCTAACAGGAAAGATTTAGATATTGTCACATAGATATTCATAAGCATTTTTTGGTAAAAGCATTACTGACATGTACCTTAAATAAGCTTTAAGTTAAGAATTTTGTATCAATAGAACATAAAGATTTCAAAGCAAAATACACATTTGGGTAATATAGGTATTTTAATTGTCTTCTTAAGAAAAGTAGAATTTGCACATTTTTATTTTACCTTTTGGGATTTTTAAAAATTAGAGCATATTACAATTGGAAAAATTATTTTTTCATTGTTTTCTTATATCAGACTTCTGGAAAATAGCATGGTAACATTATTTAGAACAGGCTATACTCCGTTCCCTTTATCAGTATCAGATTATGAAAGATAATATCATACAGACAAATGGTTAAGTGATTCTTGTATAACTGAACGCATTTTCATTTACTAAACATTCTCCTCTGGGGGAGGCAGTCCACAGAAGGCACTGAAGAAATAGATGAAAGACCTAAGTGAAGACTCTAGAGCTGCCCGCGGCTCAGCGTTTGGAGCTCCAGTATTTATTTTGATGCCACGTAAGTTTAAACCATGAAACTTTGGGGATCATTTCATTTTCTCAGCCCTGGCTACCTTTTCAATATTCTCTCAATTGTCTACTTTTCCCCCACATTCTAAATTCTTAGCCAATTTATATGAAATCTTGGTTTCAGCTGCCATCTGTTTTAAGATAACTCTCCACTCTTCCAATTTTACTTTCTCTAAAATTGGGTAATAAACATGATGAATTAAGCATAGGGCCTGAGGCATGATTTGTTAGTTCACTCTTCCTATTCTCTCTATTAAAGGTATTTCTAGCTCTGGAACTTCAGCTTTTCTAATTCTTAAACACTAAATATTTTAAATAATTTTACATTTTACACGCTTAAGAATATTCTGCATTTCAACAGAATAGCCAGTAACTAATATGCCCTTAGCCCCATCAGTTCAGTTCAGTCGCTCAGTCGTGTCTGACTCTTTGTGACCCCATAAACTATAGCACACCAGTCTTCCCTGTCCATCACCAACTGCCAGAGCTTGTTCAAACTCATGTCCATCCCATCAGCGATGCCATCCAACCATCTCATCCTCTGTCGTACCCTTTTCCTCCTGCCTTCAGTTTTTCCCAGTATCAGCGTCCTTTCCAATGACTCATTTCTTCACATCAGGTGGCCAAAGTACTGGAGTTTCAGCTTCAGCATCAGTCCTTCCAATGAATATTCTGGACTGATTTCCTTTAGGATTGATTGGTTGGATCTCCTTGTAGTCCAAGGGACGCTGAAGAGTCTTCTCCAACACCACAGTTCAAAAGCATCCATTCTTCAGTGCTCAGCTTTCTTTATAGTCCCTTTTACCTCAAAAAAGATTTCATGTAAACCTCTGTAAACTTGAACTTTTATACATATGCCCACTAACTAGGGGTGAAGCAAAATGTTCCCAACATCTCTGAGGATTATCTGCTAATAATAATGTTGCCATACTTTGAGGAAAAATAAGTCCTCTATAGAAAGATTAATGTACACTTTGTGAAAAATGGGTTAATTACCAGAGATTTGACATTGCTTCAAGATGCAGAAGATACCATTTTAATGGCACAGAGTAAAGAGCCTCTTGATGAAGGTGGAAGAGGAGAGTGAAAATGCTGGCTTAAAATTCAACTTTCAAAAAACGAGCATCATGGTATCCAGTCCTATCTCTTGGTTGTCATGTGGTTGGATACCATCACTGACTCAATGGACATGAGTTTGTGCAGACTTAAGGAGATAGTGAAGAACAGGGAAAACTGGCCTGCTGCAGTTCGTGACTTAATAACTGAAAAACAACAGCAAGCTGCTTTATTTAGGAAGTTCTGGACACATCTTAACGTACCATTAGCAAATGTCATGTGAAGTAAAAGTGTTAGTCACACAGTTGTGTGTGACAATTTTGCTACCCCATGGACTGTAGCCCACCAGGTTCCTCTATCCATGGAATTCTCTAGGCAATACTTGCGTGGGTAGCCATTCTCTTCTCTAGCAGAATTTTCCAACCCAGAGATTGAACCCGGGGCTTCTGGATTATTCTTTACTGTGTGAGCAGTAAAGATCAGGGGAGGTATTAAATTCAGTGAACTGTTGTTTAACTTGTGTTGAACACCGATCTTTCCTAGTGCCAAGATAATGAATTTTTGGATTGTAGAAAATAATTCAAGTAGGTCTGCTTAAAAGTCAGTCACGTTAGAATTTTACAACTTGAACCGGAAGCATAAATAATGTATCAGGCAAAGAAAGTGGAAAATGGAGAAATATTCTTGACTTGTTCTTTGCAGATGCTGTGTTAATGCATCCTCATAAGAATTCATGGGTTGGATATCATCAAAACTTCATAAATGAAAAAAAAAATGTCATAAAAAGTAAATAAATTTTCCAAGATCACAGAGCTAATAATTTGAATAAAACTTCAGGTCTGCATGACTCTCTCTGAGAAACCAGTGCTAAGAAAACAGAAATAAATATCTGAGCATTCTGTCTGCTTGTGTTTTAGGTTTTATTATGGAAAATCTTTCACCAGGGCTACAATAAGCACTAGGATCTCAGGATCCTTATTAATGGGGTTGACATAAGGAAAAGGTAATGAGATCAAGCAAGTAGATATGCTGTTATGATATTAATAACAAGTCTTCCTGTTCCAAAGATGTAATTGACATGTTCACCTTATCAAAACAAATGAAATCACTGTCTTTTCATGGACACATTTCCTTCCCACCTGGCGAAATAGTTGTCAGAATTTACATTTATTCTCCAGTTTTGAGAAAAGAATTCAGGAAAGTGTTTCAATCAGTTCAGGAGGCTGCTTCTGTTTCAGATTTAGGATGATTGTAATATTAAAATGCATCCTAAACTTAAAAAAATATATATAAACATCAAGTGGAATGTTTTCCATTTGTATTTTTTTTAGGGAAATTATTTGTGTATTTAAGCATTCTTATTGTAAGGTATTTTTTTAAAATAATACTGAAATTTTAATTAATCTTATTTTTCACAAAATTTGTTTCTAACCAAATGCCTGTTACTGTAATTTGCTATTCAGTGTATGAGACATTAAGTTACTTGGTGCATGATCTTACTGAAGTTAAGACTGAATGTTTGATCCCTGCATGACCTAGTTGACATTATAGAAAATAGATCCTTGGTCAGAGACAGTGTTTCTAGTTCTTCTTAATGATTAGCTTCAAGAAGATCTAAACTAACACAGAAGTTGAAGTTTCATCTACTATAGGAAAAATAACTCAAAACACATGTTGCATTCATAGTTCAGGAGTAGAAAAATATTCACAAAAAAGTGTTTATTTTAATGTTACAAAAACTAGGATGATTAATAATTGACTTTCTAACAATGAATCCAGAGCAAGAGTGAAAAGAGCATTTAAGGCTGTTCAGTGAATTAGGTATATCATTCTTTAAATCCAGAAAGGTAACACATAATCTTGTTTTTCACCTGTCAGCTTAAATATCAGAGGAAGCTTCCACTTCCTTCTAAAATTTCAAGATACTTTTGTGAGAGAGCTTTTATGGTAATCAAAGTCTGAAATAGTCTTTTTCACATAGATAAAGATTTCCAATGCAACATATTTTCCTAATCAAATGGGCACTATTCCAAATGCATCAATAAAATCCTGCAATCCTACAGTTTATTTATTTTTAAAATTTATTTATTTTAATTGGAGGCTAATTACTTTACAATATTGTAGTGGTTTTTGCCATACATTGACATGAATCAGCCACGGGTGTACATGTGTTCCCCATCCTGAACCCCCCTCCCACCTCCCTCCCCATCCCATCCCTCAGGGTCATCCCAGTGCCCCAGCCCTGAGCACCGTGTCTGATGCATCCAACCTGGAATGGCGATCTGTTTCACATATGATGATATACATGTTTCACTGCTATTCTCTCAGATCATCCCACCCTCGCCTTTACCCACAGATCCTAAAGACTGTCCTATACATCTGTGTACTCCTGCACTTTAAAATCAGACATTCTTTTTGGCTCCAGTTTCCTCTTGTATATTCGAAAGGTTTAGGTAGGATGTAGTATTTCCACAGTTGCACTTCCATAATATAATGATACTTACTGAAATATATATGGAAAAATTACTAGCCTTTCTCCTGGAGTAGAAAATGACAACCTATTCCAGTATTCTTGCCTGGGAAATCCCATGGACAGAGGAGACTGCCGTCTTCAGGCCATAGTCACAAACAAGCGGACATGACTGGAGAGACTGCACGAACTAGCTTTTCTAAACCCACAATCAAATCTTATCAGACTTAAGTGGAAAGTACATGCAAAATTATCTAATCTGATGCTCAGAAAGCAATGGGCACATTATAAATATTCATTTCTCTGGTTATTTGAACATAATATTAAGCCCTTAGAACATTTATTAATTAAAAATTATATTTTTATATTTAATTTCAGAGTACATGAAACAAAAGACGATTAACAAAATGATGTTAGAATCATGTCATCACAAAATATTTATTTTATTCAATATTAAACTAAATGAATGAATGCATATATCCACAGTAGTTATGCTTTTTTTTTTTTTAATTGGAGGAAAATACCTTTGTAGTGTTGTGATGATTTCCCCTGTATAACAATGCAAAAGGCCAGAATTATATACCCTCCCTCTTGATCCTCCCTCCTCTCCCCCTCATCCCACCTCTCTCTCTACATCATCACAGAACACCCGGCTGGGCTCCCTGTGTTACATAGCAACTTCCCAGCAGCTATCTATTTTACACATGGAAGTGTACGTATGTCTGTGCTACTTTCTCCACTTGTCCCACTCTGTATTTGACTATTTTAACAAGTTGGATAATCTATTGTTTAAGTATTAATAATTTATTTTTTGATGTGTAAGAAGTTGCCTAGCATATTAGAAGATATTCTTCAGGTTATTTATTGGGAAAGATTATAATCTTGTTTTCTATTTTGAATATACATTTTATTAAATTTTGTATAGCTCTAATGTACTGATCGTGTTTTGATGAACTAAAAAAGTTAGAATGCTATTTTCTAACTCTTTAAGTGGAGAAGACTAGAACCTGGGAAGTTAAAACTCAAGAAAAATAAATATTTGAAACTTATAAAAATCAGTAAAAGTAAGTGTCATTTGCTGGCAAAATAAGCTATATTTTCCAAGATAAGTAAAATATTTAATAGGAAAGAATACTTGATGAAATGCTTATATAAAAAGTTTAAGCAATAAGGCAGCACTTTTACGTAGATCACTAGATAGTTGTTTATAAATGATAAAAATTTTTCTATCATATCCCCTTTTATTACCTTTGGGTTAACTATTTGGGGAATATCTAATACATCATAATATATCATTTATTACTGTATGTATATACATTTCAATTTAATATGACATATAAATAATTATTTATAAGAATGTTTCACATACCTTTTGTATGAATCCAAAGAAGCGTAACTTCTTTTTAAATAATTAAACTGAACAAATGGATATAGAGACACATTAAAATGAATAGATGTAACATATGTTAGTATCCAGGTAGTAGATAAGATTCTAAGTTTGCAGATGATTAAGTCTCCTCATAACTTTCTAATGTTGCAGTACTGAATACACAAAGTTATTAGGGCAAATTTTCCAAATTCCATTTTAAAAGGTAAATTCCTTGAAGAGAGAAACATTTACTTCTTAATATTCTCTGTACCTGCCCAGTGTTCTACACTTAATAGATGTTGAATGAATGAGTGGATTGAACGAATAAATCAGAACTTGCTGACATTGTTCTATATTGCTAGAATATAGAATGCCATAACAATTATATTTTTAAAGATAAAAATAACACCTCTAAAGTGTTTCTGTAGATCTTTCTACTGAGTTAGCCTGGTATTTTCTTTTTTTTTTTTTTTTAAATTAATTAATTTATTTATTTTTTCAGTGGGTTTTGTCATACATTGACATGAATCAGCAATAGATTTACACGCATTCCCCATCCCGATCCCCCCTGCCACCTCCCTCTCCACCCGATTCCTCTGGGTCTTCCCAGTGCACCAGGCTCGAGCTCTTGTCTCATGATCCCACCTGGGCTGGTGACCTGTTTCACCATAGATAGTATACATGCTGTTCTTTCAAAACATCCCACCCTCACCTTCTCCCACAGAGTTCAAAAGTCTGTTCTGTACTTCTGTGTCTCTTTTTCTGTTTTGCATATAGGGTTGTCGTTACCATCTTTCTAAATTCCATATATATGTGTTAGTATGCTGTAATGTTCTTTATTTTTCTGGCTTACTTCACTCTGTATAATGGGCTCCAGTTTCATCCATCTCATTAGAACTGATTCAAATGAATTCTTTTTAATGGCTGAGTAATATTCCATGGTGTATATGTACCACAGCTTCCTTATCCATTCATCTGCTGATGGGCATCTAGGTTGCTTCCATGTCCTGGCTATTATAAACAGTGCTGCGATGAACATTGGGGTGCACGTGTCTCTTTCAGATCTGGTTTCCTCGGTGTGTATGCCCAGGAAGTGGGATTGCTGGGTCATATGGCAGTTCTATTTCCAGTTTTTTAAGAATCTCCACACTGTTCTCCATAGCGGCTGTACTAGTTTGCATTCCCACCAACAGTGTAAGAGGGTTCCCTTTTCTCCACACCCTCTCCAGCATTTATTGCTTGTAGACTTTTGGATAGCAGCCATCCTGACTGGCGTGTAATGGTACCTCATTGTGGTTTTGATTTGCATTTCTCTGATAATGAGTGATGTTGAGCATCTTTTCATGTGTTTGTTAGCCATCTGTATGTCTTCTTTGGAGAAATGTCTGTTTAGTTCTTTGGCCCATTTTTTGATTGGGTCATTTATTTTTCTGGAATTGAGCTGCAGGAGTTGCTTGTATATTTTTGAGATTAATCCTTTGTCTGTTTCTTCATTTGCTATTATTTTCTCCCAATCTGAGGGCTGTCTTTTCACCTTACTTATAGTTTCCTTTGTAGTGCAAAAGCTTTTAAGTTTCATTAGGTCCCATTTGTTTAGTTTTGCTTTTATTTCCAATATTCTGGGAGGTGGGTCATAGAGGATCTTGCTGTGATTTATGTCGGAGAGTGTTTTGCCTATGTTCTCCTCTAGGAGTTTTATAGTTTCTGGTCTTACATTTAGATCTTTAATCCATTTTGAGTTTATTTTTGTGTATGGTGTTAGAAAGTGTTCTAGTTTCATTCTTTTACAAGTGGTTGACCAGTTTTCCCAGCACCACTTGTTAAAGAGGTTGTCTTTTTTCCATTGTATATCCTTGCCTCCTTTGTCAAAGATAAGGTGTCCATAAGTTCGTGGATTTATCTCTGGGCTTTCTATTCTGTTCCATTGATCTATATTTCTGTCTTTGTGCCAGTACCATACTGTCTTGATGACTGTGGCTTTGTAGTAGAGTCTGGGGGAGGAGCCAAGATGGCGGAGGAGTAGGACGGGGAGACC